>NW_008340854.1:2163972-2188256 GCF_000622305.1 Nannospalax galili
TCCATGCTTGGAAAACAGAACTGAGCTCTCTTCTCCTTGCTAGATCACTTAAAACTGAGAAGAGTCCAAGTGACCCTACACCCATGCAGACCCCTTTTCATCACCCCAGGAGTTTCTCACTTTGAATCTCTCCCCAATGTGTCAAATGTACTGCTGCCCCATCCTGGGTTACCTCACTCCCTCTCCAGCACAGTGGCCTGCTACTCAACCAGAAGCAGCAAGATGGTGATGAGAAATGTTGATGTCTTTTATACAAACACTCTGTGGTTTAATTTGAAATATTTGTTCTATGTAATTTGTACAGTTTCACTATTGGACTAAGATCACTCATGGAAATCGACTGTAATTTACTGCTGTTTCTCCATTTTTTTATTGCTGCATAATTAAAACCTACTGTTGACTAGCACTGTGGAGAAATATTGGTGTTACACAGTGTGCATTTTAATTGGCAGCACAAGCAGCATCCCTTTTCCTTGCAGTCCTGCTTCTCTGTAATGGTTTGTGTGCATAATTCTTAGTCCGTTACGTAGCTGCAAGCCAGTCATTCAAACACCCTACACTCTGTTTATCTAGTTATGGGATCTTCAGATGCTTCAGAGTAGAGGACCACGAACTAAGTGCATGAGGACTTAGGGAGGTTGTACATGCGCGTGAGCAGACTACAGGAAGGAAACTGACAGGGCAGCAGGGTTTGTTCTTCCCTGACTATTTTCCTTGCAACCATTAGGAGTTAATGAATCTCTTGAAAAGTGGCAGACAGAAGAAGACAGCTCTTCCCTTTCTCCGAGGAAAAGGCGTAGCCTTCGAGGAGGCAGTGAGGTGAAAGCAGAGCTCACATTCTTAATAGAACTGTTCTCCCACTCTTGCTCTTGTGCCTGTTGTTAATTTACAACTTCAGTGCTTTACACAGAAGTACAAAAACAGATAATAGTCACTGTCCTCAACAAGCTCACAGTCTATTGGGAATAATAACTATGTGCATCTCCTCATAGACTACTGGAAATATGAGTTCTTTGATAGCACAGAATAGACATGAACTTCAAAGCCATGGAGACAATGATTCAAATCTCACTTTTGCAATTTACTCTTCACCAACACCTTGGTATAGCTCTTCACTGAAGAACTATGATTTCCTTATCTAAACATGAAACACTCTTGTGTGGGGAGGTAAAAGATCAATGGCTGCAAAGAGAGATGGCTGTTGAAAGGATCAGACTCCCTCTGTGGTCCTATTGGTTCAAATCCACACTTTGGAGAGGTATAGTGAAGAATCTCATGAGATTATAAATGACAGAGTCAAGTACCTGGCACAGTAAGTGCCCATGACACATACTTGATAAATGGTACTTATCACTGTTGATAATATTATGGAAACACCATATATTTTAGTTTGGTTTCTCTATCACTGTGATGAAACACTCTGACCAAAACCAACTTGGGGAAGAAAGGGTTTCTTTCAGTTTACAGTACTGTCCTTCATCAAGGGAAGCTGAGGCAGGAGCTCAAGGCAGGAACCTGCAGACAGGAACTGAAACAGACCATGGAGGAGCACTGCTTACTGGCTTGCTCCTCTGGCCTGTGCTCAGCCTCCTTTTTCATATAACCTAGGACCACCGTGTAACACCGCCCACAGTGGGCTGGGCCTCCCACAGCACTCAACAGTCAAGAAAATGCATCACACACATGAGGCCAACTTGATCCAGGAAATTTCCCAGTTGAGGTTCCCTCTTTCCAGGTGTGTCAAGTTGACAACCAAAGCCAATCATGACACCTTATTTTTATGTCCTTAATATCTCAATAATCCCAAGACTTTCCTCCCATCTGAATCCCATAAATTTTCCAAGGAAGTTCTTTCTTCAGTATGAAGTTGATCTGTTGGGGTTCATCTTTGAACCCATAGTAGCTCCACACCTTCAGGAGAAATCCTGTGTCTCAGGGCACAGACTGTGAATAGGAGCATGTCCTCTGCACTCTTTTCTGGCTCCCCAACCAGTGCTTGTCTATTATTTCCCTCTGCTCATTTCAGGGCCAGTTCCCCTGCCACCTGTGTTACTTTCCACCTCCTGGTTATTGTAATACCAAGCAAGAGGCACAAAGGAACATCACATAGTGATGGTCAAATTAGGAGTCCTTTACTAGTAGCCAGTGGTCAGAGCGGGGGACTAATGCCCAAAAGAACTCTCAACCCTGAGGAGAAGCAGGGCAGAGTTTATAAAGCTTAAAGCCACAATTATATCATACCAGGGGCAAAGCCAATAACCACAGCTACATCAGATTACCATAGTTATACTACACCAAGGGCAGTTGTCAGGTCAGTTGACAAAGAGGTTTTCAATTAACAAAAAGTTTTGGTTAGGAAAAGATTAGTTTCTCAGAACTGCAGAAACAATAGGCTCCACAAAGATGCAGGTATAGCTGGGGGGATGTGCTGTCTGGACATGCTTCCTGGCTACTTGTAAGTTTCCCAGTATTATAGAAACAGTGTACTCCCTGAAACTGCCCATATGAGATGTTCTGCCTGGCTGGCTGCAGTGGGAATGGCTGGGCAAAAACACAGGGTAAAGAAGTTCTAGCTTCTCTGATTTATCTTGTGCAGAGGGAGTGCTCATCTCTGTGGTCTGTCATGGAGAAGAAAATAGAACAGGAGAAAGAAGGGTGGGGGAGTCAGAGAGAGACCTTGCTTCAGAGGCCACTCTAATGACCTTCAGCTCAAAGTTCTCAGCAATGTGCCCTAATTTGGGATCTCGTTTTTTGAGCCCCTCTACTCTGCAGATTGTGAATTCTCCCAAAGACAAGGCCTTTGTCCCCAGCAGAGATCCCTAGGCTCTGCACAAGTGTCTTCCCAGCAAAGGCTTCTGTGAAGGGCTTGTGACGCCCACCTCCCCTCCCTCTGCCTGTGTTGTCCCTCCTGCACACAGCGTATGAAGCACTGCCTTACAGTAATTTGCTCATACATCAATTTCTGCCCACAAGATTAGGAACTGCTTGAGCCCAGAGCTATACAGTGTTTTAGAATATCAAAGAATGTCCCTTCTACTCCTGTGTCCAATACAAAGAATAGTTCTTACAGGTAAAGTGCTCCTAACTCTGTATATAAAAAATATTAAACCCTTACTTTCAAGCAGCCTTGGGGCAAAAGCCAACAAAAGCTTCACTCTGACTTCAAAGTGAAAAAGATAACAGTGAGAGGATAGAGCAGAAGCTGGTATACCAGATGGCGGTCACCCAGGCACCCAGAAGAAATGATGATAGAAAACAGGCGTAGTGGTACAGATCAGGGAAAATTAGACAGATGTGAGCACGGTAAAACTGTAAGATTTAATGATGAGACAATACACCAGGAAAAACAAGATGCCAAGCATGGATCACTCCATAAGACAGATCTTTATGGGTCGTATGAAATGAAACAAAAGGTAGCTGTCACACTTCAAGCCAGGTGAGTTAGCCAGAACCCTGCCTACTCTGCTGCCATCTCTGCACTCACAGTCCTAGTGTGATAGCCCACCTTGCATACCAGACCAGCCTAGGTTCAACCCTCTCCCTCCAATAAAAATTGATAGTGAGAATATGAAGCATTGAGCAACTAGATATTTATACCTGAGCTAACATCAGCCAAGCTCTAAAAGCAGAGCCAAACTTCCACTCAACAAAGGCAGGCTAGAATATCATCAGATACAAAATGAAAAAAAGAAATCCATCTGCCCAGGTCCATCACAAAAACACTAACAATATGGAAAACAAGACAATATGTTCTAACCAAATCCTGTCAGTCCTATAGAAATGTTCTACAACGAGAACTATCCAGAGGAATCCCAGGACACAGAACTCAAACAAACAATCATAAACATGATTAGGGAATTCAACAAATTTGAAGAGCACAGGAACAAATACCTCAGTGAGCTCAAAGAGAATAGGAATAAATTCCTAAGTGAAGCTCAAGAAAATGCAAGTATACCGCTGCATGAAGTGACAGAAACAACTTGGAATTCAAAAGTGAATCCAGGAAAGAGGTAGAAAACGTGATGAAAACTCAAACTGAAATGAAGATGGGCTCAAAATCTCAATAGCCTAATTAGAAAATTCAAAGGAAAGACTTGCCAGCAAGCAGATCAAAAGAAAACAATATAAGAACTTGAAGTCTTAGCAGAGGAACAGGACCATTCAAGCAAACAATATGAACAATTTTTAAAATGTGGGAAAAGAACATACAGGTGCTGTGGAACATCATATAAAGACCCAAGCTATGAATTGGAGGCAAAGAGGATGAAGAATCCCAGGTCAATGGCACAGTCCAGAGTTTTAACAAGATTATATAAGGAAAAGTTCAGTAAATTAAGGAAAGACATAACTGTACTGAAAAGAGACACACACAGAACACCAGACAGACAGGAACAGAAAAGAAGCTCCCCATAATATACCACAGTACAAACACCAAATATATAGAGCAAAGAAAGAGTACTGAAAGCTGCAAGAGAAAAACAACAAGTTGCATGTGAAAGAAAATGCAGGGACTAGACAGATGGCTCAGTGGTCAAGACACCACTGGCTGTTCTTGCAAAAGACTAGGGTTCGAATCCCAGCACCCACATGGCAGCTAACAACCATCTGTAACTCCACTTCCAGGGGATCGGGCTGGCATTGCCCTCAACAACCACTTTGTCAAGCTCATTTCCTAGCATGACAACAAATTTGGCAGCAGCAACAGGGTTGTGGACCTCATGTTCCACATGGCCTCTAAGGAGTAAGAAGTCCTAGACTGACCACCCATGCCAGCAAGAGGAAGAGAGAGGGGCCCTTGGGTGGGGAGTCTCTGCCTTAACTCTGGCCCCAACACACTGAGCATCTCCCTTCACAGTTTCCATCCCAGACTCCCAGAAGAAGGGGAGAGGTTTAGGAAACCCTACATTCTTAAATACGTGATAGGCCTTAACATATATGACAGAATGCACAAAATATGAAATGGAGGGGCAAAGAGGAGAGAGAGTCTAAATATAATCAAGACGTATTTCATGAAGTGCACAAAACTTCAATTAAAACTAAAATATTCCAAGTGAATGATAGGCCTTAACATATATGACAGAATGCACAAAATACGAAATGGAGGGGCAAAGAGGAGAGAGTCTAAATATAATCAAGATGTATTTCATGAAGTGCACAAAACTTCAATTAAAACTAAAATATTCCAAGTGAATGGAACCACAAAACAAGCAAGCACTGCTAGCCTAATTTCTAACAAAATAGACTTCAAACCAAAATTATTCAAAAGATAAAAGGAAGGACAAGTCATTCTGGTCAAGGGTACAATTAACCATGAAAAAAAGACATTATAATCCTAAGCATACATGCACCAAGCTCTGGCACACCCAGTTTCATAAAAAAGAGTACTGCTGGACTTCAAGATACAGATTAACCCCAACTCAGTAGTAGTAAGTGACTTCAATACCCCACTTTCTCCAACAGACAGGTTATCCAAACAAAAATTAGAGAAACATCTGAATTAAATTATATCATACATCAAATGGACCTAACAAACCTCTACAGAATATCCCACCCAAACCCTAAAGAATACACATTTACTCAGCAGTCCACGGAAGTTCTCTAAAATAGACTACATGCTGTAACATAAAACAAACCTCAACAAATGCAGAAAATTTTAAATAATTCCATGTAATCTATCTGACCACAGGACAATAAAGCTTAAAATCAACAGCAAAAGAATCTCTGTTAGTTATATGAGCTCCTAGAGATTAAACGCCGCACTATTGAATGATGAATGGACTGAAGAAGAAATTAAGAAAGAAAATTTTTTTAATTCCTGAAAATAAATGAAAATGCAACACAACAAAACCTCTGGGGGGCATTAAAATCAGAAAGAGCACAAATAGATGACTTAATGACACAACTGAACCTGGAAAAACAAAAACAAAACAAATCCAAACCCAGTAGATAAGAAGAAATAATAAAACTCAGAGCAGTAATCAATAACATAAGAACAAAGAAAACAATAAAAAGAATCAATAAATTTAAGCACCAGTTCTTTGAAAAGATAAACAAGATTGATAGACTCTTAGCCTAGTTAACCAAAAGAAAGAGCATAAAAAAATCAACAAAATCAGAGATGAACTGAGAAACATCACAGGAGACACCACAAAGATCCAGGACATTATAAGGGAGTACTTTGAAAACCTATACACCATTAAATTAAAAGAATGGATGAATTTCTAGATTCAACCAAACCACCAATTAAACCAAGAAGAGATCAACAACTTAAACAGACCCATAACAGAGAAGACTGAGATACAAAGCCTTCTTGATCAAAAAAAACTCCAGGTGCCAGTGGATTCACAGCAGAACTTCAAAGAAGAACTACAACCAATACTGCTTGAATTAGTCAAAAAGACAGAAACAGAGGGAGCACTTAGCGAAGCCAATAGTACTCTAATAGCAAAACCAACTAAAGACAACAAAAACACGAAACTACAAGCCAATATTTCTCATGAACATAGATGCAAAAATTCCCAATAAAATACTAGCAAAGCACATATAGGCATCTATCAAAAAGATTCTCCACTATGATCAAGTTGGATTTATTCCAGAGATGCAGGGATGGTTCAACATACATCAGGCAATAAATGTAACAAATCACATAGATTGATTTAACAACAACAAAAAAAAATCACATGATCATCTCAATAGATTCAGAGAAGGCCTTTGACAAAATCCAATATGTCTTCATGATAAAAGTCCTAGAGGGATCAGGCATAGCGGTGTATGCCTCTAATCCCAGCACTTAGGAAGCAGAGGCAGGGAGATCTTTTTGAGTTCAAAGCCAGCCTAGTCTATACAGTGAGTTCTAGGCTAGCCCTGACTACATAGTGATAAACTGTTTCAAAAAGAAAGTTCTAGAGGGAATAGGACTGGAAAGAACATAAGCTCAATATCAAAAAGGCTGTATACAACAAAACCACAACCAGCATCATTCTAAATGGAGAGAAATGTGAAGCTTTCCTTTTAAAAATCAGGAATGAAACAAAGCTGTCCAATATCCCCTCTCCATCTCAATATAGTGCTTGAAACTCTAGCTAGAGTGATAAGAGAAGAAAATTAAAGGAGTACTAATAGGAAAGGAAGAAATCAAATTATCCCTATTTGTAGATGATATGATATACAACAAGAGATACCAAAATTTTCACCAGAAAACTTCTTGAACTGATAAACACTTTCATCAAAATGTCAAGATACAGGCTAGGGAGATGGCTCAGCAGTTAAGAACACTGTTCATGCAGAAGACCCAGATTCAAATCCCAGCACCCACATGACAGATAACAATTGTAACTCCAGTTCCAGAGGATCTGACGGCCTCTTCTGTCTTCCACGGGCATTGCATGGCACGGATGCACTTACTACATGCAGGCAATACACTCCTACACATATAAAATAAAAATAATGAATAAAATATTTTAATTTTAAAAAAAGTGTCAAGATACAAAATCAAGTTACAAAAAACACTAGTCTTTTTATATGCCAATAACAAGCAATCAGAGAAAGAGATCACTGACGTACTACAATTCAAAATAAACTATCCATGGAATTAACCTAACAAGGACATTAAAGCTCTCTACAATGAAAACATACACTCTCTGATGAAGGTTGAAAAGACACTAGACAGAAAGACCTCCCATACTTATGAACTCGTAGAATTAATATTGTAAACATAACGATCCTACCAAAAGCAAATTTAAAGACTCATGAAATCCCAATCAATATCCCCATAACACAGAAGTAGAAAAAAAAAATCCCAAAATTCATATGGAAGCAGAAAATATCCCAGATGGCCACTGCAATCCTGAGCAAAACGGACAATGCTGGAGGAACTATCATACCAGATTTCCCGCTGTATTACAGCACTCTAACAATATAGACAGCTAACATCTGACAGAGAATTTCCAGAATATACAAAAAACTCAAAAAAGAATTAAAAAAAAATGATATGGGGCTGGAGAGATGACTCAGCGGTTAAGAACACTGGTTGTTTTTGCAGAAGACCCGGGTTTGAATCCCAGCACCCACATGGCAGCTAACAACTGTCCATAACTCCAGTCCCAGGGGATCTGACAGCCTCTTCTGGCCTCCGCGAGCATTGCAAGACACGGGTGCACTTACCTACATACAGGCAATACACGCATACACTTAAAATAAAAATAATAAATAAAATTTTTTAAAAAACAAATGATGCAATTAAAAACTGGGCAATCCCAACACAGACATGGGGAAGTAGGTAAGAATGAGGAACTTCCGGCAACTGATGGCTGCTGGGAAGGGGAGAGTCACTCTCATATGATTGTGAGACAACAAATCTCATCAAGGATGTGAGTAAAGGAGTATCCTCATTAGTTGCTGGTAGGATTGCAAACTGCTGCAGTCACTGTGGAAATCAGTGTGGTGAATTCTCAAAAAAACTAAAAATAGATTTACCATATGACCCAGATATACCACTCCTCATCATATCCCTGAAGAGCTTGATATCCCACAATAGAGATTCATGCTTAGCCATATTTACTGCTGCTCCTTTCACAATATCTAGGAAATGGAAACAACCTAAATGTCCCTCAACCAATGAATAAATAAGAAAAATGTGGTACATTTACACATTTTCAACTAAAGAAAAATAAAATCATGAAATTTGCAGGTAAACAGATGATACTAAAAACTGTTATACAGAGTGAGGCAACCCAGACTAAGAAAAACAAGTGACACGTCCTCGCTCATTTGTGGATCCTGGTTCCAAATCTTTGTATGTGAGTATACATCCTGAAGTAACCACAGGAGCCAGGAAAGTAGAAAAAAGGAACCATGGTAGGAGGAGGGGAGGAGTTGGAGAGAGGTGAATAGTAGGACATAGACTATCAAGAGAGAAAATGGGGAAAATGGGGGGGGACCTTTAACTGTGAAGGGAGGAAGGAGGGTTATACATAGGAAGAGCAAAAAAAAAGAGAGATAAATAATACTTAGGTGGTATGAAAAAAACATAGGGAAATATATTACTTTGTAAGCCTATTTAAAATACATATATAAAATACACACACACACACACACATATATGAGTGTATGAGTATAGCTGAAGATTATATAACAAAAATCACAGTACCAGGTAAGTTGTTGGTCAGGATAGTCCAAGAGACTCCCAAAATAATAGATGCTATTTCCATAGCCCTTGGTTGCCTTCCAGAACTTGAAAGTAAGACCCTATTGCTGAAGACACCACATACTCTAGACACAGGACTTGGACCAACTGAACTGAAACAGACCTGGAAGCCTCCTTTCTGAAGATTAACTCTCATAGTTTCAGAAGGTGCTATGCAACCCGCCAAGGGAGAAAACTGATCAACTGTCCTATTTGGCTGTAAAGCCTATGAACCACAATGACTGGCCCAGCAGAATATCTCTAGTCATGCAATGGTGGCATTTTTGGAGTAATCAACAGCTGTCTAATTGGACTTAAACCATGCTCAATAAGAGGTAATACAAGTATGGTATTGTAAACATAGCGAAATACACGACTGGAGAGGTCACAGACCCTAGAGAAGAGCCTGCTACTGCCACTTTCCTAGACCAATGTAATGTCTTACTGTATTCTAAATATGCACCTTTATATTCACAGACAAGCGTACCTCTCACCACTCATGAAAGAAGCTTCTTTTTGCAACAGATGGAGACTATTACAAAGTTCCACAGCTGCACAAAATGCAGACAGTAAGGGACTGTGTGCCCAGCCCCTACTGATACATCTACATGAAAACTTTACACCTAAGGCTCAGGGGACATGGCAGAAGAGGGGGTAGACAGATTGTAGGAATCAGAGGAACATTGTACTTGCTGCTAGATAATATTCTAGACATGACAATAAACCTACACCCACGAAATCATCACAATATAGTTGCCTAACAAGACCCCGCATAATGATAAAACCAGTTGACCTGTCAGTGTGGACCAGAGAAATGACACAGGATCCCACCTCCAGATAAAGAACTATGAGCAATTAATGGATGCTGAGGGAGGGAGAATTGGTTTATCCAGAGACAAGATCCCTGATAGGTTATCTAATCCCAAGTGGTTAACCCTAGACATAGGTACACAAGATCACCACCAAATGGACTCAGTGCATTACATATGTGTGTGTGTGTGTGTGTGTGTGTGTGTGTGTGTGTGTGTGGTGTGTGTGTGTGTGTGTGTGTGTGTGTGTGTGTGTGTGTATACAGAGGTCAAGAAATTGAAAGGGAGTGCCAGATACATAGGAGGAGTTGGAAGGGGTGGGACTGGGAAGGATGTACCTGATGTAAATGTAATACTCAAGCACAAAAATAAAAAATTAACATTTGACAAAAGGTAGCGGTCATCTAAAGAGCAGCATGAATGGGGGGTGGGGAGTGTAAGTAGGGGATCTGGGTGTTTTTCCTCGTGGGCCATTTTACCTGCAAATAAGAATAGGACCTCACCCAAAAATCACATGTCGCTGCAGAAGGATCATGAGCTGCTGAGAAGCCTGTAGACCTAATCTGCTCTATCCACCCAAATACTTCACCTCTGACCCTTCTCAGAAGCCTGGGACCAGCAAGGGGAGAAAAGATAAGGGTCTAGCTAGATGGTCCATTAAAGCAAAGAATTGTGTTTTCAAAGTTCAAAACACTGTATTCTTCTTGGCATATAAGTGAATTATCATAGGAACTGTTAATAGGTTTTAACGTTATCACCGGCACACTGCACCTACAGAGTCAGGAAGCTTCAGAAAGACTTACCTGAGGTGGCACAGCCAATGGTTGCCCATGGTGCACGGATTTGGGCCAGAGTCTGTATGACTTTGAGGCCAATCTTTTGCAATAGCCTGGGTGAATTTTTTTGGCTACTCAACACTTCACAGTTGACCTCCAGCATGCAAAGCAGGCAATTCCAAGTGGTAAAACACATTGACAGTGAGGCCTTTGACCACACAGTAGAGTAAAATAATTGGCTTCCAGAGAGCTCAAACCACAGCCTTGTCCTTATCTGAACATCTTGTCGCCGGAGTGCTTGAGGCAGGCAAACACTTGCCATGGAGTGCCTGGAAAGGTTTTACTTCCCTTCATACTTGGTAGTTTGCTGATTTATTAAAACAGCTCAGCCTTTCAAAATAAGCCACTGGACGAAAGAGACGCTTCTATATGTTACCAAACGTTAAAAACTCCTACAGAATCTGGCCAGGCCGTGAGCAGTGCCTGGTAAGGTACTGGAAATCCACCTGGGAGATGCACAGATACCCCCTCCTAGGCCCTGATCCTCAGACTAGGCGGCCTCGGTTGGCCTTGTCACGTGCTCACACCGCCACCTGCTGGACTTGGCGCGTGTACCTTTCTGCTTCCCCTAATCCTGCCCACCACCTGGAGCCCATCACGGAGCTCAGGCTCTCACCTCCTTTTTTGTGATTTCGGTATTGTACTCGGGAGGAACTGTGATTTCTAACCAAAGGTTCTTCTGGGCCTCATACCAAAGAAACCATGCACGCTCTGAGAACTCTGTGTGCAGGAAACGAGTCAGGGCGGCGGAAGGAAGGGGTCCCCCGATAGCTGCCGGCTGGAAGCACCTCCTTCACTGGAGATTCAAGCTGTCTACATTTCTGAACTTTCAAGGCTTTGGAACCACCATCCTAAAAAACAAAGCGCTCAAGATGAATATTCAGACCGTTTGAATTCAGCTAGGTAAGCTTCTTCCTCTTTTCTTATAAGCACAGCTTGTGTCTCTCGGGACAGGCAGGTTTCCTGCCTAAGAACATAGCGCCACTGTTTTAGATAGAGACCACAGGCAGCCGTCTTTCCTTTTAAAAGAATTTCAGCCTTCTCCTTTCAATCACTCACAGCGTGAAAATAAGTCACAATGCTTGAGCACTTTAAAAATTAAAGGCTTAAATGGAGTGCTCCTCAAAAGCTAGTTTCCAGATACTTACTCCCATCAGCCTTTGCACCTTTTTAACTTTTCCATTTTTCTTTTATTTGCCCCCGTGTCACAATTATACAGATGCAAAAGACTGAACAGGCTCTCTCTTTCCAAACTAAATAAGGACACTAGACCTTCCTTTCCTGCAAGTTTGGAATGGAAAGATGGGCTGGGAAGAATTGTTGGTAAAATAAAAATAACAGATTTATCTGGTTATTTTCTCACCCACGTCCAATAATTTAGGAAGAAATAATTTAGAATCATCCTCTGATTCCACTTTCCAAGGGAGGACACCAAGTACTTCCCTGAAAGATTTTCATTGGTCCAAATTTCTAGAACTCCTTGCTAAGGGAAGAGAGCCCATGATTTCTCAAGCACTTGACCAGTTTTTATATTTTCTGTGCCATTCCCTGAATCTCCCTGTGTCTCCTATTTCATGTGCAGAACTGAAGTACTACAGTTTGTCTCTCCCCGCATGGTCTCCCATACACTCTGACTTAACTACCTGAGTGTCAGTAATTGCTAGGTCTGTTTTCTTGTTTAAACTCTCCCACAAGGTCTAGCTCCATCTCTCTAATGGCCTACTAAGTATCTCCAGCCTCAGTGTTCCTCAGGCTCCTTGAGTGCTGTGTCAAATCTCCAGTCTTGACCATCCTGGCTTTATCCCAATCCTGCCCTTCCCTCGTGTAATGATGGGCATTAGAAGCAAAATTGCATGCTCAGTCATGTAAATTTGAACTCCAAATACCACCAAATTGCTTCCACTATAGGTATAACTGATTTCAAAGTTCTATTAGATGATAGCATCCTCTTGCCTCCTAGTGACTCCTCAGCCTCCTCACTTGGACTATGGAGAAGTTCTGCAGCTCTGTCTTTTCCCTTGTGTACTGATCCTCTTTTCACCCTTCGACATGCAAAAATATAAGACCAGTGTGTCCTGGACCAATTTCACAACACGTCAAAAGAAGACTTAATAACTTGGACTACGTCACAATTGAAAACTTTGGGGCTGAGCTGTAGCTCGGTGATAGAGCACTTGCTTAGCACACACAAGGACCTAGGTTCAATCCCCAGTACTACTACCCAAAAACTTGAAACTTTTGTTCAACTATCCTATTAATTAAGAGAAAGAAAAGATGAACTATAGACTATAAGAAAATACCGACAGACCCGGTATCTCGCAAAGGACTTGTATACAGAATATTTAAAGAACCTCCAAGCAACAGACATTGCAGAGATAGTACACAGATAGCAAATAAATGCATGGAAAAGTTTTCAACATATGACCATTGGAAAATGCAAATTAAACCAATAGTAAGCTATAACTATATCCACCAGAATAAATATAGTGGGGAGGATATAGAGAGACTGAATCACTGTAATACTATGAATTGCAGAACCACTCAAAAATAATTGGATATTTCCTTTTAAACCTAAAAACAGACTTACCATTAAACTCAGAGAAAATATTACAGAGAGGGGGAAACTTATTTTCACAGAAATTTGTACATAGATGTCATTGTTGTTTATTTGTAGGAGCCAAAAAGTTCACAGTTGCTGTCAATACATGAATATAAGCTGCAGAACACATGTCCCATGGAATTCCACTCAACAACTGGTACACAGAACTTGAATGAATCACAAGGAAATTATACCAAATGAAAAAAGGTCATGTCAAAACATGCTACATTCCATTTGTGTAACATTTATGAGTGACAGAATTATAGTGATGAGGTATAGACAAGTACTTGACAGGGTTAGGGATGGGGAAGTGTATATAGCTATAAAATGGTAATGAGAAGGAGTCTTAGAGCAATGGTACAGTTGAGTGGTTTAATTGTGGTGGTGACTGTATGTAGCTTCCCAAGAAGCGTTGCATAAAACTAAACACACACACACACACACACACACACACACACACACAGGGGACAAGTTAGTACAGGTATCAACCAATGGAATCCAAATAAGCCCTATGGTCTATACCAGTATCAGACTCCTGGTCTTATTCTACAGTCAGACAGGATGTTCACATTGAGAAACCATGGGCAAAGGATGCCCTGGACCTCCCTGACTGTTTTGTTCACACAAAAGCTTTATAATGCTTTGAAAAATTGATCATATCATTGCCTTGAAGTTAGTAATACTTCCCATTATTCATATAATGAAACATAGAAGGTCCTCCATTTCAACTTTGATTTTCTACTGTGTTCTTGTTTATTATAACTTTGCTGTCTTTCATCTCTTTATTGAATAAACTAAAATGTTGATCATTTTAGATAATGTCTTTATTTGTCAGATTATAGAAATGTAGAAATACAAACAAATTTCTCAGATTTGCTAGGGTGGAGCATATTAAGCATATTCCATAGTAACTAGCAATCTTTGCATAGCTAAGCTAGATTATTCTATCAAATAGCTCTCCATTCTAGAAACCAAAAGCCTTGTATACCAGAAGTCTTTTCCTTCCAGTGGGAAAGGAAAGAAAAGCTGTTGTCAAGCGTCTGAATTATGAAAGCACATAAAGCGATAGAAGTGATAAAAGGGGTTCATAGACCAAAAAGAAAAATTTCCTTTCACTGATACATTTGCTCATCTCAAAAGCCCAGTATGTTGAATGCCTATGGCCACAGTGATAAAGTCCCAAATACAAGACAGTTTTTACAAGGCTTGGTTTCAAAGATGGAAGTATGAAACCAAGGTATTGGCAGGTTTGGTTCTTTCTGACTCTGATGAGAATCTGTCACATGCCCAGCCCCCATTTGTGGACTTTTACAAGCAATCTGGTATTTCTTGGCTCATAAAAGCATCACTTAATCTTCTTTCTCTCACATATGGTACTGTGCATGTGTGTTTGTGTGTGTGTGTATGTGTATGTGCATGTATATGTATGTGTGTCTTTCTGTATGTCCATCAGTCCATCTGTCCATCCGTTGACCCATCTGTCAAAATTCTCCTTATTGTAAGAACACCAGTCATAATGGATTAGGAATTCATCCTACCCTACTTCAAGATCACACCATCATAACTGGTTACATCTGTAAGAACTCTATTTCCATGTAATGCCAAGTGAATTTGAGGGAGGACATAAGTCAATGCATACCACCCATGAAAAGCTAGTATCTAAGAAAACTCAGTTCCTTCCACCTACGAGTGGATAAACAATCTAGATGTCAGCAATATTCCTGGTCCAACAGGACCAGAGCTTGCTGTGAAGATCCTTGTGCTCATGGTACAAGAAGACATTTCACAATCACATGAGTGTGTCTGACATTCTACTGATGGCTTGCCACATAGGCAAGTTGGCTATTCCACAATCAGGCTGCTAATCACATAGTCATCATATTTCAGTGAACACAGTTGACTCACCTTATGAGCTAGCTTAGAGTCATAAATTATAAAATATTTTTTTGTGGAAAAAAACGCTATTGGAAGCAAACCATAACTGACAAGTCATTCATTTAGTTCTAATAAGAACCAAATTGCTCAGTATAGGCATTGTGATCCATTATTTTAAATATTGCATTAGATTTAATTAGTGGGTCTTTGGGGTAGTGTGCAGGATGATACAGGCTCTTCCAAAAGAAAGTTCTCTGTATGGTCCTCTTTGTTCTACAACAGGCCAACCCTTTTATATGTGTTCAGTGTAGATGAGCCCATCTAACTAGCTCTTGGGTATCAAATTTGAAATGTTGTCTGACAACAATAATACCCATGAACCTGTCATTTCAATCTTAACTTTCATTTTAACATCTCATCTATGCATCTCCCTATATACATATATAGCCTATAAATTTATGGAAAAACAAATAAGTATATTTAATTTTTATGAAGTAAACATAAACTCCTTTTTATAAACTCTCTTTTTTAATTAATAAGCACTCAAATGTGTCAATTCTTGTGTGAAGACTGAATCCATCTTTGCCATCTCACTGAAATCTTTTGTATTTCTATAAGAATGAATTTCAGATCCACTAATCATAGGTTTCAATAACTTTGCAATGTATAACTATCTTCCAAAAGTCATGTCAATTAAAAACTGCAGTATGCTGTTTTATAAGCAAATTTTCATATATAAATTCAATGTCTAGCCTTCCTAATACATGTTGTCAATGTAAGAAACTACTTAACCAGTAGAACTTCATGGATTTTTATTTCACAACATTGCTTTATTTACAGAAAAGTGAAATATTACACATAAGATGACATCTTCTATTATGAAAGTGCTGCAGTTTGGAGCTAAAATGTATCCTAAAAGCCTATACGCTCCAGGCTTGGTCACCAGCCTGAGGCACTGTTGAAAGTTGGTGGGACCGTGAGGAAATAGGACCCAGTGAAAGGAAATTAGGTCTTTAGGAGCAAAGGCTAGAAGGGGATATTAGGACTCCATGACCAGTTCTCTCTCTCTCTCTCTCTCTCTCTCTCTCTCTCTCTCTCTCTCTCTCTGCTTCCTTGCCTTAATGAAGCACGCAGCTTCCTCTGCCACATAACTCCCATCATGGTGTTCAGCCTTCCCACAGGCCCCAAAGCATCAGAGTCAACCAACTATGAACTAAAATATCTTAAATCCGTGAGCCAAAATAAACCTTTTCTTAAAACCTTAAAAGTTTGGTATTTTGTCAAAGTAACTGAAAACTAATATCTTAAGAGGAGGGGACCGGATCTTATGTAACCCAGCATTCTATACAATCAGTATATGCAATGAAAAAAATAAATATAAATAAATAAATAAAATAGAGACTCGGATATTGCCAGCCAGGTTGACAAGGCTGATAGAGTTAAGCAATTTGGGAGTCTTTTAGATAGACCCACTGAAGGGGTACTCCAATTGCCTCACCCTGAGTCCCTGTTCAGCATGGAAGAAGCCAGAGAGGTCTGCATCCCTATTCCTTACTGGCAATTTGGGTAACCCCTTCAGAGGATGGTGTGATAACAATAGGAGGTAGGAATTGGCTAGGCAATTAGGGTAAAAAGACCCCAAAGAAAAGTAGCCAGTTTCTTGGCTAAAAGTCAAAATGTCCTTGGGCCTGTTAGCAACATACTCTGTTCCAAAGGCCAAAAATGTCAAAAGTATTTGGGAGCTTGTATCTAATCCTTAAACTATTTTAGGGTTACCTCTTCAGAGGGGGGAATGTTGGAGGGAAGGGAGTGAGCATGGATTTGATCAAAACATCTTATATGCATGTATGAAATTCTCAATAAAGTTTTTGTAAAAGTTAAAAAAATAAAAGAGGAGGGGACCAGATCTTATGTAACCCAGCATTGTATACAATGAGTATATGCAATGAAAAAATAAATATAAATAAATTTTTAAAAAGGGAGAGAATCAGATGTTGCCAGCCAGGTTGACAAGGCTGATAGTAGTTTTGTAATTAACTCATTCCAATATAAGAGCAGTCTAGTGCCTCACCTACCATTCCAAATTCCCTCAGCTCTATGAGCTTGGACCAAACATACCCTGTGCTTTAGAGATCCACCTGTCTCTGCCTCTAGAGTGTTAGGATTAAAGGCATGCACCACCACACCGGGCCTCTATAATCTTTTAAGTTCTTTTCAACTTGAAATTTTTTGGTGTTGTTGAATGTTTTATAAAATCATTGGTTTCGATTACTGCAGTTCAAAAACATTCTGAGTGTTTCTTTTTATATATACACATATATTCACTTTCTTTTTTTAATTTTTTTATTGAGCTTTTAAAATCTTTACTTTAATAATCTAATGATAGCTGAAGTAAACAACATACAGTAGGAACTGACTGAATCTGGAGCAGAGCTCCCTGAATACAGGGAAGAACAATGCCACTGCTGCTTTTTACTCTTTCACTTGGTGATATTTAAGACTCATTTTTTAAGCCTACTTGAATAAATGAGTTTCAGCATGAACTTTGTAAAATACTTGAGATATTTTTTAAATAAATGTAAACTTTGAAAGAACCAGAAAGCATCTCTTAAGGTCACACACACACATACAAAAAAAATTGAAATTCAAATGTGTTTTGACAGGCCTCCAAAAAGTAGTCACTCTGGTTCTCCATATTCCTGTGATTGCAGAAACTCTTGGGATGGGTAAGAGAAATAGAATTGAGACTAATCAATTCAATACCCACATTATATAAACAAAGTGAACAAAGCCAGCACAAGGCGGAGATTCTGTCCTGTGCCGGCCCGCATCCCCCTTATCTCTTCCCAGTGACTAATGCAGTATTCTGCACATGTACTCATAATAAATACCTACAATGTTTACATCCTCCCTCCTCTGACCGTCATTGTTCCCTGATAGTCAATAAATCCTAAAGTAATGGTTTGACGAGATTTGTAAAACCAAATTAGTGTCATTCTTAAATGAAATATTTTGCTAGACCAACGCATGCAGGAAGGAAGAAACAGGCAAACCTTCAAGAACATCTTTATTCATTCAACTGACATTTGAGCTCCAACAGTATGCAAAGTGCTGGGTGCAAAAATTATAAGAATATGATCTCATATATGAAGGGATATCTTTATCAAGGTCATGAAATTCAGAAGGTTTCATTAAAGATAATTTTGTAAGCATTCAGAATCATAGCTTTTTATGAAAAACTCATTAAACGACTCTATTTTACTCTTCTTTCCATGAATATTTGACTATAGTGATATAAGTTCCAGGCCAAGTCATCTATTTTCTGCTGTACTTGACACAGAATTATCTGTGCTTTTCAGAAATACCCTTCACCTACTCCAAGAGTTTAAATTTATACCAAGATGTTGCATAAGACATTCATTCATTGAGGACAGAGTTTGAGTAAAAATTTAAAATGCAGAGAGTTTTTTATGGTGTCATATGAGACAGAACTTGGTGGATATTCAGGAAATACACTTGCAAATATAACATAAAATGACATTAAAGGGGAAAAAAGAGTTGTATAAGTAAAATTATTGTGTCATAAATGTTGCAGCCCAGCCATGGATCCCAGAGAATTCTAAGAACCTATTGAGGAAGGAAGGGAAAAGATTCAAATGGGAAAGAAGGGGAAAACCAGTTTAAAGAAGGAACTGTTAAAAAGAGGCTCTAAAGAAGCAAAAATCTAGACTGCATCAAGGTCCAGAAAAGAAATGACCAGGATTCTTGGCTTTATATGGATGTCTACTCTACGCAGTGAGTTGGTCTCACTAAGGAGGATGGAGACAGTTGCAGTAGCGGTTAAGATGGCAACATAAATTTAGGAGGAGCACAGTCCATAGCACTGGAGTTAAGGCCTATAACAATATAGTTCATAAGTTCAAAACTGCCTTCCAGGGCTGCTGAAGACTCCTCTACATGGAAATCTCCAAGCACCCTCTCAGTTTTCATCTATCCTCTGATCTGTTTTCTGGGTCTGCTCTGCTCCAAGGAACCCAAGGGTTTGACAACTCTACAAACCTCTGTGCAAGCTGATGCCACAAAATGAAGACATTTATGTCATTCCAACTACATTGGAGCCAAAAGATCATGGAGAAAATCATGCAGGTCACATATGGCTGTTCCAAAGCCACAGTGCAATCCCAGTACAAAACTATACCAGACTAGGGGCCTGGAGAGAGAGCCCAGTGGTTAAGAGCATGGGCTGCTCTTGCAGAAGACCTAGGTTCCATTCCCAGCACTCACATGGTGACTGACAACTGTACATAATTCCAGTTTCAGAGAATCTAACGCCCTCTTCTGGCCTCCGTGGGCATTGCAGGCATGGGGTACACTTACATACGTGCAGACAAAACACCCATTCATGTAAAAATGAAAATAAAATAAACAAATCTAAAAAAAGAAAAATTTTATACTATACCAGCCTAGCAAGATTACAAATCTTACTTTGCAGTTACTGACACTCACTAATCAGAGCTCACCAGCTTCAGTCAACTGCTGCCAACATCATGAACTCTCCTTCAAAGAGAACTACTCAGCCTCCTCCCTCTGTTGTTTCTGGGCATGTCCTTCTGTTTTTTGGATAACGATTATGGTCTATCTGACCTGAATTTCAGTTCTTCTGTTATTCCCAAATAAACTCTTTGCTCAGAGATTCATTTCTCTGCCACATTAATAATAGGAATCCACAGAAAAAGTCTCAGATCTATAAACATACATGCATCTACCATAAATCCAAATATAAGAGGCCTCCAGTACTCTACTACATATCCTAGTGTGTAAATATGTGCATATAGGTGCATATAGGTGCATATAGGTTTTATGATACTATAATATTAGCAATTATGGGAGAAGGAATGTCAATTTTGATGCGGTGTATTTTGTAATATGGTAGGAACGTGTAAAATAAAAATATGGGGGGAAACGTAGTGCCTATGCCCATAGGCGATAGTAGTTCATTGGGAAACACAGACATAGTAATCCTCTCTAGAACATCTCCCTGGCTACCATCAGAATTAAAAAACAAAGGATACAAAATCTGGTCTTCAGTACAAAACAATACAAAAAGAAACTGTACTGCTTGCAAATACCAAGCACATTTTTTTCTTTATGCAATAAATGTCAACTTTTCCCCTTACTGGGCTTTACTTTTACAAGCCTAGAAAGAGAACAGCAATTTGTTAATGCCATTTAATTGATTAAAATGGCTTACTCCCTGGATTTTACAGCTTTCCTACTTTTTCTTCTTCCCACAGGGTGCCTTAAAACCTAGTTACCATGCACCATGGCTGGATACATTGAAGGATCGGGTGGGGGGCACTCACAAGATATTCTGCAAACCAGCTTGCAATGCAAACAGATCTGTAAACACATTGCTCCCTCTCCATTTTCTTCTATTTGCAGATCAGTCACTGAGCCCATGAAGGTCAAAGGAGACAAGTAATGCCATCACTGTGGCTGTGTGTTGCTTTGAAAAGGAAACAGGAAGAAGCAAGTCTATAAGATTCAAGCATAGATCTAAAGCACAGAGCAGACAGAGAAGGCACAGAGATCCACGGAAAGCACTCCAAAGTCCTTTGGTTCTGTCCGCTGGGGAAGTATGACCCACGGCGTACAGCACACTGAGGAGTGAGCTTAGCTATTTCCAACAGCTAATCTGGTTTCTGAGTGAAGTCCCAACTCAAGGCAAAGGCATCAGGGCAGCACTGGAAGGATCTCCTGCATTAAAAACTAACACCCCCTGCACCTGGCACATATCAGTCACCCAAGAAACGATCAACCACCATGTACAATCAATACACACAGTTAAATTTGTTTAATGTTATCCTGAAAAGAGAAAAGTAATGATCACACCGAGTATTTGTTGCAGTTAACGGAAAAAGGAATCTAAAAAATGACCCCAAATATTTTTTAGTCTGTGTGTGATGTATAGTTGTGTATGATGCATGAGTATGTATGTTTGTGTGGGTGCAGGTGTGCACTGGCATGACATGCGTGTAGAGATCAGATGACACCTTCATGTGTCAGTCCCCATCTTCTACTTTGTCTGAGAGCTGGCCTCTTGTTCAGTGCTGCATACTACAAGCTAGCTCTCCTTTGGACTTCTGGGGAGTCTCCTGTCTCCGCTTCCCATCTTGCCGTAGGCATGCTGGGATTACAGATGAATGCTACTAAACCCAGCTTTATATAAATTCTGAGGATTGAAACTCAAGTCCTTATACTTTGACTGTGCACATTTTCCCCCTCTGAACCATCTACCCAGCTTCAAGACTCCAAACTTTTATAGCCCCAACTTTCCACTCTTCTTTATGGAGAGCAGAAGTGTTGCTGGAAGCTATGAGGTCCACACACTGGAAGAGGGGGGGTGCTTAGCATTCTTCAGGAATTCCGGTTCAATTGAATGACAGCTCTCTTTTACTTGAAGTTTCTGGGGAATGATTTAACACAGTGGTCACTTTCATAATATTCAAAGGAAATTAAGACTTCCAAATTATTGCTTTAAAAAAGTGGCTACTAGTTCTTCAGCATAACTGCTGGGAGATGGAGAGTCAGTTTGCTTTAAGGCTATGATACTCAGCAGGTTGATCGGGTTCCAGGGGATGGACCCTCATCCAAAAGCATTTGGGAAACACAAATTAGACTGGGTGGGCCTTTAAAAACTAGAGGACATAAAGTGGGGTGTAGAGAGGTGTGGGTAGATCTGAAAGGAGATGGAGGGGGGTATGAATATGATCAAAACACATTGTATGAAGTTCTTAAAGAATCAATAAAAATACATTTTTAAGTGGATCCTATTTGCTGTTATTAACATGGGCTTAAGACTGTTGCTGAACAACCAGGAAAAGTTACAGAACATACAGAAACCATTGAAATACCTTGCCAGCTAGGAAACGTGAAGAAATAATAGAAACTGATTGACTCTCCTCGAGTGGTAAATTCATTCATTCATTTATCCAGCTCAAACAATAAAGCCTAGATACATCACATAAGGAAGTCTTAATTTGAGGGCTAGTGAGATGGCTCAGAAGGCAAAGTGCTTGCTGACTTCAGGAAATTAGGATGCAAAAAAAAAAAATTAACATTTATAGATCAAGGCCTTGGGCAAGATAGCATGGCAATATAGGAAATCTTTCTGAAGGTCTGTAGTTCAACTCTTGTCTCAACCCCAAATCCCCAGGTAATTAACTTTCACATTCAGCAGAGAAGGCATCACAATTCAGGATAATGACCCTATCTCCAGTGAGGAAGGGTCTTTTAATACCAGCAAGACTGAGAGAGAAATAAGGATCATAAAATAAACAGATGCATGGTGTCATTGTTTGTAAGTTGCTTAGAAATCTAGTACATCACAACACCTAACATTTGTCTGATGATTCTAATTTAAATATATAACTGAATAACTAAGTTTTAGACTTACAAGTTTAAGTTTAAAGGCATGGAGGATTTACTCACGCTATTAAATAGTACTACATACTATTAGAATATGTAAGAAAAATTGAAGTGTATAATATCAGAAAGTTAATTCAGTAAATTAATTATAGCATTTTGAGTACCTAGAAATGAATGACTTGTTCAAAGCACTTTGTTCATCTATTAAAGTTTAAAATATATAAAGAATTATAATTAATCAAATTAATTAATAAACTCTTTAAATGATTGGTAAGTTTATGAGATTTATAAATAGAATACATAATATGACCTGATGTATTAGTTCAATTAAAAATATTTGTCATTTTGATACATCAAATTCTAATTTAAAGAAGAAAAACAACTGCAAATACCTTCTCTTCAAAGGACTTCTACCCCAAATCCCACCAAAACCCACGTGGCTTTCCTCTGTGTTTCCTTTAAATCTGGGCTATCAGCTTTGATTTTTTTTGCAGAACAAAATCTTGATCCATAAAGAACTAGCTTCTCAGAAGAAAAGGAAATGACACATCAAATGTGAATCTTTCTTTACTATATTTAACCTCCAGAAATAGAGTCATAAAATAATAAAAATCTCCCATTCAAATTAGCATCTGATATTTCGTTCCATTATCTAAAGCCATAACTACATAATACATTGACTTCACAGCAAAGAAACTTGTTCTCTACTTAGTCTTTAGCTCTAGGGAGATTGAGTTTGAGTTTTCTGACTCCATCTGTATTAATCGAAGTTTTACTGAGACGCATTTACTCTTGTTGCAGTCTATATAACTTTTTAGAAAGACTAAGACATAGGGTAGGGAGCTAGCTTCATGGATAAGATTATTTGTTGTGCAAGCATGAAGACCTGAGTTTGAATCCCCAGCACCCACGTGAAAAATGGATATGGCATACCTATAGTAACCCAACATTGGGAGAAAGGAAACAAAGAGATCCAGAGGCAGCCTAGCTGAAATGCTGGGTTTCCCATCCAGTGAGAGACCCTGCCCCAACACAATGAGGCAGAGAACAATAGAGGAAGATGCTGGGCATCCTGCACTGGCCCCCCAAAGATGTGTTCATGGGTGTGTGCACCACACATTCATGCGCATACACCACACACACACAACATACTCACCTACTTCAAAAAATAGGAAAAAAAGAAAGAAAGAAAGAAAGAAAGAAAGAAAGAAAGAAAGAAAGAAAGAAAGAAAGAAAAGAAAAGAAAAGCTAAGGCACATGGTTAAAGAATCAATTGTAAATATTCACAACATGGGGGACCCAGAGAGGGATACAGGTACCTGATTTGGTAGAAACGGTAACACCCTGAAGCGAGGTCCCAAGAGATGTAATTTACTTATTCCTGAAACTGAAGAATCAAAACTAGACTGTCAAGTATATTGATTAAAGCTGTAGAACTAATAAAAGAACTAAAAGTATAAGAATAGATTATTCACACAAGTGTATAGATCTAAAAACAGAAAGAAAACAGATGGAGAGACCAGTGTATAAGCAAATTCATCTTTCATGTCAAA
>NW_008340854.1:2188278-2202937 GCF_000622305.1 Nannospalax galili
TATATATATAACTACGTGTTATATATAATAAATGTACATTATATATTATAAATCAAAAAATATTATCTGGCACACATTACCTGTAAAGCCACTATCCAATATAATAATCACCAGCCACATACAGTTATTGAACAGCAAAAATAGATGTAAAATTCAAGTCGACATGTCCCACAAGCTTAAAACACACAACAGATTGAAAATAATATAAAATATAAACTCAGCAATAACATTGATGTGAATTATGAGTTTAAATAACAGCACATGCTGGATTAGATAAAATATATTGTCAAAATGTGGTATATGTGTACTTTTTTAATTTGGCAATAAGGGAATGTAAAATTATAGATGTAGCTTGCATTATATTTCTATTAAATAAGACTAGAGTTTTGGTTTTAGGGCCATGTCATGCTTCAGTGTTCAGGGACACTTGCAGGAGAATTTAGGCTTCATACTCAAAATCTTCAGAGAAAACAAATATTTCTTGGGTCCTTTCTATAGACCAGCACTGTATGGGGCATTCTTTATAGTCTTCAAAACATTCATCCTAGAAACATTCCTGTGAAAGTGGTCAGATGAGTCCATCTCATATTTGAAGAAATAGACCCAGAATTTAAACAACTTATCTAATATTTTTAAGCATTTTATGGATTTTATTTTTATTTTATGTGTATGAGTGTTATGCCTGCATGGATGGAGGTGCACCCATGTCGTGCAATGCCCACGGAGGCCAGAAGAGGCCGTCAGATTCCCTGGAACTAGAGTTACAGACAGTTAATAGTCACCATGTGCTTGTAGGGATTCTAACCCAAATCCTCTGCAAGAACAGTCAGTGCTCTTAATTACTGAACCATCTCTACAGCCCCTAAAATTTTAATTTTTACACTTATTTATGTATTTTGCATGTGTGTGCATGTGTTTGTGTATGGGACACATGTGCCATGTGCACATGTGGAAGTCAGAGGACACCTTATGGAAGCAAGTTCTCTCTTTCCATCAAGTGACTATTATGGATCTAACTCTGATCATCCATCAGGCTTGGAGCCAAGTGCCTTTACTAGCTGAGTCATCTCACTGGCCTTTTTCTAAGATTTCAAACCAATAAATGACAGAGCCTAGATTTATACAGAGCTTTTCTGATGCAAAACACCAGGCTATTTTTAATAGCCCTCTTATCAGTGATAATAGGTTTCTTTAGCATTTTAAAAGACAAATATCAAAATGAATAATTGACTTGGAGGTAAACAGTGGTAATTGCTGTCAGTTCCCAACAGACACTTATTAGAGATTCAACAATATAGGATAATTTGCTTATAATTATGCAACTTGGTAGTGGCCAAGCTGGGATAATTATTACATTTTCTCAAATGTTTCTATTGTTAGCCAAACCCTTCTTTGAAAATTCAAAAGCATGAAGACATAAATTGGGCCTAAGCATGAATATGAATTTCAAAGTAATAAACGTTAATTAAGCTGTAGACATGCTCATAAAAAGATATAGTAGAATCTGCAAAAATAAGAATAGTCAAAGAGTGATTTCAAAGAGCAGGCTATGAAGTAGAGGCAGCAGCTTGGTGGGTGGATGGACAGGGATGAGCCAGGAACCTAGTACCATTCCAAGTTTGTGCATCAATTTTATTGAGCACTAGGTTCCAAAAAATTTCTCATGACAAACTGTTTACCATGACAAACTCTGTTTGTGTTGTCTTGTGATTTTCCAATATGATTTGTGCCATACTGATCAGGGTCTATCAACCTTTAAAAAATAAACTTACGAAAAAATATATAGGGCTTTTATTGAGATTTATTTTTAAAATACATGGTGTCTGGCCACTCATTCAAGGCCATTGAGGCAATAAAATGAAAATTCAATGACAAATAACACATGCTTTACTGCACTAATAGTTTTCTTTTAATTTTAAGGTGTGTTGGAAAAAAATCTGAGTCCTTTGGGAATCATTTGTCTAAACATTTGAAAAAAGCATTCCCTCTCACACTTTTGACTGCAGCACACAGTCAAGCTTAGGAATCCTGAGATTAAAGTGAGTTTTGAAAAGTGAAAATTTATTTGCCACTGTTTCATTTGCACAACCTTAGAATCTCATATTTTTTTAAGTCTTTCTTCCTAATTATCAATTATCTCAGGTAAAAAATAATTTCCTTCAGACCTAATTTCATTGTTTTAAAATTACCACCTTACCATACTTTTTATTTCTTATTTCGCTTTCAAAATTAAAATGACTACATACTGTAAGCAATATGTATTGCTTTTCCCTTTTAATTAAAATTATAATGATTTTGATGTCACATATTTCAGGGACAAAATCCAGGGGTATGGCCCCCAGAAGAACTGACACAAGTAATGAGAAGTGTGGTCCTCCTGAGCACTAAGGAACAGGAAATTGAATTTCCTACTATCTAGCAAGTCTCTAACACAAAAAGAAAGCTCAGTTGTATAATGTAAATGCTCAGATTTCTTTTCATAATATAAAATTCATTTTATCTCAAAATCCATTCATACTGTACAAGGTTGTATGCTTTGTTTTGTTTTAAACTTATGAAGAAAACACATAACAAATTGTCACAAAAGGACATTAGCAATAATGAAACATTCTGAAAGACAAGCAGACTCCTAAATATATGGTTTCAACTCATTCCAGTATGCAGCGATGTCAAAGCTGAAGACAGTGTTCTGGACACACCAGTTGTGCTGGATGCTTCAGTTGTCAGTGGACACACCTGGGAAGAAGAAACCTCAACTGAGGAATTAGCTCCATTGGGCTGGCCTGTGGCCATGTCTGCAGGGCAGCTTCTTGATTACTGAGTGATGTGGGAGGGCCCAGCCCCCAGCCCACTGTCGGTGGTGCCATCTCTGGGCGGGTGGTCCTGTATTGTATAAGGAAGCAGGCTGAGGGGCTAGAGAGATGGGTCAGCAGTTAAGAGCCCTGGCTGCTCTTGCAGAAAACCTGGGTTCGATTCCCAGCACCCAAGTGGCAGCTAACAACCTTCTGTAACTCTGGTTCCAGAGGAATCCAACGCCCTCTTCTGACCTTGGAGCGTTGCATGACCAACATGGGTGCACTTACACACATGCAGGCAAAACACTCATACACATAAAAATTTTTAAATAATTAATAAATAAAAATAAATAAAAGAAAATAGGCTGAGCGCAGACCAGAGGAACAAGCCAGTAAGCAGCATTCCTCCATGATCTGTACTTCAGCTCCTGCCTCCAGGACCCTGCCCTGACTTCCCTCAGTGATGCACTGTGATCTGGGAAATGTAAGATAAAATACACCCTTTCCATCCCAGGGTGGTTCTAGCCGCTGTTTTGATCACAGCAACATAAGGTAACTAAGATACCAGTCTTGCCTAGTAAAATGCCCTGCCCAGTCACAAACCAACAACCCCACCCATCCCCGACAACCATTAGGTTAAATTTGGATCCTAAATATCAAGTTCAAAGCTAACTGGAATGTTATAGAAAAAAAAATGAAAATATATGCTGACCCTACTCTCAAATCTATGATGTCTCTAGATTCACTGAGCAAAATGGAAGAAAATTAGCAAGCAGAGACAGGGCAACCTGGTCCCACCAACAGGACTGTGAGTAGTGTGCGTAACAGAGCTTTAATTCTACCCTTGGGTCTATTTTCAGATCATTTCGTTGCCTGAGCCCACACTAGTAATGGAGTTTTTCAGCGAACGAAATTAAGTAGCTAATTACAACTTTTATAATAAGATGTGCTGTGCCGTAATGGATGTGCTGCCTCTTCTAGTAATGAGAGCCCCTCCCTGGAAGGGATCAAACAGTGAGGCGTGCCCAACAGATGGACACTGAAGGGTTTCGTTACTGAGTATGCAGCCCGACTCATGCCCACAGTACCACACAACACTGACTTCAAGATTGTACACATTTATGCTCTGGGTTATTAAAAAATAAATGTAATTCCTTGCAGAGCTGTACCTCTATCTTTTTGCTATCAGGGTCCTTAGTTTAACAATTATGTAGGAAAGTCAAATATCAAACAGGTCAAAACTTGATCCTAACCTACAAACTGAGAAAGTTTCTTCTAACAGATTTATCACTTTCTTACAATTGGTAAGTCCAGAATTTAAGTCATTTTCAATTCAAAAATAGAACTCAGTTTTGCTACCTCACAGGAATTCAAAGATTATTTATATAAAGAAATGGAAATTTTTGGAGCATAGCATGAGTATGGCAAGCTGTGGGCAAGGTTTTCAAAATGTATATCTAAACGTCCACAATTACTGACTGAGCTTCTTAAAGGGAGGGACTCTAGGTAGGCTGACTAGACCCCAGTGGATGAACTTACACTGAGAGACATCTGGGAACACTAACTTGACACGATAAGCCTTAACACAACTGACAGGATGTATGAATTCTGGAGGTGGGGCTTGGGAGTATGCCAAGGGGAAAGGGAGTATAAATTATACCCAGAGTACCATAGGTTGAATCATTGGACTTCTAATGGTTAAATAAGCTTGGAGCTGGAAGTGATAGAGAAGCTTGATCCAGAACAGAAAGACCAGGCACCCCCAGAAGGCCAGGGACTGGGTCTCCTTAGTGTGACTGGAGTGAATAGTTCCAGGAGGGCAACGCACAACCGTGACTGTAATTAAACTCTGTTTCTTGCTGACTAAACTCTACATGTTGGAGTTTAAAATGCTTGTTTCTTATCTAGCAAAACATCTGCTTTTTGCTGCTAAAATCAGGATCCTGAGGGAAGCAGTGATCTTTCCCAAGGCAACTTGATTAATAGTAGGCTTCCAAAGCTTAGCTAAGAGCCATGCTGATGAAGCCAACAGTACTGACTAATTGTTTCCACAAATAATCTTGATATATATTTCCATTCTCTTCAGAACTGTCGGCAATGAGACTTGGGGATGTTTTTCTTCCCCATAGCTTCTGTGCCTAAAGTTATTTCACAAGTGAGTGATACTTACTGACCACCCACATCTGGGCACAACAGAGCATCCTGTTCCCTAGAAGTCTGTGAAGAAAAATCATCTGAAAGATGCAAAGTAATAAATGTATATATTTATATATTAAGCCTCTAGAGTCAAATTTGTATCCCCAATTGTTCTTCAATGTAAGTTCAAATATCTTGTATAAAATTCACAAAAAAATCAATTTTAAAAAGAATTAGAATAATAGTTAAAACATTTTAAAAAATAGACATTACATGTAGAACTGGGGCTAAAAGGTTTACTCCAAAGGTAATTTCATTGCAATAAAGTAAAAAATGCAAAAGTGAAACAGCATTCTCAAATACACAGAGGTCAGCCAATGAGAGCAGGACAGCATAAAAGTTACCATTACCAGTTTCTTGGCTAAAAGTCGAAATGTCCTTGGGCCTCTTAGCAATATACTCTGTTCCAAAGGCCAAAAATGTCAAAAGTATTTGGGAGCTCTGATCTAATCCCTATAAGATTTTAGGGTTACCTCTTCAAAGAGGGGAATGTTAGAGTAGCAAAAAGCTCCATTAAAAAAAAAAAAAAAGTACACGACGTTGGGGGGAAAAAGGGATGGGGGATATGGGAGGAGTTAGAGGGGAGGGAGTGGGCATGGATTTGATCAAAGCACCTTATATGCATGTATGAAATTCTCAACGAGTGTTTTTTTTTTTCTTTTAAAAAAAAAAAAAAAGAATAGTCTTCATGCACAGTGAGCAGGAA
This sequence comes from Nannospalax galili, assembly GCF_000622305.1. Taxonomy (NCBI): domain Eukaryota; kingdom Metazoa; phylum Chordata; class Mammalia; order Rodentia; family Spalacidae; genus Nannospalax; species Nannospalax galili. Next base: position 2,193,976 of record NW_008340854.1, read on the forward strand.
ACATTTCAAGGACAAAGCAGAAGTTGCCATGGGCTCACAGTGCTTAGCAGACACTTCTAACTTCTATATTTGCCATCCCTGTGCCTTTGGCCACAGATGCTCAGATTTCTCTCTGGCAAGCTTTCTTTAAACTTTGTCCCTAAGAGATGTATATGGTGGATGGTCCTAGCTTGAGAGGGTGACAGGTAGTAGAACTGTTGGTTTCCTGTATGGAGTAGCCTACTTCCTCCCTGTTTATCCTTGCATCAGAAAAGTGTTCAGCAATTGGAAGAAGACTTCAGTTCGCTTTTACTTAAAAGAAGGTTTTGAGAGGCTGGAGAGATAGCTCAGCAGTTAAGGGTCCTTGCAGAAGACCCGAGTTCAAATCTCAGCACCCACATGGTGGTTAACAATCATCTGTAACTCCAGTTCCAGGAGATCTGATGCCCTCTTCTGTCCTCCATGGGCACTGCACAACACGGGTGCACTTACCTACATGCAGACATAACACTCATATACATAAAATTTTTTAAAAAATGAATCAAAAAAAATTAAAGAAGATTTTGAAAATTAAGGCAGTCTGATATGGCTTAAAAAACATAAACTAAGCTCTTGGGAGAGAGCAGAAGCAGAAACTTGAAGGAGGGGAAAGGAAACCAAGGAGGGGGAGGAAACAGAAACCTTCTACATTAGGAATTAGAAATCTGCTGAAAAAGAAATTTGAAAACCTAGATCCTGACTCCCCGTAGTCATGAAACCATCAGCAATCTCCATCACCAGCACTTATAAGAGCTAGATTTATAATGTTTACATGAACTCAACCCTTGACACAGCCTATCTTTAATCTACAGAACAACATTAAAAGCAAAATCTTATTGTGTCACTTTATAGCTGGGGAAACAGATTCTGAAAACTTAATCAGGACAAACTTCTATGAGCAGATGTCATATCCCAGGGTTTTCAATGGTGGAAGGCGTGCATGACTTGAAATCACCCACCCTTCCCACAATCATGGGATACCTCCCACATGTGGCCTCTCAGAAATTCAGTCTCCTCATTTGAAAAAGGATGATTATCATCATTCTAAAGTCACAGAAAGATGTGTATTTATGGCTTTTTGCCACAATAACTTAACGGTAAAACCTATTTCCCCTGGATCTGTGAGAAACAGATCCAGCCCACAGATACAGCCCACAGATCTTGACCAGACTTGATATGGGACAATTACAACAGTCTTGGCTGATGCATGGCGGTTTCACTAGGGCGGCTGGTACTATTGCACGTGGCCTGTCATCTCTGCAGGCGAGGCTAAGCCTGTTCCCAGACAGAGCAGGGTTCCTGAGAGAGAAAGCATGGAAGTCTGCTTGTATCCTTGGGTCAGAGCTGACACATCACTTATACTATATGGCATTATTTAAAATAAGTCACAAGGCCAGCCCAGATTGCAAGTCTGAGGAAATCACCTATAAAATCACATTGAAAATGGCACGTATAGTGGGAAGAGTGAAGAACTGAGGTATTTTGCAATCACTCTACCATAGAATACATGTAAATATGCTTTATAAACTGCAAGCTGCCACACCACTGGCTCCTTAACTAAAATTATTCTTATTGAAAAATGCCAGCACTGCCACGTCTCCAAGGACAGCTTGTTTTTGTAGCTGTCATGTCTTCCAGCTGAGCTTACAGAAAAGAGCTAGGCAAAGCCAGGTATCCAGCTTTTTTGTATGCACTCTGAATTCAGATGAGGGTTTCCCTCCAGCCACACATACATTCTACTAAATTAGGAATGCTTCCAGAATGAAAAAACAAGAAGAAAAGTTTCTAAACTTGATGTCACTTATTCTTGGCCTTTCTGAAAGTACATGTTCCATCTTTATTTACTGAGGTATCATGCTTTCTTCCTAAAATAAAATTCCAAGTTTATAGTTTAAAATACTTCCCAATTCCTTTTTACAGGTCCCTAGGAGACATAGTCTAGAAAGGCAGCAAACTAGGCCTGGCATTTACATGAAGTCATGAAATTTAACATGATTTGGAGGAAAAGCTGCTGTAACCAGACACTCCAGTGATTACCCCTTTTCTGTGTCAGAACTGTTTGTATTTGTTAAGTCTCCCATGAACAACATCCAAATGAGCCTAGGAAAGGATGGCAGGCCTTATCACAACATCACATAATCTCCTTAGGCCATTTGTTCTTCACTCTAGTATCAGCCAGGGAGATTTTAAAATCCCTATACCCAAGTTTCACACCACAATAATTCAGTCCAAATCACTGGGCATAAGATAAGCACATCAGCATTATTGTCAAGTGATTCCGATGCGCCCCCAAGGCTGGGAACTACTGCAGGGGCCATATTTATCTTGTCTAAAAAACGGGCAGTTTTTGTACTAGACTTTGATAAGCACCAGGTTACAATTCTCTCTCTCTCTCTTTGAATTGCTGAAAAAATAGCTTGATTATTTTTTCATTAAACTCTTTTAAAGCAATGTATAATAAAAGAATCTTTGGAGTCAGAACAGCATTAAATACCTGCTCTGTTACTTACTAGTTCAAAGATTTGTATCAAGTTTTTTAACCTATTGAGCTTCTCTGGGCTTTGATTTCCTCCTAAGACATGTGATAGAATAATTCCTTTCTGATTAGGTATTGTAAAGAGTGAGATAAAGTATATAAAATACCCCATAGTAGATAATAAATACCCATTTCTTTTCCCCTAAGGATTCTTGATCAAGCTGTTCAGCATCCCTGAGTGTCTGTCGGAGGCTGCCAAAGCCAAAGGACAACAGAAAGACATTCGATGATGTTAATGGGTTTGCACAGAGTAATGATTCCCACCTGTTGACTTTCACATGGGTCAGGATGTCCTGCTGCTAATTCCTGTGGGGTCAATTACCAGTGTGTATCTGAGTGCTGGGGTCCACTCCACAAGGGATCTAAATGTTACTTGCTCTTTGTCCAGACACATCATTAGTAGGTGTTTATCTGTTTTTCTTCACCTGCACAACAGACCGGATGGAGCAGGCATGGGGGAAAAGGCCACAGAGGGAAGTGCAGCCAAGGACGAAGCCCCAGACTGTTTCCATAAAAGCAAAAGACCAAAACTGACTGCAGAATACGGCAAATCACCATTACCACGCCAAGGCAGCAAAATCGTCTCTGAACAGTAGAATCGTTCTCTTTGAGACCCCGTAAGTCTCCCAGACAGGTCTCCACAAGCACTTCTGCAGAAAGGAATGTGGCTACACTGCTGTCGTTTTTAAGCACCTGGTACCACAGAGAAAATGAGTTTTTTCCTCTTTCATCTCTGCATTGGTAACAAATAAAAGATGAATTTTGATTTTCCTGAAACATATTTTTAAATGATTAGATCTGTTGTCTTGGCTCTGACTCATTTTTCAATTACCAAAAAAAAAAAAAAATTTACAATTTAAAGTAGATTAGACAGGAGCAAAGCAGACATTGAAAAAAAAAAAAAATTTACAATTTAAAGTAGATTAGACAGGAGCAAAGCAGACATTGTAAAAAATATTGATGATGCAACTAAATGTCATTTTTCTTTCAGTTCTGGGAATGGAATCCAGGGCCTTGTGCAGGCTAGACAATTATTCAATTATTCCACCACTAAGTTTCATTGCAACTCTTACTCATTTACATAGTAATTTCAAAAGGACCACGAACCTCTGTGAAAACCTGTCTCTCCCAGTGGCCTCTTGTTCCACGAACTAGAGCAGATCACGCGGTTCACTTCAACCTGGTTCAGAAAAGCTGTCTTCAGTTCTTGCGTGGCATAGCCTGATTCCATTGTGGGATTAAGCTATGTTGGCACAGCTTTTCTAATCTACATTTTATTTCTCACCAAAGTCTAGAATTTCCTTAAACTAATATATTTATCTTCCATGCCAACCTTCAAGCCTATGACAAATGGGATTGTCTCCATTAAAAGTAGTTGTCAGGGAACATTGTACATGTCAGTGATCATATATCTCAGTGAAAATGACACTGCCATTTATATATCATGTGTCTATTTGTATTTGTTTTAATGCCTCCATCTTCCTCATTAGAGATCTATGGCCCAGGAGCCAAAGTACAGCCACTACCTATTTTTGTAAGTCAGGTGTTTATTTACATAGTCACACCCACTCATTTTCATATTGTCTGTGACTGCATTCCACTGCAACAGAATTAGTTGGTTTTTGTTTTATCTTTTTTAATATTTTTATTAAGTTTTTGTGCATTTCATATAATAGATCTTAGTCAAATTTAGAACCTCTGACCCACCTGAGCCCCTCATTGCACCCCCACCGGATTTCATGCATTCTGTCATATATGTTAAGGCCTATCCAGTCAAGCATTTGTACCCAGATGTCCCTAGGTACAAGTTCATCCACTGGAGTCTAGTCAGCCTATCTAGAGTCACTCCCTTAAAGAAGATCTACTCTCCCCTATCCTGTAATAATCAGTTGCCAATGGTTCCTCAGCTAGGTGTGGGGCCTGCTGCCCATTTCTGCAGTTCTATGCTGGGTTTTTTTCTGATTAATTTGGCGTGGATCTTGTGCATGCTGTCACCATTGTTACAGTTTCATATGAGCAAGTTCCCAGAGGTCTGAAAGCCTCTGTTTCCATATGTTCATGCACCAACCCTGGCTCTTACAGACCTTCCACCTCCTCTTCCACAGTGTCCCTGAGTCACAGGTGGGTGAGGTTTAATATAGGAGTCCTATCCAGGGACAAGCACTCTGTAGTCTCTTAGTCTACAAAACTTAGCCAGTGGTGACCTGTGTGCATCACACTCTGTTATGTGAGGACAGTTTTATGGTAAGAGTTGAGAGATGTATTAGTATTCTCTCTATTCCCTGTTCCACTATGTTTCATGAGCCTTATGTGTAGAGGTTCCACTGTAGATGTGTCACTTAGGGATGGGCATCTCTCAGACATATATTCTTTGTGTGAACTGAGTAACTTTGACAGATTGATCTGCAAAGCCAAAAACATTTCTTATATGGCCCTTTACATAAAGTTTGTCAACCCCTTGTCTAAACTATAGGCTTCATAAAAACAGACTTTGCTGTATACTCAATGACATGCCTATGGTAAGTCTATGAATATTCTTCACATAAATAAGATTTGTTAAATAAGTTAAATATCTTACCACAAAGCTATTTTTCTAGTGTAGGTCTTCAATTAGAAAAAAAAAAAAGGAAAAGCAGATACCTGGACCTTATTTACAAATAAAGCTGAAAAGGTCTTAAAGAGGGACAAATGTCTAATTTTTCAGTCCAGGAAACCGAAACTCAAAGCTGAGTCTCTCAAGGTTGCCCAGGAAGAGCAGAGAACTGTCCCACAGCAGATGTGTTTCTCTTTTAATTAATAAGGCACTCTGAAGTCGGTCTGTTCCCAGGAGGACCGTGGGTTTGAACACAATGTGCATGCACTAGTAATTAGGTTGTCAGGAACTTTCAATTCTGACTTCTTCCCTGAAGTCTTTTAAATGTTCACTACCCCAGGACATTTTCATATTTCAATAGGAAATGGTGTACATGCGTGAAAGAGCACAAAGTACAGCTTAGAAACAAACTTTGATGATTAAACAGACATCAGAGTGATCTATCACCTACCAGTTTTGACAAAATTTTCTCAGCTATGATAGTCTAAATGAGGTACTGATTAGGATTTTCAGGCATCCCCCTCTTCCTTGAAGTTCAAGGTAGACAATAGTTCAAGTCTATGAAGTCACAATATTGACTACAAAAGGAAAATAAACTGGGTGGTTTGGTGTCTCCAATACACTATAATAATTGTTCTTATAGCCTCATTTATTTTTCCTCAAAAAGTTCTTTGTAATTCAGTCACAAGTAGGAAAGGTCCAGGACAGAAATAATTCAGAGAAGAGATATAATTAAGGACTGTAAAACCTAAAGCTACAATTGCCATTCATTTTACCCATTCAGTTTGTACCAGGCACTGTGATGGGCACCAGAGTAAACAAAGAGGTATCAGACATGGTCCCCAGGTCCCAGGGTCACTCTTGACATGGAAGAGCAGCAAGGATACAGACAACACACCACAAGGTCAGCCAGGGTGTAGTGCTGGATGCTAGAGAGACACCCGACCAGACTGTCCCCAACGTCGAGAAAAGTTAGTGAGAAGAAAGGGGAGGCGCGCATGAACGTGAAGTTATGAAGTATCATGTTCAAAGACAAGGAAGTGGGAGGGAATCCAGCATATTTTAAGGGGGTGAACAGTTTAGCATGCTTTGAGTCTTGAGTGGGAGATTATCCTAGAACAGAAGGCTGGGACCTTTAAGTTTCTGTACTAGACACCCCACAGCAAGCATTTGCTTGTCCTAACTGCTGGGATAACTGCTTTTTAATTAATAAAATTGTCTTAAAGTTTAACCTTCTTCAGATAAGGGACCTCAGTGGCTATCTTTTCTTCTATCCAAAACTAAAACCTGATTCCAGTACCCTAAAGAGAAAGTCAGCTCATTTTAGTTTGAAGCATTCTGTGATGGGGCATTACTGCCTTGGGGAGCAGTTTATTAGAAAATTCTTTGTGGCAAACTGGAAAGACACACGGCAACAGTTCTTCCCTAAAGAAAGGTCCAAAACTCAGTAATTAGAGCCCAAAGAGGAGTTAGAATTTTACACAGCCTAAAACCTGATCCACAGAATATTTACTATTCCACCAGTCACATTCCCATGTGCAGTTTATTTCTATCTTTCTGTCTTCCAAAGAGCTCATGCCTTGCCAAGATCAAAGGTACTGGGACTCAGAAGCATCTAATAGGGAGCCTCAGTTTCTAGACCTAAGGAACAAAGTAATGTGTGTTTGTTATGCTTTGACCTAGTAAACGCATATTGCAATCAAAAAAAAAAAAAAAAAAAAAAAAAGGAACAAAGTAGGCCAGAGAAGCAAGAAAATAACAGCTTCTCAGAAAGCAAAACACAGCAGCTGGGGCCAGGGAGAGGACTCAGCAATTGAAGGCACTTGCTGCACAAAGCTGGCGACTTTAGTTCAAGTCCCAGAACCCATATAAAGGTGGTAGAGGAGAACCAACTCCACAAAGTTGTCTTCTAACCTCCACACATGTGGCCATGACATTGGAACACACACACACACACACACACACACACGCACGCACACACACACGCATAATCATGTACACATACACAATAATATTTTTTAAACGGAAGCTGAAAAGTCCTGAAAGAAACACAGCCATGATGCAGTGGTCTAGTGACCCACAGAGCACCAGGGAACATTGTACTATATGACAGAGACAGCCATAAAGGCACTGTACGTTATGCACATGAGACAGAGTCATAATCTGAGTCAGAAAAGACACTTTAACACTAGGTTGTAGAGAGAGGACGGAATTGCTCAACTTCTACCTAACTTTTTCCTTTGCCCCTAAGAGAAATGATGTTGGCTCTCCAGAAAGCAGCAGAAGCCTTGTCAATGAGGAACGGACTGCTCTGTGTGAACTGAAAGTCCTGGCCCAGATTAATTGATTCCACGATAGGGAAAGAACCTGCAGACATTATCAGAGCCTCAGAGTTGAAAATATGGGAGAAATCAAACTGTCAAAGACTAGAGTTTGGCTAATACTACCTCAGTTACCAAAAAGGAAAAAACTGGATACTATAAAATTGGGTAGTTATACACTGAGAGGTTGTAGTGCTAATAAATAAACAGAAAGAATTCAGAACTTAATAGGAGAAAGATGTGGCAGGGAGCCACATTTAACACATACATATGGTTCACAGTGGGCAGAGTAAATGAGTCGCTGGTCAAAACAAACTGCACCCACCATGACAGGCACAGTTATAACATTTACTCCCCAGACCAACTCTAAGAGGTAAATGCCATTTTACAGATGAGACAACTGAGGCACAGAACCAACTCTTAAAATTGCACAGCTAATAACTGATAGAGGCAAGATTTGAACCACTATCCAGGATACTTCCCTGAAGAGTTCTGGTATTGCAGAAGTGACCACTGAGGAAGCAGAAATTTAACAAAGTTGGAGGGTGACTAAACCTGGAAGATGTTATTATTGAGATGAGAATTAAGAAAGCAGGTGAAAGCCATGAAGACGTTCCTTACTAGAGTTCAGGGGCATGGTGACAACAGAGAGAAATACGGTAAGAAACAAGCAGTTAGGTTCAGAGCACCTTGAACGGGACAAAGAAGAGGTTAACTACCAGTTCCTTCTTGGGGCTTTACTGGTTCATGTGAGTCTTTTAAATTCAGTCCTTGATTGCAAAATCTTTTATGCTGTTTAAAGAACTTTCAGTTGCAAGTAATTAAAATCTCTTCAAGCATGCACGTGTCAAATAAGAACAAAAATGCTAGAAAAGAGAAGTTTATTGGGAAAATGCAAGGTCAGGAGGAGGAAGTGAACCCACAGGGTTCTGCACCACCTGATGATGCCTCCCTTCCCATGAACTTGCGGCTGGTAGCACTAAAGCCCCTGTTACCTGTGAAACCATAGGCCTAGGAAAGCTCAGGCTGCAAGTGTGCCTCTCTTATGGCTCTATCTAGACAAGCATTTTCCAACCTCTTTGACCATGACACACTGTAAGAAATATATTTTGCACCATGAGCTAGTCTAGACACACAGACGATCCATCATAAGCAGCGTGTTATCCCCATGGCAGAAAACTGAGAACCCTGCTCAAAAGCCATTTGTTGGCTGACTGATCATTCTGTCGATTGGTGGCTACTTGCTAGCATCTTTAAATAAATTATTATAAAATTCAGAGAATATAAGTACCAAAACTTGTCTTATTTTTCCCAAATACAATCTTAATTGAATGCCAATATATAAGGTAAAGGGCCATCATTTACTTCACTATAAAGTAAAAAGAAAGCACAATTTCTTTATTTTCCACAATGGTTCTGACTTTTTAAGACCCCAGATCATCAATCTTCTTCTCTCTCTCTCTCTCTCTCTCTCTCTCTCTCTCTCTCTCTCTC
>NW_008340854.1:2203016-2208196 GCF_000622305.1 Nannospalax galili
CACCCTGAGTAGATGGGGTAAGAAATGAGGAAAGACAGAAAACATGACATAATTGCATAAACTCATTCTCAGTGTGACACACTCAGTCTCCTGGTTCTATCCTCCCTCAAGGCCCTCTCTTAGACAGTCTCTGAACACAGAGGCATTACAACATTGGGAGCCTGGATGCTCAGGACAGAAGCCCCTACTTTTCACCCCCACCTTCTGCAGATTTTCAGGTGGTATCCTAGCCTAGGTCCACATGAGCTTTGCTTGACCAGCCCTGTAAGCCCTATCCCAGGAATTCTGGGAAGTCTTCTGGCTTCCAGGGCTGGTGTCCATAAGAGATATAACTCATGGAACATGATTTCTTTCAAACCCAGGGTTCTCCCCATCTATCTTAGCCCTACCTTAGTTTTCACCAGCCCTGCAGTTCCCCTGAAGTTTCGGGATGGCTCCCCTCCAGTCTTGATCCCAGAGGGCCTCACTACAGCCTCAGCTATGCTAGTCACCCACACTGCCCTCCCCTCCCACTACGATGATCCTTTCTGCTGTGCTTACCAGATAGACTCCCTAATTAAAGGTCTCTTCCACTTCTTAAGGAGGACAAGGCCAAGCCCTCACTCTGCCTAACTAAATGGCCAGTCCAGCTTGCCATAGGTGAAGTTCAAGACCTGGAATAGGGGGCAGGACAAAGGCCCAAATTCCTTCACTCTACCCCACCCCCACCACCACTGCCTCCTTCCAGACCTTAGCCAGTGAGGATAGCTAGGGCCATGCACGCCTCACTGCAGCCTTCTTCCATAATCCCTCAGGGGCAGGGGCAGCTATTCTTCCTTCCTCTTTCTCCTTGGTTAGAATACTGTCCTAGTCTTTTCTCTCCTTTTCCTCTGAAGTGATAAGATGAACAGAGTGCAGGAAAAGTGGAAGAACTGAGAGAGAACCTACTTTTAGGTTCATAAAGGAACCTAGATTCAAAGGTGATTCAAAATGATAACATCTATTTCATTCAAGAATAAAACAATAACTTCTCTGCACAAAGCCAGGATGAGGAATTCTGAGCCCCCTCCCCTCTTTGGGTTTCCCCTTGCTAACTACAGGAGAGAGAGAGAGAGAGAGAGAGAGAGAGAGAGAGAGAGAGAGAGAGAGAATGAATCACCCTGAGTAGATGGGACAAGAAATGAGGAAAGACAGAAAACATGACATAATTCCATAAACTCATTCTCAGTTTGACTGACTCAGTCTCCTGGCTCTTCCTCCCTTGAGGTCCTCTCCTCCCTGAAGGACTTCTAAGGAATCCTGGTAATTTATTGAAACACATTTGGAAAACCACTCTTAGAGTTTAGGCTAACCTCTCCAATTGCTCTGTCTGTGGCCATGCCACAGACATGTTTTAGGTCTGCACTGTTCATTATGCCCACCGCTGTAGCACCACCTCCTTCCTCAAAAGGAAGTTACAAAGACAAGTGGACAAGATATACAAACATCCCATGTTCCTAGAGAGAAAATCACTCTGTAAATATTTAAATTTCTCATTATTAAACACAAAAAAACAAGCTTCCCTGAATATAAAATAGCTAAAATTAAGCACCTTGCATTATTTCATACAAAAAATTAATATACCACTAGCCATGAAGCTATGCTGATATCTATCATAACTAGAAACTCCATATTGAAGTTACTCTCTTACCATCATTTAAAAGGAAATGTTATCATTCAAAATGTCAGAAGCTACGACATGCAGGCCTCTTTCCGAACCACAGGACTCTCCATTGCGCCCTCCGCCTTGACATCCCCAGCATCATTCACCCACCCATCTCCCCTGCCGGTCTCTCCTCCTAGCCTAGGTACTTTCCCATTCCTTGTCTTCATGCCCCAGACACCTGGGGAACCACCAATGCTTCCTGATCCTTTTCATCCAGACCAACTCAGTTCCTTCTAAGGTCCCCAGGGGCGCTCTGGGCCTGAGCCCGCCCTCACCTCCCTCTACTTCCCTGGACCTGCACCACCTACCAGTCTCTTTTCTGGACGCCTGGGCTGACGTTTCCTTTTCCTGGTCCTTTACATCCAGACCAACCCAGCTCCTCAGTGCAGTCCACAGGAGCACTTGGGGCCGCTTCCCGCCCCCATCTTCCTTTGCATCTCTGGGTGGCACAGACACCAGCTGCCATAGACCAGGATCTTTCCTGGGCCCAGCTCCCAGGCCACTCCAATCCCAAATTCCTGAAGCCAAAATCTTTCCTGGAGGGACCCAGAATTTAAGAGAAAGCCTGAGAGCATCTAATCCTCATCTGACTTGGGCTTCTGTGGGAACTCCTGCAGACAAAAGCAATTTGGCCATTCCAATATAAAATCAAAAGAGAGAATCAGAAGCTTAGAGGAACCAGCTTTTCATGCCCAAAAAGTAAACCACAAAGACACATAAAGTTCACAAAAAGAAGCAGACCTAAACTTGAAGGCTTGAGTCTCACACAAGAATCAGAAACTACAAATGAAATTTACATGTCAAAATCACAGAAAAAATTAATAACATGAAAAACCAAAATAACATAGCCCCACCAAATACCAATAGTCCTCTAGAGGAGTACAATGAGAACCCCCTAGAGATAATTCAGGACATGGAACTCAAAAGAACAATTATAAATATGATAAAAGAATTCAGTGAATTTAAAGAACACACAAAGAAATCAAAGAACTGAAGAAAGATAGGGATAAACTTCTGAATGAATTCAGAAAAGAGAAATATTGAAGAATACTCAGGCTGAAATGAAGGAAGTGAAACACTCAGTAAGCCAATTAGAAACAACAGGAGAAAGCCTCACCAATAGGATGAATGAAATGGAAAACAGAGTATCAAGACTGGGAGATAAAGTGGGTGAACTAGAGCACTCAAGCAAAGATTATAAAAATTTAAGAAATCACAAGAATAGAATATGCAGGAATTGTGTGTCACCATAAAAAGACCAAACTTATGAATCATAGGCATACAGGAAGAAGAAGAATCCCAAAATAATGGCATGGACCACATCTTCAACAGAATTATAGAAGAAAATTTCCCAAAAGTAAAGAAAGACATGCCCATACAAATACAAGAAGCATATAGAACATCATACAGACAGGACCAGAAAAGAAACTCTCCATGGCACATCATAGTAAAAACACTAAATGCACAAATCAGACAATAACAAAGAGAGAATAATGAAAACTGAAATATAAAAAAAATAAGTCACATATTAAAGAATGCTTATCAGAATTACAGCTGACTTTTTAGTTCAAACTGTGAAAGCAAGAAGAGCCTGGACCAAAGTTTTCCTGGTTCTAAATGACCACAGATGCCAACCCAGATTACTATACCCAGCCAAAATATCTATTATAGTCTAAGGAGAAAGAAAAACCTCCAATGCCATAAATAGGCTGAACGAATCATGCCCATTTCAGAGAGTTCTGAAAGTAGTACAAAGAGCTGAAGAAAGGAATGACTATACCTAAGGGGTTGCGGAAAGAAATTCAATGAAGGTATAACTGTGGAAAAGTACAGCTATATCAAGAATGCAAACAGAAATAAAAATGACAGGATTCAATACTTATCTTTCATTAATAACTTTAAATATTAACAGACTGAACACCCCAGTCAAAAGACAGAGACTAGGTAAATGGATTAAGAAACGAAACATATCTTTTTGTTGTCTGCAAGAAACTATCTCACTTTCAAGGGCAGACAATATCTTAAAGTGAAAGGATGGGAAAAAATATACCAAGCAAATGGCACTAGGAAAAAAGCAGGCGTAGCAATTCTAATATCTGACAAAATAACTAATCAGAAGAGACAAAGAAGGCCACTTCATTCTGATCAAAGGAACAATGAGCCAAGAAGATATTACAATCATGAACATATATTCACCAAAATCCGGTGCACCCAATTTCATAAAAACAGTACTACAGGACTTTAAGACCCAGATTAATCCCAACTCATTAATACTAGGTGACTTAAATACCCGACTATCTCCATTAGATAAGTTAAGACGGCAGAGAGTAAACAGAGAGACATCTGAATTAAACAATACCGTATAGCAAATGGACTTAACAGACATCTACCGAATATTCCACCCAAGCACCAAAGGACATATTTTCTACTCAACACACCATGGAATCTTCTCAAAAATTGACCATATACTGAGGCACAAAACAAACTTCAACAAATACAAAAAGATTGAAATAATTCCATGCATTCTATCAGACCACAATGCAATAAAGCTTACAGCTAACACCGGAAGAAGCCCTAGTCACCACGTGAACATATGGAGTTAAACAACACACTCCTGAATGATGAATGGGTCAAAAGAGAAATTAAGAAAGAAATAAAAGTATTCCTGAAACTAAATGAAAGGGACAAAATAACACAACAAAACCTCTGGGACACGCTGAAAGCAGTCCTAGGAGGTCCTTAGAGGGAAGTTTATAGCTCTAAGTGCCTACATCAAAAAATCAGAAAGAATACAAATAAATGACTTAACGTTGCAACACAACACACTTGAAAAGCAACAGCCACCTGATACTTGACAACGGGGCCAAGAATATTCACTGGAGGAAAGACAGCATGTTCAGCAAATGGTGCTGGCAAAACTGGATCTCCACTTGTAGAAGAATGAAACTAAACCCTTATCTTTCACCCTGCACAAAACTCAATTCGAAATGGATCAAAGACCTCAGTGTAAAGCCTGAAACTCTGAAACTCTTGGAAGAAAACATTGGGAAAAACATACAAGATACAGGTGTAGAAAAGGACTTTCTAAACTTGACACCAATAGCCCAGGAAACAAGGGCAAAAATTAACAAGTGGGACCTCATTAAACTAAAAAGCTTCTGTACATCAAAGGAGACAACCAAGGAAACAAAACAGAAAACCCACAGAATGGGAGAAAATCTTCACCAGCGACACATCTGATAGAGGTTTAATTACCAGAATATATAAATCAAAGGAGGCAACCAGGGAAGCAAACAGAAAACCCACAGAATAGGAGAAAATCCTCATCAGCGATACATCCGACAGAGGTTTAATATACAGAATATATCACGAACTCAAAAAACAGAGAATCAAGACAAGAAGCAATCCAATTGAAAGATGGGCTAAGAAGCTGAACAGAAAGTTTTCAAAAGAAGAAGTAAAGATGGCTATGAAACATCTTAAAAGATGTTCAACA
>NW_008340854.1:2210427-2210768 GCF_000622305.1 Nannospalax galili
CTCATTCAATTTTATGTCTTACAGGGCTTATACTGAGTTCAATATTGTATTAACTGTATTAATTCAACTGTGAACCTAGAAATTTACAGCCACTTGTGAAAGAGATGTACTCTTGCTCTGGAGTATGTTACTGAATATGTTATAGCTGTAGTGAAATGTTTCTTCTAATCATGTAGTCATTAAAAAAATGTTTTAAATAATTAAAAAATAATAATTCTTCAAAGCATAAAAATTTGCTCCTTAATAATTAGTAGATGTGAAAAACATCTACCTGATGACTTTATATCCATGCTCAGATGCCTAGAAGCTCAGAAAGTAACCAACTGTGACTAGTAATAATC
>NW_008340854.1:2210847-2211261 GCF_000622305.1 Nannospalax galili
TCCAAGTACAATCGATTATGACTAGTAATAATCAGATACATACAGATTAGAGATGCATGAGCCAGCATCTCTGTTAGTGGCAAAAACAATGAGTCTTTCTTCAAGGGACAATATATTCTAAAATGAAATGGAGATCTTTTTTAAACGTTGGAATCTCGTTTAATTTTATGTCTTATAGAGTTTATAATGAGTAAAAGATTATATAAGCATAATATGTCTCTGTTGTAATGAAATGCTGCTTCTAAGTATGTGGTTATTAAACAAAGAATTTTTTTTAATGTCAGAAGCTGAATGTGTTTGTTATCGCTTGTTTCAAAGAGTAACTGAAAGCACTGGATTTTTTAAATTTTTATTTTTATTCTTCATTTAGGGCAAAGAGTGAGCTTGTTGGGGGAAAAAAAAATGAAATACCTT
>NW_008340854.1:2211481-2276356 GCF_000622305.1 Nannospalax galili
ACCGATAAGGAACAAAAGAGGGAGGTTGCGCCAGGCTTACACCAGATCTACCCTTCCTGGAAAAGATGTTTAACCGAAACTATAGCTTTTAGAAGATGATTGATTAAAGTGTCTGCTGAGGAATGCTTTTTGTGTAATGACTGTGTGGGCCTATATAATCTGTACCTGAAACTGAATGGGGGTCGATCGTTCTGACCAGACTTGCATGTCTTGGGAAGCCGGTCGGCCCCAGCTAGCTGGAAAAGTAAAGACTCTGCTTGATTTTTACATCTCCAATCCCGTGTATTTGTTACCTGGAGGGGACCCATCGAGTCACGGACCCTAACAAGCTCAGTCCCCCCTACCACAAATTGCACAGTCAAGTTCCCACATTTGGGGAAATCACGAGGGTTAGCACATCCAGAACGCAATGGACAAGCCTTGACCTGGGAAAACCACCTTAGTGATCATGGTGTGTCCCCTGCCAAGTAAATATGAAAGTACTGGATTTGGGGATAATGCATTTATAACAGGTATTGATATGCCAGTTAATAAGGTGGAAATCTTAAAGGAAGTAAGTTGGATATGGGATTTCAGGAAAATTCAAATGCCCCCTCAAATTGTTCTTCTTGTTTTTATGCCTTGTACAGAAACTGTAAAAATGACATTCTATCCTGTTACATCTAATGCTGGAACTACAAAAACAGAGCTTCAGAGCACTGTAGCACAACAGTCCCGTGAGCTGTGAGCACACGTGTGCACCCATATGCTGGATATTGGGGTGCCAATTGGCGTGAAGCAGAGTAGTGGAATAAATCACTTCTTTTTTTGCCCCCAGATGTCCTTCTGTATAAGGCTCCATTATCGCACTTGTCATATTGTTTCCAGTAATGTAATTTCTATTCCATGTCCCTCACAGAACAAGGCACCCCTTGATGAACAGGGCCTTGTCTTATTTATCTGGATTCCCAGCACAGAGCCCAGCGAGTGATGGGTGATTGTGAAGTGGATGTTACATTGGGCAATCACCAGGCCCTGGGAACCAGCGCTCCCAGTTCCAGCTATGTCTTCCCAAACCTAAGTTTGCACACACGATTGACATTGGCATGGAAATGTGCATTCCAAGCTCGCAAGTTGGGAAACAGCATATGTTAAAAGAAACGGAAAACCCCAGGCAATTTCCTCCCTGGCCATGAGGCACAGAAAACCCAGGCAATTTCCTCCTTGGCCATAAAGCACAGGCACCTGTTGTGTGTGTTTGGCTTGTAACACCAAACACAGCAGCACTGGCTATTCAAGTGACCCAGTGCTTATCAGCATTATCTCCCCGAATATCTTAGATCTGATCCATCAGCATCCTGAGTGCTTTTACCCATTTGAAATCCAGATTAATTTACATGACCTTTGAGAGCAGAATGGATAGTGTTTCTTTCAGAAGAAAACCCTGTCATATGCCACAGAGACCTTCAGCTCAGACTAGAACTTGGTTCTCTACACTCTCGGCCCAGTTAAAATAACCAACCATCCTGGACAAGGGGATTCCCAGAACAGAGAGTGTCCCATTTTTAAAGCAGGGCAAGTCTGAGCTGCCTATCTCTGTTTGCCTGAAACTGTGTCTTCTCCAGAATATAAGACTTTTCAGTGCTAGCAGGGAAAGTCCCAGACAAATTGGGACCAGCTGGTCACTCAAAATCCAATTTTCTCTTCACCATGTAAATCTGTCCTTTGTGTCAATTTGATAAAATATTACTGATTCTGCTTTAAATATTTAATTCCAATGAGAGCCCTATGATAAGAAACAGAGTTTGACAGTTGTTCCACCACTGTGTCCCCTGTAAGAGGCATAAAACTCTACCCACGAATTATAACAAAGAAATGCTCAGAACTAGAGGCTCAAGAATCATGATGAATTTGTTTAAAGAATTTTCAGGTCTTTAAATAACTAAATGTTTAAAGATCCAAGAGGAAGAGGAATCTCATGAAATTGAGCACAGGAAACGAGTGCTGTTAAGTACTGAGCTGTTATTATGTGTCCAAACTAATCAAATCTCAAGTCCTGGTTCCTAAGGGCTCACAAAGTGGTGCTGGTTAGTCATCCTAAGAGCAGACTCAGAATGCATTGCTCACTCTTCTGACACTGTGATCACCCTGCAATTCCTATTATTCCAGGCTTTCAGAGCTGGGCTTAAATATCATCCAGCATTCCCTACCAAAGGGAACTACAATGACCTTTCACTTGTCTTGAAGGGACTTGAAAATCTAGCTACACAGTATCTCAGTTCATAGTGATGTTAGTTTCCTTCACTCCAACTTCAGTCAACAACATCATAAAAGCAGGAAAATATTGCTGGATTGGACCAATGTGATATCCACAAAGTGACAGATGAGTCACCGACATTTGGGAGGCACTTTAGACTTGGGCACTCGAATTCTCATAACCATTCTTCAAGGCTCTTATCATTATGCCTAGTTTAGAAATGGAGAGGCTGCAGTCTTCCACCCTCCCTGGCTCCAAGACCACAGAGCTGGGGATCAGCAGAATCATCTTCATCTTGGGTCTCTTCAGGGTCTCTCCCTGAGTCAGCTCTTCCCTGACATACTCACCACCACACTCACTGCCCTGTTCTGAGAGGGTTGGATTTGTGCAAAGTGACATGTGGCTCATACTATACATGTGAGACAAATCTCATGGGCAAAAGGTTCATGCCAAATTGCCTTACTGAAAGGAAAGTCTGCCTTACAATTAAAGGGGGAGATAACTAACATAGTCACCAAAATCCTACATGTTAGTTTAAAAATAAACTAATTAAGGCATTTTTCTATTACAACCATAGTTACCAAATTCTGAAACGCAATGCTCCTAATGTGATCTGCCATATGAGAAACTCCTTCTCAGTTATGGGTGGTTAACATTCCCAGTCAAGTTCCTACAGTCCAGGTGACAAAATCTCCTGCCTGACTTAAAGTGGTAAATCTGGTCACTATTATTACTTTTAAAAGAAACAGTGGAGACAAGATACGAAGTGGCATGTGACAAGAACAGAGACATGGCACAAGTACTCTCCTGAAAACAAGTTCTTACTTCTAGTGTGTTCTCTGCATTTATTCCCTTTCTTAGAAACAAAACAAAATGAAGCCAAAAAGAAACTTCCAGTACTTTCAGCTGGAAATTTAACATTCCAGATTGCTGTCCTTCCCAAGGATGCTGATAATCTGATTTACTGCCTCTTCGCATGGTTTAAATCAGCAAAGAACATCAAGTACGAAGTCTAGATTTTTCCAAGACAAATTTACTGTTGCAAAGGGCAATGCCACAAGCAACCAAACGTTTCACTGCCCTCACTATTAATAAATCCCCTCGAGTCCCTGAAATTTTACAGGACAATCACCCAAATAGCAATTCCTCAACCCTTGAGACTGAGTACTAGTAGAAGCTCCTAACCCCGGGTTCTTGTCCTGTTCGTTTTCTTTCTGTGTATTCGGCAGCCATTTCCGCCTCCTTTGCTCCTACAGCACCCTGGGGGTGCCCTCCCTGTCACCACTCAGCACTTCACTGTGTGCAGTGGGTCCCTGGTGAAGGCAAGCCCTTTGAGGAAACAGCCAGAATTTCTACAGATTCTACCACTTGGCCGAGAAATTATATGACTACTTTTAAGATAAAATTTGAGGATTATTCATTTATAATTATAATTTCTTATATAATCAACCTGAAAGAGGGTGGTATAGTGCAATTTCATATAAGTAATTAGAAATCCAGCTTTATGAAAAAGATCAACTAAAGAAATTTCTTTGAAAAATATCTGTGATGATGGATAACCCAACTATCAACCTGAGTTGATTATAACACAACGTGTAAATATACAGAAACATCATACTGTACCCAATAAAGATTTACTATGATATATTTTAAAATAGCAATTTCTCTATATCTTAGGGTGCTCACTCACATAAAGCTTTATTTATTATCTTAAATTCTGTAAGTTTTATTTCTCTGTTTCAATTAAAGTTGTACATATTGAGGCCAGAACAGAAAGTTCTGTGGAAATTAGGTGAACTTGACTGAAGAACTGAAGAAAGAGTTCACATTGGCCAAGACTTGGCCAGAGTCTTAAGTAATGTAGAAGACTGAGATTTATGCAGACCCCAGTATCTGTGGTGCTTATTTCTCAAAACTGAAACATTTTTTTATTATTGGTATCTTGAATTTTCCAGGCACAGTTATTGGGACTTTATGTCAATTCTAGTTACAACAAAATAAGAAAAAATTTGCTTCACACTCAAAATGGATACTAAAAGAACAGGTTCACTCACATCAAAGATCCTGATAAACAATTCTCCCTAGTCCATTCCAAGCACAATTCATATTATGATACAGTTCAAACAAGACACTTCAGGAATTTGAGTTTTACAGTGGAAAACTGCACATCTACAAACTAGAAACTTTCATACCCAGCCTGAAAGTCCCTTGTGTTCAAGAACTCATCAGACCCAGGGAGAAAGGAGGCTCTGGGGCCTTTAAGGACAAGAGGGAGGGAGGTAGATGGGCATCTCCTGTCCTTCTGGAAGGCATGAACTGCTCCTCCAACTCAGGCCTCCAGACCCTGCACAGCTGGCTCCTCTCTTCTGCTTCTCTGGCTCTTCTTGAATTTCATCCCCTAGTTTACTTGCAGCACCCCTCAAGGTGGGTAGAGGAAATGGAGCAAAATTATAAAAGAAAATCACTGCTGCTGTTTTGAACAGCTATGGTTAAAAACTTATTATATGAGAGAGGTTGTAGTTCCACTATCTTCAAGAAGCATTTGGGATTATATGTATGTTCCAGTTCTCCACCCTAAACCTATCTGTCTCTAGCCTAACTACTATCTCCAGAAAAGATAACCTGTTCCCTTCAGAGTCATGAATTGTTAGCACGCTCAACACTTCAGCTTCTGCTGATTTGGGAAAATGCTGGATCACAGACTTGTTTTCCAGATAAAGAGACATCTTGCTGCAATGTCCTAGGCTCTGGCTCATCCCTTCTACTGTAGCCCAAACAAACAGTAGCTCCAAAGAAGGTGCACAGTCTTTTTTTCAAGCACCTTATTATCTTTTCATCCCTATTAATAGCTCTTCTCCAAAAACTAGTCTGTGCCAAAGAAAGCTGGCTCTCTGGAGTAGCACAGAACCAGTGTTCTGCTGCTGAGACTGTACCAAGTGGCTATCAGGTCTCCTGTGCTCTCCCAACTGCAGTAAGGATCCACCCTTTGTTCAGATCCAGCAGTTTACAATGGTCTGTCCAAGGAGCTGGCTAGATTCACATCTGGCAGCATCAAAAGCATGATGTGGAAAGGGAGTCCAGTGAAATGTCAAGAGCATCTGCTGGAAGCCAGAAACTAACTGGTGAAGCTAAAGATGGAACTCAAGGCTACTTGGCTCTAAATGCCATGATTTTAACCACATTTATTCACTTCCTAAGTCCATAATATGTTAATAGTTATTAAACGTGAAATGTGTGCTGAGTGTTTGATTGCGCATTGCTATGCCAATGAGGGGTAGTGCAGTGCATATGCTGAGCCCTAGTTAGACTGCAAAGCCTGACTCTCTGGGGGATACAAATGGAAGAGACCAAAGCAGACCCATTTAGAATCAACAGCAGAATGCTAAGGGATCAGGGCCAAGCCAAGAAGAAGGCAGCAGAGGAAAGAAGCAGAGTCAGAGATGTAGCATTTCAGAGATGCACACAAGGCATGTGGGACAGAGAGGAACTGGATGAGGCATGGACCGTATACAGACCAGGAACCACAGGCCATAGATACTACAATATTCAAAGTACAAAAAAGAATAAAACCATAAGCAAGTGAGATGAGTTGATAAAAAGAGGCTGGAGAAGGAAAAAGTGAAGATGCAGGAAATCTGAGTAAGTGCTGAATCTCAGGGGGCTCTGGTAGGTTAGCTCCCAATTCCCCAACAGCAGCCCGGCCTGAGAGTGAATGGTCATCTAACCACTGGGTCTGCCCCGGGTGACTTCTAAATAGTCAAAGATGCCAGTGAGTTGGGTCTAACATTCCATCAGATGTGTTAACAGGATGTTCCCAAAAAATAGCCATGCATTTACTCCATCATTGATTTCCTTAAAGGTCATTTATCTTGGCTATACTTAGAGGTTTTAATACCAAATTAAACACAAGAGGCTGCCTGGGGTACAAATGAGAATAGCGTGGAAGGTTAATCCTGTTCTTCTGCCAAATAGCATGTTATTCATGGTGATGTGTAATGAGCACTGTGCCGCATGATCGGAGTCCAGGAACGACACACCGAATGGGACTGAGCCATGGAATGTGCTTGGGCTTTCTTTCCTCTTCCTCATCCCTCAGAAGGCTTCAGTGCGATTTCAGTCCTCCCTTTAGTTCACTGTCTGCCGTGCCCAGCTCTAACCCTCCATCACCCCTCCTGATCAGGCAGCATGAACTAAGTTGAACAAATGACTAAAGTAAGTACTACAAAAGCTTGTAGATGATTGAGGGGGAGCAGAGCAGAAACAAAAGGAAATGCTCAGTGTCTCTAGGCAATGACCTGGAAGGTAAAAGGGATGTAGAGAGAGGAGCCATCGAACCCCAAAACAAGGGTGTGGGACACTGGCCAAGCAGGGACTGATAGGCACACCTCTTCAGCAGTAGGCATGGAATTTATGAATCCCAAATCAGTCTTGATCCTCTAGAAATTAATTGAACTCTTGTTGGCATTGAGGAACACTGCAGTCTTGTAAACCGTTATAGACATTTTTAGCCTCAACAATATGTCTCAACACTTAGATCCAATGTCAGGAAAAGGAAGAAGGGAAGAAGACTAGTTGTTCTGAAAAATGCATGACAATTTCAGAAATTCTAAAGAGAGACAAGTATGTCTTACAATCAATGAAATTCAGCAACACTAGTTATGATGGATGTTACACAAGAATCATAAGATTCTTTTTTATTTTTATTTTTTTATTTTATGTGTATGTGTGTATTCCCTGCATGTGGTAAGTGCACCCGTGTCATGCGATGCCCATGGAGGACAGAGAGGCTGTCAGATCCCCTGGAACTGGAGTTACAGACAGTTCTTAGCTGCCATGTGGGTGTTGGGATTCAAACCCAGGTCTTCTGCAAGAACAGCCATTGTTCTTAACTGCTAGCCATCTCTCCAGTCCCAAGAATCATAAGATTCTTGAGGAACAACACTTCTATGTTAAAGTCAGGTAAGATCTTGTGACTGGTTTAGGCTGATGGAATGTGATCAGAAGTGGTGTCATTTCTAACCCAAGTTGCTTCACTCTCCACAACAGTCCTTTTTCACTGCAGTAGGCATGAGAGCAGATGGTGGTTGTACAAAGAGGGTTAAGCTACAGAAGGTGGAATCATATCAGCTTCAATCTCTAAGAAATTTCAATGAGAAAAGTCCACCTGAAACCCACCTCATTTTGAACATGTAGCACAAGCAAAAAGTAACCTTCTTACTGTTTTAAGCAAATGAAATGGTGGGGCTATTTGTTGCTCCAATACAACCTAGACTCACCTACTGAAAGATCATCTTAAATTTAAATAAGGCATTTCCTCATTTAGGAATTCATAATTACACTGTAAGGTAGGAAAGACACTAGTAGTCTTGCTTTTAAGATTAAGTTGATACTCAAAAGAGAGTAACTGAATTTTCCAAAGTCACACAGCTAGTATGAGGTACAATGGAACTAAAACACACATCCTCTAATGAAAGAAGGAGCCCATAAGGTCTTTGTCATCTCTACCCTGTCTCCATGGTCTCCTTGCTCTATCCCTCCTAAGAGTACATACACAGCATGCCTACCTTCTCTGAGTAGATGGGTTTTTAATCCTAATCTTTTTCTTTTAAATTTCAACAATCATGAGTCTAGTCAAAAAAAGAATTTAAGACAGAATTAAGCAGAGAGCTCAAATTTGGCCACAACGTTACATGATATGCTTGTAACCAACATATTTTTAAAAGACAAAAACACTAAGATGAGGAGTAATCTCATGGGCTGAGGAAATGGCTTCACGGGTAACGTGTTTTCCAAACGTGTGTGATGATTTGAGTTCAGACCCCAGAACCCACATAAAGTCAGACACAGTAGCCTGAGTCTGTAAGCCCAGTGTTCCTATGGCAAGACAGTAGGTGGAAATAGGATATTCCCCAGAAACTCACGGGCTGCTGACCTGGGGCATGCAACAGTAAACAGCAAGGAAGACTGACACCCAAGGTTGTGCTCTAGTCTCCACATGCACACTGTGGCATGCTCAACCCCACACTTACGCACATGAACATGCACACATTCATACACAGAACATACACACAAAAAAAAATGTTTTCAGAGAGTATGTTCATAACAGTGTAAAAGGAGGTTGAGTCTCTGCCAGAAGAAAGAAAGATGGCCAGGAAGACACAAAGAGGGTCAATTTGATGGCGAGGGGGATACAAAGGAGATGTAGTCCTTGGATTTTGCATTTCACTTCAGTTTCTTTATGCTTTACATTCTGAACGTGAACCCCAGTCACTGTTTGCTATGATCGGCATGCAACCATGGGGTGGCATATAGGGAATTCTCATCTGTCACTAAAACATAGAAGGCAAGAGATTCCTTCAGCATGAATAGGATAGGTAGCCTCCAGGGTCCTGACCTGCTGTCATTCAGATGGCCATCAGGGGCTCAGAACCCTAACTTGTGCAGACCAAAAAGATTCTCTGAAATCAACACTGTCAGCACTGTTACTTTGTTTCCTGACAAGGGAAAGGAGCATCCTTGGAGTCAGTTCCTAAGGTCAAAATATAAAACAACCACATAGTATCAGCATCTGGCTCTGGCACATTGTCCCTGGTGCTCCAAACAACCTGATATTTACATTCAAATAAAGAAACTGAACTTTACCATTGGTTCTACTTGAAGGAAACTCCTCACACCCTCCTCAGCAGACCCTGAGCCCTGACCACACTGCACTTCTGGGACAGTGTTTTTAATCGTGGTCCATGCTTGGTTAAGCATCTGGTTCTGAATGTCAATATTACACTGTCCCTAGGAAAGGCATGTTCGGAGCCAGAGTCATGAGCGTGACTCTGTCAACCCCTCTGAAATTCTAAGCAAAGAAATGCTTATAAAATTACTAAGTCTCCATTTCCCATATGTGATATCACACAACTGTGACCGCTTTCAGTAAAACTAGCCTCAGTGGACCAGACAGAAGCATTCTGAGTATCACACACCTTCTCAGGGATGAGTTCACAATATTTTGTTAATACTAAGCTTCTCTTCTTAGAATGCTAAGCTCTTCTTCATTATTTTTGGCAAGACAGTGAATCTGATAAGCATGTAGCTAGAGGGATTTGTGGGATTATAGAAAATAACACTCATGCTGCTTCATACAGTAAATATCTTGGAGGCAGAAACTCCACCTAAGACGATTCTTACCCCTCTCCTCTTACAGAAAGCATTATTTTCCACAGCACAGCTGTGCTGTCAGTTCTATACACAGAATACAAGAAAATCTCCAGCTACAGAAACCACCAACAATGGTTCATACCTCTTCAAAAACTGGGTGAAGGCTCTGGGCACTCTCTCTCTCTCTAGTAAAATATGCACAGGGAGACCATTGGTAACTTTTCAGAATGTCACAGCCCCCTAATGCCCACTTTGACCTTAGTCCTATATCTCTTTCCCATGAAAGGGATGTTCATGCAAGGGGTACCAGCTCACCCCATCTGATAAGTTTGCTTCCTTTTTCTCAGAGGAGATTGCTATCTACCACAAATAATGACAGGTTGGCTATGTAGCTCAGTTAAAATATTGTTTTCCCAGCATGCACAAAGCCCTTTGTTTCATTCTGAACATCATATAAAACACAGGTATAGTGGCACAAGCTTGTATTCCTACCACTCAGGAGGCAGAGGAGGGAAGATCAGAAGTTCAAAGCCATCCTTTGTCGGGAGCCGCTAATCATTGAGCTCCTGACAATCCTTGACTATGTAGTGAGCTCAAGTCTAGCCTGAGCTAGAGACCCTGACTCAAAAAAAGCAAAAAACAAACAAACAAACAAAAAACTCCCCTTCATTCCTCTGAATCCCAGTTCCTTCAAAACTTGGAAACTTAACCATATATTGTGGCACATGTCTAGAATCCCAGCACTTGAGAAGTGAAAGACAGAAGGATCAAGAGTTCAAGGTCACCCTTGACTGTATAGTGAATTGAAGGCCAGCCTAGGCTACATGAGATTCTGCCTCAGAAACAAAAAGAAAGCACAAACATAAACCTGGACATTTAAATATGTGCCCACATGCCTCATGGGATGTTGTGGAAATCAAATTAGGAAGTGGTATATCTTCTAAGTTTGCATTGCATTGCAAAAGTGTGGAATATTGGTGAAGAATGCATGCCTCAGCTCTAACAGGCTCTGTCCATTCTCTTTCCAGCCTTTTCCATCTATGTGCTGAACACACAATCGCTTGATGTGATTTCTTTCACTGAAGGCTTCTGGGGTTCATAGTGCTTACATGAGCCTTTGCAAATGAGGGTGTGTGTGAGGGAAACTGCAAGGCCGCTGATTGTTTAATGACAGTGTATTGGCACCTGGGGAACAGCCAAATGTGCTGCAATCCCAATAATTTAGAAGCCTCTATAAATCACCCTGATGAGAAAGAAAAGCTCAAGCAGAGATACTGCTTTCTGCCACCTAGCAGAGAAAGTAAATGGCTTAAAGATGTCCTTTAAGCATGGCCTAGTTTCTAATAACCCATTCCTCAATACCATCATCATCAGCTGTCATGTACATCCAGAGGTCTCAAACTTAGAACACAGAGAAAAAGAACACTGGAAATGAAGACATTTACCTGCTATGTTAGCCTTTTGTGCATATTAACCCCTTTGAAGGATTGACTGTTTATACAAATTAATTTGCTAGAAGACTTCAAATCTTGGTCTGTAATACAGTAGTGCCCACCTGTATCTAAGGGAGACAGCCCACTCTTGTTCTAAAATGGTGGCCAAATTCGTTTTCTCCCCCTATCTAGAAGCCTTTGAGAGGGAACTGACACTAATTCTAACCACTCCAACAGCAATCAAAAAGCCTAAAAGCAAATCCTGAATCCATCACTCTCAAGTCAAACCTCGGCAGAGAGAAGAAAAATGAGGAGGAACCCAACAGAGGGATGCTTTTGTAAGCTCTCATCAAGAAATTCCAGTGGACTCTCATATGAACATTTGAAATTTGCCCTGTTCTGACTTTTTTCTAGTTCCCTGTCTAAAACATGTAATGCTAATTACTCTTGCCTTTACTTTTCCTTCACATCTCCTATTCATGATTCAAGGACTTTCTTTTCCCCCTACAAATGAGAGTTATGCAATTTGGGAGTATTTTAGATAGACCCGCTATAGGGGTACCCCAAATGCCTCATCCTGCGTCCCTGTTCAGCATGGATGAAGCCAGAGCAGTCTGCATCCCAATTCCCTATCACCAATTTAGATAACCTCTTCAGAGGATGGTTTGATAAGAATAGGAGGTAGGAATTGGCTAGGCAGTTAGTGTAAAAAGACCCCAAAGAAAAGTAGCCAGCTTCTTGTCTAAAAGTCAAAATGTCCTTGGGCCTCTTAGCAATATATTCCGTTCCAAAGGCCAAAAAATTTTGAAAGTATTTGGGAGCTTTTATTTAATCCTTTAAAGATTTTAGGGTTACCTCTTCAAAGGGAGGAATGTTAGAGTAGCAAAAAGCCCCATGAAAAAGAAGAAAGAGTACATGAAGTTATCAGAAAAAGTGGTGGGGAGGTGTGGGAGGATTTGGAGGGGAGGGAATGAGTGTGGATTTGATCAAAATCCCTTATATGTTTAAATCATTTTATGAAATTCTCAATAAATTATTTTTTTAAAAAAAACTAAAAATGAACCTACAATTTGACTTGGTTATACCACTCCTTGGCAAATACCAAAGGACTCACTCATCCTATTGCATACAGACTTGTACATCCATGTTAGTTGCTGCTCTTTACAGAATAGCTAAGAGATAGAGGCAACCTAAGTGTCCTGCAACTGTGGAGTGGATAATGAAAATGTGGTTCATTTACACAATGTAGTTCTACTTAGCAGTAAAGAAATACGAAATCATGAAGTTTGCAGGTAAATGGATGGATCTAGAAACTGGTATACTAAGTGAAGTAACACAGACTCAGAAAAACAAATGGCATATTCTCCCTCATATGTGAATCCTAGCACCAAATACTTATATTTGAGTAGGAATCAGGGTAATGAAAAGGAACCAGAGAGGTAAAGGGAAAGAAAGAACCTGAGAGCGAAGAAGAGTAGAAAACAGGTGTTACTAAGGGAGAAATCAATTTTTTAAATGGGGTTATTTAAATGGGAGGGAAGAGGAAGGGTTATACAAGGAACCTTGGGGATAAAGGCAAAGGGGGTAGCTCAAGAGAGGTGGAAATCATAGAAGACTGATGTTATCAAGGGAGAAATGGGGAAAATAGGGACAGTAAATGGGGAAGTCATGATGGCAGGGTTAAAAAGTGAGAGAAAAAGGAGAGATAAATAATGCCTAGTTTTAAAAAACAGAGGGAATCATATTATTCTAACAACCTAAGGACTAATGACACATGCAATATCTCTACTTGAGTCTAAGTATATAACTAAAGCCTACATAATAAGAAACAGTCCCAGACCAGAGAAACCTTCCTTTGAATTGTTGGCTAGGATAGTCCAAGAGACCCCTCCCAAATTATACCAAGTATTGCCACAGCCCTTGATTGTCTCACAGAATTTGAAGGTAAGACCCTGCTGCTGAAATGAGAATGTACTTTGCACCCAGGATTTGGAGCAATGTACCTGAAACTGACCTGGAAGCCACTTCCCCTGAAGCTAGCTTTCATCATTTTGGAGAGCTCTATGAATGTGCCAAGGGAAAACATCAATAGATGCTTCAACACTGGCTTCAAGACCAAATAACCACATCAATGACCAGCACAGCATATGACATTGTTGCGGTGCTGGCACTTTTATCTTGTAGGCAGTGAACAGCTACCTAATTGTACTAGAAGTCCACTCAATGGCATGAAACCCACTTGTGGTACTGTACACATAACCAAATACACATGGCTGAAGAAGTCATAGATCTTAGAGCCAAGACTGTCATACCCATAGACTAATGTAATTTCTTACTGCATACAAAATATGTATCCTTATATTTACAGACAAATACCCCAGTCATCACTCATCAAAGAAGTTTCTTTTGCACCAGATGGAGACTATCACCTAGTACCACAATTGATAACACACAGATATTATCTATGAATTGCCCATGCCTAAGTGACACATCACATCTACAATACAACCTCTACACCTAAGGCTCATGGAAGATAGAACAGGGATAAAGAAGTTACCAATGAATCTCTCAGTTTTCATTAATGAAGCTCCCTCACGTAACAGAGGATCAGGAACACAAACAGTCACAAGTGGCCAAAGTGTAGAGATTAAGAGTCTGCAGAATGCTGGTTCTTGGACAGGACTCCTATATTAAACTCCACCCACCCAGGGTTCAGGGACCATTGCAGAAGAAGGGGTAAAAAGATTGCAAGAGCCAGGAAGGTGATGTACAACCAAATGGAAATAGAGAACTACAAGATCCTTAGACCCTGCTCATTTGAGTCTATAGCAATGGTATCAGCATACACAAGTCCCATGCAAACTCAAACAGACAAAAGTCCAGCATAGAACTGGGGAAATGAACAGCAGACCCCAATCTCAGCTGAAGAAATATTTGAGAACTGATTACTGTTGGTGAAAAAGACTTTTTCTTCCTAAAGTGAGGAGCTCTAGACCTCAGTAGATGAACTTGTACCATAGAACACCTGGGGACACTACCTTGACACAATAAGCCTTAACACAAATGACAGAATGTATGAATTCCAGTGTGGGGGTTATAGGAGGGTGCCAGCGGGGATGGGGGTATAAAGATGATTAAGATTGATTGAAATATTCTGTATGAAATACACAAAAATTCAATAAAATAATTTGACAAAAATAAATCAAAAATTTTAAAGAAAAAACTAATTTGCTAGGATAAGCTAACTACTCTAAAAAATAAAACCAACAAATCAACCCTAACAAACCTGTGTGCAACAGGAACCCTACTCTATCGGAAAAAAAAAAATCATTTAGTGCAGGTTTTGTTTGGTTGCTGGACATTGCCCATTGCTCCAGGCTAGTAGAATTCCTACAATCCTCAAGACATGGCATTCGATGGTGTCCTGACATTAATGTGTCACGGGGAGGGAGATAAACAGTGGATAGAATAAAGTTTGGGAGATTTGCTGGAGCCTGAGAGTGAGGCATAACTCTTCCTTGAGGCATTGTTCTGTCTCTCCCGTTCTCTTGGCTACACTGACCTGCTGGGGGAAATGAAAATTTTAATCCTGCTGTGATCCTGGGAAAGCGAGGAAGTAGAATTTTATGAGCAGCTATGTCTTTCTTTGGCAGAAATCATTTAAAATACTAATTACTTTTAAAATCAATTTCTGGATGACACTTAGATGAATACAATCAGCTGGCTAAGTACTCACTTTATACACTTATCAAGGGCCTACTCTTGCCAAACACTGCTTAGGCATCAAAGGTATGCAAGCTTTTTTCTTTTTTGAGACTCCTGTAACCCTGGATGGCCTGGAATTTGCTATGTAGACCAGGCTGTCCTCCATCTCACAGATATCTTCCTGCCTCTGCCTTCTGGGTGCTGGAATTAAAGGTATGTGCCACCACGCCCAGCTATGCAGACTTTTTAAAAAGCATATAGCAAAGTCTTCATTGGGAATATAGTTTGTATTCTAGCAGGGTCAGAAAGACATTCCATAAGTAAAATATATAAGATCAGATAGTGACAAGTCTTAAGAAAAATAATGAAGTGGGAAAGAGGTGAAGAATGTCCATGCAAAGTGTTTCCCGCTTCAGATAGAAGGGCAAGAAAAATGTCAATATCTTGCTCCCCAAAAGAAAAACATATTCTGAAGCCCTTAACCCCAGTATGTAAAGAGGAATACCAAAAGTAGAGAATGGGATCCTGAGTGCCTCTTAAGAAGAGGAAGGCACACCACACCGCACCCTGACCTCAGACTGCCAGCCTCTAAAACCAGAAGAAAATTTACTTCTGCTCTGTAAGTCACTTAATATATGGTGATTTTAATGATAGCCAGAGCTAATCAAGGCCCTACCTGAGTTTTATTTATAGAAGTTCAGTTTTTGCTCCTTTTCAAAACAAATGCATTGTGTTTTTATCATAAAGTATAAGCTCCCTGAAACTCAAGAAATATCATCTCTGCTTTACTTCACAAGGTCAGTTCAGGTTCATAATATTGCAGTCAGTTCTGGAAGTCATAATTTCAAAGACATAAATCAACCAGAACATGTGCCAAGAAAAGCAGCCAGGATGACATAGAAAGTCAGAACCACATCCATACGCAATTAGCCGTCTATACATCAACAGCAAATGTATCCCAAGCACTTACTATAGGCCTGACTCTCTTCTCTAGTCAGTAATTTTTTAAACAATAAATGAGTCAACAAATTAGTAAGGTAACAAAGGCAGGAACAAGCAATATGGAGAAATAAAGAGAGTAAGCAAAATAATAATAAAAGAAAAAAAAACTGGAAGAAGGGAATTGGAGAAGTCTAGTGAGCAAAGGCCACTCCAGAGAGATGTGAATTGTGTGGAAAGCTAGCAAACAAGGGCCCCAGGCAGAGGGCTTAGCAAGAGCAGGGGCCTACAGCAAGACTGCATTTTGCAGGTTTAACTAAAAGGAGAAATGGTGCCACCAATGCGTCATAAACAAGAAAGTGTGAAAGAGTTCTAGGTGAAAAGCAAGCACAGGTCTATGGACTGGGACAAAGAGCTTAGACTTTCCTAAAAGTATTCAGAATCGTGGAAGGTATTGAACAGGCAATGACGTCATGAGGATGTATTAGGTTCTTATGGCTTCTGTAACAAATTAGCATAAACACAGCGGCTTCAGCCAACAAATTTATTTTCTGACCATTCTTCAGGCCAGAGTTTATAGAACTATCTGCAACCATCTAAACCCTTCCTGGTCTTTAGGGGAGAATCTGTCTCTCTTCATTTCCCAGCTTTTGGAGAACTCATTTCTTTGTTAGTTACGCCGTATCACTGTGACCTCTTCGGTTGTGACTTCCGTTTCTCTCTCTAGTCAAATCTCTCTCTGCTTTCGCTTACAAAGTCAGCTGTGATTACACTTAAGAGCCCGTCAGGATCCTACAGGGTGATCTCTCCATCCCAACACCGTTAATTACATCAGACACAGAATCCCTTAGGTGATATAAGGCAACATTTAAGGCTTTAGGGATTAGGCCCTGGATGTCTTTGAGGAGACATTATTCAGTCTGTCACGGAGCACCCAAAGGAACTCCAGTTGAAGCTACTTTTCCCAAAATATATCTTTGTATCTCAAAGATGTTCCTAGTTGTTGTATAAGTAGAAGATTCTCTGAACAAATCAACTCAGGGTACTCAGATTAAGCAAAATTAAACCATTTTCTTTACTTCTCAGAGCCTCAGATGAGAGTTAAGATGAACTAGAGTTGCAGTTTACTTGATCACTGAGCCATATATACACAGAACATCTTACAAAACTGCTATTTCGTGAGAGAAGTTCTAGGAGGTCCTGGCCTAGAAAACCCTCCAGGGGAAATAAGCTGCTTTGAGATATTTGAAGAACTGTCAAGGAAAAGATGAAGTGAGCTCGTGTGAGGCCCTGGATGTGAAACCGGAAATCAATGAGAACATGACAGAGGTCAAGCTCTGGTTCAGTAATCAGCCTTTTAAAAATCCACGAAGTTACAGCAAAAAGGGATTTTCCACAACGCAATGTTTCAGCTCCCCAAGGGTTTTCACCACGGTTTTCATCAGTGCTTCTCAGGTTTTCCTATAAATGAATGTCATCTTGGGGTCTTGATAAAATGTACGTTATATCTCTGTAGATTTGGAGCAAGGCCTGTACTTCTTCAGTGCCCATGGAAAATGACGATAATATTGTCTGAAGATGAAGATAGGTTGCAACATTGTATAAGAGTTTAAAGCCTATAATCTTCAAAAGAAGCTCTCTTCTAACCCTGGACTCTATGAACTATTGGGATTAGAAGAGGCATCCTGATTACTGAGGATCTATCCTCAGTAACAAGTATGAAACGAGGACATGATGAAACCACAAAATGCTGGATTTTAGAAGCGGTGTAACTAAGTCAGTGAGGTTTTTTGCAAGAGGAAATAACTTTTCCTAGGTTGTACTAAATTTTGGGAGTTCTGCCTACCTTCAGGGAGTAGACATACAGTCGTAAGCATGAAATTTAGATATGTGCTCAGAAGTCAGGTAAATTATCTTGCTTGAATTGTATGAAATAAGAGTCATGATGAGTAAGAGCATAAAATGGGGCTAGTTTTTTGGGGGCCAGCCTAATGACAAGTTAAACATGATTTATTCAGCAGATATTTTTTATTGAATTTCTGTGTATTGAATACAAAACATCTTAATCAACTTTATACCCCCTTCCCTGTTGGCATCTGCCCATATCCCCCCACACACACACACACTGGAATTCATACATTCTATCATTTGTCTAAGGCCTATCATGTCAAGTTCATATCCCCAGACATCCCTCAATGCAAGTTCATCCACTGGGGTCTAGTCAGCCTATCTAGACTCCCTCCCTTTAAGACGATGAGCTCTTCCTCACCCAGCAGTAATCAACTACCGATAATATTTCGACTAAGATCAAGTCCTGCTCTCCATTTCCACAGTTCTGTGCTGGGTTTTTGTCTGCTTGAGTTTGCATGGGTCTTGTGAAGGCTGACACCATTGCTGTAGGTTAATATGCACAGGGTCCCAGGAGCCTGTAGGACTCTGTTTCCATATCGTCATGCACCTCCTTCTTGGCTCTTACAATCTTTCTGCACCCCCCTTCCACAGTGGTCCTTGAGCCCTGGGTGGGTGGAGTTTAATGTAGGAGTCCCGTCTGAGGATCCACACTCTGCAGAGTCTTATTCTGTACACTTTGGTCATTTGTGACCTTTTGTGTTCCTGGCCCTCTGTTGCATGAAGGAATTTCATTGGTGAGAATTGAGCGATGAATTAGTGTTCTCTTCATCCCTTGCTTTATATTCTGTGAGCCTTAGGTATAGAGGTTGTATAGCAGATGTACCACTTAGGCTTGGGCAGTTCACAGACAATCTCTGTGTATGACCAGTTGTGGAAATCTGTAATAATCTGTGTTTAAAAAAAAAAAAAAAAGCTCTTTGATGAATGGTGACTAGGGTATTTGTCTATAAATTTAAGGATCCATATTTTTCTACATAGTAAGAAATTACATTTGTCTAGGAACGTGATAGCCTTGGAGTTTTCTCTAAGATCTAGGACCTCTCAAGCTATGTGTATTTAGCTAGTTTTATCATATCACACATGAGTTTCTTCCCATCAAGTGGGCTTTAAGTTCAATTAGATAACTGTTGATTACCCCAAGATAAAGTACCACTACTGTACCAATGTCTTTTGCTGTGCTGGTCATTGATATGGTTATTAGGCCTTGAAGCTGGGGTTGGACCATCAATTGATGTTCTCCCTTAGCAGCTTGCATGGTGCTCTCCAAAGCTATGAGAGCTAGCCTTCAGGGAGGTGGCTTCCAGGTCAGTTCCAGCTCCATCGCTCCAAATCCTGTGTTCAAAGTATGTCTTGTCTTTAGCGATAGGATCTTACCTTCAAGTTCTGAGAAGCAAGCAAGAGCTGTGAGATTGCCTGTGTAATTTTGGGAGTCTCTTGGGCTACCCTGATCAGTGGCTCAAAGGAAGGTTTCTCCTGTCTGGCACTGTTTCCTGTTGTGTAGCCTTCAGCTATATACAGGGACACATAGAGATATTGCATATTTGGAATTTTGAACTAATATCATTGCCTCTGGTTTTTTAATACTAGCTAGGCATTTTTATCTCTCCTCCCCACCTCCAAGTCTAACCCTCTCTCCACACCTTCCCCATTTAAATGATCAACAGATCATTTTAGCACCTAGTATGTGCCAGATCTGCATTATATGCAGAGTTCACAATGGCTATTTGTGAGCAACAAAACAAAATAAATAAAGCAATAATTGTGTGTTATAACCCAAAGTAAAGGATAAATTTAATTGCTAGTATAACTTACAAAATGGAGAGAAAACAACTCTCAGGTGGAAGAACACAAAATAATTTAAGGAGACGCCGCTGTCTCAAGGGAATGAAACACAACTCGTCACTCCTTGCTTCTAGACTGAGCCTATTGCCTCCATCTGAAATGGTACAGTGTTGGAACAGGGCAAAGTAACTTTACACAGGAGAGCCTCATCAACAATGACCATTTATTGGCAACACGGATCCTTGGCATACTATTAGAATAACATGTGAATCGCTGTGATTTTCCTCCCAGAAAACCCAAAACCACAGTCTTATCCAATAGGAGAGGCAGTATGTCTCAGAACTGTCAGTCATTCATGAAAGTAGAGACAGAACCATCTGGGAGAAGGAAAGGGACTAGCAGAAGGGGGCTGGGGCAGAAAGAAGAGGGTGGAAAGAATTGAATATGATCAAAGAGATAAGCTTGAATAAAAATGTTCTCATGAAAGCCTGAATGATGGACAACAGATACATGCCAATAAAAATTTAAATACTATGTATTCGTCATCAGTATCAAGGAAGCCTGAAAAACTCACAGTCCAAAGGCATCTAAGGAGACAGGGCTACTAAAGGCAAAGTGGTGTATCCTATAGGAGGTTCTGAGACAGAGAAAAAAGACATTCGGTAAAAGCTAAGTAAATCTGAATGAAGTATGAATTTTCACTTAATCGTGTTGTGTCAGTATTAGTTCATGAGTTGTAACAAATTATACAGTACTAATGTAAGATGTTAAGGGTGAATTGAACATGAGATGCATCAAATCTCTTTTACAATTAGTCCATAAACCTAAATCCACTTTTATTCTTTAACTTAATTTTTCATACTGGGGGTAAAATCCAGGGCCTCATACATACTAGGTAAGCACTCTACCACAAAGCTACATTCCCAGCCTTATAGCCATTTTTCAAATAACCATTTTGACATTCCAAGTTATACATTCCTATTCTACTATTTGACAGAGTTTTCATTTTGTGCATTTGTTAATGGTGTGAGGTGGGAAAGAAGGAAGAGAAGAACCTAAATCAGTAAAAATAGCTTATTCATTATATTCAATTTTCCATGAACTACAACTATCTAGAATAGCAAGTAACATTTCACAGATAAGACAAGTTCTAAGAGTGTCTGAAGGCCACACTTCACTCGGGCTTCATTTGATAAAACTCTAGTTTGTTTACACCACCATGGAGGCAGCTTCCCTCCACCACTTATCTAGCAACAATCTCCTGAGGTATTGCTCTTTTTAAATAGCAAAGATGAAATTCCACAAGGCAAAGTGGCTGACAGACACTAGATCTTCTTTTCTATTTTCTTTCATTTTTGTAAATGTATTATATTGTTGTTTCATCAATTATGAATCACTTAGCAATGACACAAAACTAAACTTGATATGTGAGTATGTAAATAAAATAAGACTTTATAAACTTGCATAGTTGAGAAGTCCAGAGATAAGTCTAGTCAAATATAATTGTATTTAAGAGCCCAAATAATGTCATCAGAAGCCAGTGATTCTCCATCTCTTGGGCCTCTGTCTCCAGCTCCATTTTCAAGTTCTACATAGTGGCCCAAACAACAGCAAATCACATCTTCTCAATGTCAAGCTTGCTACCTAGAGAGCTTGACTCCCTTGTCACAGGTACAGAGGATGGCCCATCACATTTTCCTGATTCCAAATGGGACAGAGGTCCATCTCAGAAGCAATGACTATGCCCAATAATGAGGTGAGTTTGGTTGTTCCCGTACATCCCCACAGATGGAGGTGGGTATAGAAGTGGTACCCCCATACAAACAACACATAAGTTAAGACCCAGGACAGTAGATCCCCCAGAAGCTAGACTAAAATGAAGGATCAAGAATGGATGCCAAGTAGCAAGCATCAGAACAAAGCATGCTGGTCCAGGAAACCTAACCATTACAGACAAATACAGCATTAGCACAAAGAACCCTTGAGTGCTACCCTCTCTTCCAGAACCAATCGTTTCCTTGGGGCACATCCTTCCAGATATCATCTTGTCTGTAAGCTTCAGTGACACACTTGATGGGCCTGCTACGTTCAAAACTGCCCTCCCTTGTCTGTCTCACCCACACAGCATGCTCTACCCTCCTTGCCTCTGTCAGCCCACACTTCTGTCTCAATCACACTACATGTACTGAGGGGAGTGAAAAGAAAAGCATGATCCCTCAAGAATCAGGAATTTATCTAGGGGGCTGGGGAGATGACTCAGTGGTTAAGCACAGTGACTGCTTTTGCAGAGGTCCCGGGTTCAATTCCCAGCATGTACACAGTGGCTAACAACCTTCCGTAATTCCAATTCCAGAAAATCCAACACCCTCTTCTGACCTCCACAGGCAGTGCATTACACAGGTGCACCTACCTACATGTAGGCAATACATTCATACACATAAAAAAAATAAAAATAATAATAAGTAGAATATTTTAAGAGAACTTATGCTGGGATATTTTTGTGAAGATTTATTCTGGGTTTTCAGCACCAGAGAGAGGAAGAGGGATTTCAAGACACACGCCAGAAGACATGGATTCCTAACCCAGTTTTGACAAGATGTTAAAACTCAGTCACTTAACCCTCTTCTCCTAGCCCACCACTTGTTGAGGATGTTAAAGTAGATTTGCAAAGAATCTGAAGCTCTAACCATAAATGATGCCATGATGAACTGTACTGAAACCCAAGCCCACCCTCTCAGCTTCTCACTAACTTTCCCTGGGCAGTTCTTTCTCTATTTACAGACAGAGAAGGGTACTCAGCAGCAGACACAGGCAGTGCAAGCACCTCAGAACCATGTGTAAATCACATAGGAATACTGCTGTGCATACTGTGGGCATTCAAGATCTGTTTGCTAATGGAACAAATAACAGAAAATAGAACCAAAGGAATGGGGACAGGAAGAATAACCAAAAATTTTACTTCTTTGAGTTTTACATAGCAACTTCTGGCTGGAAGGTGTGCCTACTGCTGATGTTGATGGCAGCATCAGTAGCTGGAATCTGGGTCTGTCACTACAGTAGGTACCCAGAGAGGCAGCCTGTCCTTGTGTATGGGAGCTGGCTTCCTCATAGATTCCTAAAGGTTGGCAAAGCCTCTGTTTTTTCAGACTGCTGGGGAGGTCAAGATCAAGACCAAGCAAGCTCAGATCTCAGTTCCTACAGCTGAAAGAAATAAGGTGGATGGAAATTCAAGCTTCATCTCCCAGAGTACGTGGATGTGTGAATGCTATGTCATGATATCCCTATCTAGAGTTATAGGTCCATAGACCTCCAGTGAAGTCTGTCTCTGTTTAACTCAGTTCTACCCATTCTTTGACACCGCTGACCAAAAATGACTCTAATTAGTCATTTCACAACCACAGACCCCTAGCATATCCATCTTCCTTGTCACCAGGCTCTCAATAGTCTCAAAGTTAACCTGTCCTTGGCCTCTGGTTCAGTCTTATCATTGCATCTGATAAATTGCTCTGTGGATTCTCCCTAGGTAACCTGTCCCACATGCTATTTCTTCCTTTGCATGTTAACCAAGGAGGTTAAGCCCCTCCCCATTGCTTTCCTAGAGCACTGCCTTCAGCTAAACATACTTTGTCATTGTCACTCAGCTGCTTTTTTCAAACATGGCTTCAGATTTTAAGAGAATAAACCCAAACTACTCCCCCACACTCAATCGTAATCTAATTGCACTCTGAGCCTTTTTTAAAATACCTTCCATAGAGTCTATTACTGGGTAGCCATTCTGAAGAGGGAGCCCCACTATGCCCTGTGCACTCTAACTGCCAGCCCTTGTCTTGACTCTCTCCTTCATCTACAAAGACCTCCTCCTTCCCACCACCAACTGGATCTGCCCAGTCTACTTTCTCCAAACCATCTTGATTTCTCCTTAGTCAAAATTAATTCATTCCCTTGGTTTTGCACCCACTTTGCTTTATACCACATGTAGCCATTTGCATTATCTTTGCATTTGTGTCTACCTAGTCCCCTGTCATACCTGGGGATCAGGGGACTGTGTGATCATGATCTTATGCCAATCCCATCCCCTGATGGCACAAAGGTTCTGACTCCCTTCCAGTGATTTTAACATATGTTGTCTCATTTAATCTTTACAGTCACCCCACATGGAGCTATTACCATTTTTACTATACCATTCATTTTATAAAAGAAGAAACTGAGGCACAGAGAAATTCGATGTCTAACTCAATGACATGTAGGAAATCGGTGAAATCAGCCTGCAGAGATCATACATCTCCCAACATGTCACACAACCGAGCATAAGGCAGCAAACATAGCATAGCCTCAGCCTCCCACCCCCCCCAAATGGATGCTAAGTTAAATTTCTATCCCAATGCCACAGGAATACTAACAACTGAAACAGATACAAGTTAATTCTATAGCAAGGTACTGGCTCCGGGCTCTCCGCATCACACCATAATTTTGGTGTGGTCCACATTTCTCATTCTCTACTCATATTTAAAACAGATTGCTGATTAGACCTTAGTCTGGATTTTCCCTGCAGAAAAAAAATGGCTTTGCCTCACTTCTTTCCAGGGACGTCCCCTTTCTCCTGTTCCCCCTTAAGTTATGCAGTTCCAATAATACAGATCTCTCTCTACAGACAAAGATGCAGAAGTTTCACATTAGGAAGCTTGCAAAGTACTTAAGCAAATGGGTTCAAGGCTCATCAGCTAAGTTCTGGGATAGAATCTTTTCTCCCTCTAAGTCCATCATCAACTATTTAACTAAAATAAAAAGAAAAAAGGAAAAAGCAATGAAATTTTCTACAAGGTGCCTGAGTAATGGCAAGTTTCCTTCATTTGTCACAATTCCAATTGCAATGGTTGTGTTCCAGATCCACAGGTGAGTGGATACTCTCTGGGAATGTAACAAGCTGGCCTTATTTCTTTCTTGTGGAAAGCATTTCAATTAGCAGAGAGAAACAAGCCCATCAACTTCAAACTCTGAGACGAATACACAATGGATGGCATTTCTTTTCTACAGGAACATTAATTAATCAAGCAGAGCTGACAAGGATAAGTAGTCTCACAAGGCGGGGGAGTAAGGGTTCAAGCTGCTTTCTAAATGGTCAAATCAAGTGTCTTTCCCAAAAGCCTGCTCAGGGGCAGTACTTACAATGTCTTTGGGTGCTAACTCCCTTGCTAATGTTGCCATAGCAACATATGTGGGTTGTTTTTTGTTTTTTCTTTTTTTCAGGTTACCAGGTGAAACATTTGAAGGAAAAGCCCTTGTTACATTAGTGCAGGGACAAGAGAGGCGGCTTTTAGTCCACGGAAGCACAATGACAGTGCTTCTATTTGTGTAGACCCTTTTATGGGAAGGAGACTTGATGTGCAGTATCTTGCAGAATCTCACAACAACCCTGTGAGGGAGGACATGGCTTACCGCCATTTTACAAGCAAGAAAAGTGAGAAATGGATAGCATGTGAGAAGTACAATATAGAGAAAGATTCAAAAAAAAAATAGTTTCAGATTCAAAACTCAGAGCACAGAAATGAAGAACCCTATTTCATAACTGCCAACAACATTAATGAAACAACTGCTCCTGACTTTTTTCATTGCATGATTGACTTAAAAAAACATAAAAGTCAAAAGCCATGAAGCCTCTCAGGCAAGTCACGTCTCAGGCAGGTCACGTACCGGTCAAGAATTCCAACTTGCCGATAAGTAAGCTTCATGGCCGAGACCTTGCCGATAAGTGAGTTTCATGGCTGAGACATCTCCAACTCACTGATAAGTAAGTTTTATGGTTGAAACATCTGGCTTAATGATAAATAAGCCCCCCCCGCTCTCCCTATAGCATTTTGTAATAGTTTAAGCTAGCCAATAACCACGCTTCTGCTTCTGTAACCTGCTTCTGCTCTATAAAAACCCCAAACCCGAGACCTGGGGGGCTTCTCCCTTTGTCAGGAGTTGTGCCCACAGGTACCTGTGTAAAATAAAAGCCTCTTGCTATTGCAACTCGAGGGCTCGACTTGTCCTTTGTGGTTTCAATTTTACACCATCTCTCCAGCCCCTCAAATATCCTTAAATTCAGCTTCATTC
The DNA here is from genome assembly GCF_000622305.1 of Nannospalax galili. Taxonomy (NCBI): domain Eukaryota; kingdom Metazoa; phylum Chordata; class Mammalia; order Rodentia; family Spalacidae; genus Nannospalax; species Nannospalax galili. The sequence continues at coordinate 2,236,733 of NW_008340854.1, forward strand.
AGGTTCTCAGGAAATGGTCAGGATGGGACAAGAATTCAGTTTGGGAGAGTTTCAGCGTGGGGAGATGATTCTTCATTCAAGCAGAGATGCCAAGTAAAAAGTTAGATATGCCAGGCGTGGTGGCCCACGCCTTTAATCCCAGCACTCGGGAGGCAGAGGCAGGCAAATTTCTGTGAGATCAAGGCCAGCCAGGTCTTCATAGCAAGTTCCAGGCCGGCTGGGGCTACAGGGAGACCCTGTCTCAAAAAGACCAAAAAAAAAAAAAAGTTAGATATAAGAATCTGGAGCGTGAAAGTCTGGACTGGGCCTCTGAGTTGTGGTGTTGCTAGCACATAGAAGGTAGCTCTAGCCATGGGACAAGATGAGATTTGTAGGAAAGAGTTATGTAAGAAAGAACCAAGGACTGAGCCCTAGGCCATCCCAACCTTTAAGAGCTGTTTCCATGGGAAGATTTGAAAAAAAAAACTAATAAGGCAGGAGTAAGAACAATCAAGTGGAACTTAACTAGAGATGATGAACATAGATATTTAACATAAATATTGTTTTCCAGGACTTTTGTTGCAGCCAGTGAAAGGGAATGGAGGAATAGCTGTTAGGGAAATGATGGGACATCAGTGGTATGCTCGTAAAAATGATCCAGTGATCCACGGTGGTGTACACCTTTAGCCCCAACACTGGTGAGGCAGAGGCAGGCAAATTTCTGTGAGATCAAGGCCAGCCAGGTCTTCATAGCAAGTTCCAGGCCGGCTGGGGCTACAGGGAGACCCTGTCTCAAAAAAAAAAAAAAAAAAAAAAATGATACAGGAAAGATCAAAAGAGTCACTGGTGTCAGTGAAAAGCGATGGGTGGATGAAGTTATAAACTGAAAGAGCAGCAAGGGATGGGGATCTAGAGCACAAGTGAAGCTTTGCACAGGAAAGGCAGAATGTGTGGCGCAGGCACTAGCAGGGGAGCATCTGCAGAAGCCTCTTCCAAATGTCCCCGGTAAAGTGAAAAGCACAGTCACAACTCAGAGCAATGTGAGAGGAAAGGGTGCTGGAAATTGAAGGTATAAAACAATTGTTATTTGAAGGCACAAGGAAGAGTGCTTTACTTATCTTTGAGTTTAAGAATAAGCACCTGGCCATTCACAATGGCCAAGTTATGGAAGAGGCCTATGTGCCCATCAGCAGTTGAATGGAAAAAAATGATTAGAACTGGAGATCATCAGGTTAAGTGAAGGAAGTTAGTCTCACAAAGCAAGTACCACATGTATTCTCTTATATGTGGACTCTAGAAGTAGAACAAAGGACATGAAAACAAAGGGAAGATTTTCAGGGATGTGAAGGAGAAACGGGGGAGGGGAGGTAAGAAGATGTTAATATGATCAAATACACCATAAACATGTATAGAAATGCCACAACAAAGTCCATAATTTTTAAATATTTTGATAGTTTTATTTTACGTGTATGAGTGTATTGCCTGCATGTGTGCAAGTGCATCCATGTTGCACAATGCCCACAGAGGTCAAAAGAGGTCATCAGATTCCCCAGAACTGGAGCTACAGATGGTTGCTAGCTATGACGTGGGTGCTAGAAACTGAACCCTGGTCCTCTGCAAAAGCAGCCAGTGCCCCCAACCGCTGAGCCATGTCTCCAGCCCCCAAAGTCCATAATTTTGATAACTAATAGACAGTAACAAAAAAAGAAGTAATAAAATAGGAATAGGCCCCTGAAATTATATGGGGCGCGCTGGGCGCCAGGTGTCAGGTGCACGGGTATCTGCTCCTGTGCTGCTTCCCTGCGTCTTCCATGGCGCTCTGCTGCTGGGGGCTTTGCCCAGCCGTGTCCCACCCTAATTTCACCCGTGCACTTCCCTCAAGATGTGAAATCCACCGGCCGCTGGGTCACGCGGGAGAGTGTGAGGGCAGCTAAAGCTGGGATCCGTGAGTCGGTGATGGAAAGACAGCTCTTCCCGGGAAGGCTGGATCATAGGCAGTGAGACAAGACTCAGCTCAGTCAGACTCAGTGTTACAGCTCTTTATTCAATGGCTCTACGTGGCTCCAAGCCTCAGTGTCCCAGAGTGATCCAGCTCCTTCAATTATTGAGGGGAATCAGGGAACTTTATACCATGGGGGTAGTGGTAAAAGCTTCAGCTGATAGGTACTTTGGGGATGCCTCATTTGCATGTGGAAATGGGCTCCCGCCAGGCTGCCAAACTGTTTGAAAATCACACAGGAAAGCCTAATAGTTACAGAGCCGGAGGCTACATTCCTGTGGCTGCTACTTCACAAAGGAGTCAGGAAAAATACCGGGAAGACGCCCTGCTGTGAAAGGAGTCTCTGCATATGGCTCCGAGCTCGTGAGCTATCAGGACATGAAGAAACTTCTACTTTACACAACAGAGGTCCCCAACAAAATTATAAATGTAATATATTCTGTCCCACAAGGAGAAAGAAAAACATGATTATTACAAGGGGTAGCTTCAAACTTTAAACTTTAGAAGATAAGTTTCTTACATCCAAGAATGAACTGAAATATTTCCAAGTAGAGCATTTCCCAGCAATCGTCTAAGGATGGTTCAATAAAAGGATAGGCTGTCAGCCTTCAGAGAGAAACCATTAAAACCCTTTTCCAGATGTTGTAACTTAAAGCTAAATCTAGACCTTTTTTTCCTCCTTTACCACTAAGACAGTTGTGGCTAAAGTCAAAATGCAGCTGGAACCAAAAATGTTAAGTAAAAGCACAGCACAGGAAGCAATGACAAAGTCAAATGACTGGCTTCAGAGCTCCGGGGACAGTTGCTGTGGTTCTCCGTGAGCAGCAGAAGGCAGTGTCCGGGGCAGGAAGATCTGCCTGCCTCCAACAGAAGTTCAGCACAAGGAAACTTGCTACAAAGAGAGCATCCCGTTCAGCAGGGCTTGCCTCTGCATTACTGTAGCCTAAAATTTGGCCTTTCTACCACCAGCCTGCCAGTTTCTCAGTAGACCCTCAATATTACCACACAACAAACCAGGGAGTTTCCACAGCCTCTTACCTATGGGGATCTAAACAGTCCGAGAGGCATCATCTAAACATTAGAACTTAGTCCTCTTCACCTCTCTTCCCAGAAGTCACCCATGCTCACAACAAGAAGGATCACAGAGTCAGACGTTTTAAGGTCATATGGCTGCTGTGATTATAAATCATTCCTGTCCACCTTTCCAGGAAGAGCTTATTTTGCTCCAAAGGAATGGAGAGTGGTCACGTGGGAGTTAGTAGAGTTGCATTAGTTATGCCTCACCGTGTAATATCCCAAAGTCTAATTTAAGATTTTATGTATAGAAGTGTTTTGCCTGCATGTATGTATGTGCACAATATACATGCAATGCCCATAGAAGCCAGAAAAGGGCATCAGATCTGGAACTGGAGTGAAAGTTGGCTGTAAGCTTCTGGGAACTGAACTTGGGTCCTCTGCAAGAGCATCGAGTGCTCTTAACCACTGAGACGTCTCTTCAGCGCCTAAAGCCTAATATTTTAAGCATCCTCTTCCTACCTCACATTTTCTGTGGCTCAGATGAGTCCTCATAGAACCTCACAGAACTTCATAGGACAGACTGTAACAAAGATCAGCCACAGTTTCAGTCATGGCACTGCTGGGCAGAGCAGGATTTTCTCCCCTTTCATGTGTTTGTTGGTAGCATTCAGCCCCTTAAGGACTGTTGGACTCATTTCTTCAGTTTCAGAAAGGTGCTCGATTCCTCAGACCCGTCATTCCTTGCTAGGCGGACCTCTATAGATAAGGTTATACATGACAGCTAGTACTAACTGAGGAGACAAGTGGGGATGAGCAAGACACAGGTCGGTCTCTTTTCCTTTTGTTTCTTTTCATCTGATCCTGGAAGTGATATCCACCCATGCCCTGCCCGCTATTTCATGGAGTGCATGCAACAGATGTAGCCAACAGTCAAGGCTGCAAAGAGGTGAGGTATTTATGGCACGTGGTGGGATACAGTACATGAGTATTATTAGGGCCCATTTTAGAGGCTGCCTGCCATAACAGTGAATGCAAAATAACCAGCTAAAGCTCCTGGAAAGAGCTCCTTCACATCATTTGACCTCTGCTCCTAGCGCTCAGAAAAATAAAGCTCAGAAATGAAAGAAGCCAGGCAATCTGTCTTCTAAAATGGTGCCTTGGTAGATTGGGGTTTTGATCCATGAGGACACACACATACACACACACACACACACACACACATACACATACACACACACACACACACACACACACACACACACCCTTCTAGCTGTAGCCTCAGGGCTCCCACTGTGCACTCTACTTAAGCTGAGGACTCTCCATACATATGATCCCTCAAGTGGCTTCCTCTTTTTGGACTTTAGCTTATCCATTGTCACCTCCAGCACACTTCCTCTACTGAGGGCCTCTCAAGGGCAAACACACCATGCATCCTCTGCCTCGGAAAGTGAGCAAATTATTGGTGTTTCTCTCACTCAGCCTCTAACCTATTCTGCTTCTACCAAGAGGGAAATGGATGGATGACAGAATTAAGTGGATGAGAGCTAGTTCAGAATATTTCCAAACTTTAGTTTGAACACAGATGTCCATACTCATGTGAAGAAACTCAGATCACCAATTAATGAAGCATTCTTCAAAGACATGTTGCGAGGGATTTCACCTCACAGAAACCCTCACTGCCCTGGGCACTGTTCGCACTTCACAGAAGGGTGGTGCATCCTCAGGAGCTTTCAGCTCAGAGATGAAGAAAATGGACCACTTCCCTTCCCCATTCCTTCTGCAGCTGCAAGGCAGGTGGTCGGGTAGTATGGTGATTGGCTGCCATACTTTGACACCTCACAAACCTGGGCTTTGATCCCAACTCATTTTCTTCTTCGTTGGGCAACCCTGGGCACACATCTGAGCCTTCTGTGCTTTGGTCACAGGAAAAAAAAAAAAAAAAAAAAAAAAAAAAAAATGAAAAAAAAAAAAAAAAAAAAAAAGATTACGTGATGTGATTCTTGGCAGAGATCAGATGCCAGGGAACTACCCTCTGAGAGGCGTCTGTTCTTCCAAGGTTCTCCATCCCTCACTTTTGAGTCTTTCTTCCTCTGAGCTATGCTTCCCATTTTTCCTCAGTATTCTCCAAAAAAACTCACCTTTGAAATGTATTGTGTCAGGAAACCTCCTCTACGAGGCTGTTACGTGAAAGAGCCAATTCTGGGCATTCAAGATCTGAGGCCCCTGTGAGTTGACCATCAAGGAAGGTTACATGCTTAAACAGGGACACAGAGAAATATTGTAAAGTATTCCTCTTAGATCTAATCTCAACCTGTAATCGTGCCAATTCCCAGTTCCAACTAAACTAAAGCATCCATTTTATCCACTCCTGTTCCCAAGCTGTTGAAAATTACAAACGCCTGCTGACCAGGTCCCATTATAAATCTATGTTATTCAGCATCGCTTGCTCACTAATCCTTTTATTCATCCTTATTAACTGTCTAGCCTGCTCCATATGGCAGCAATTTAAGTCTGTTCTATTCTTCTCAAATGCTTCTTTCACGGCCTCCTGCCCTGCATCTCTACAATCCTTAACGTCCTTTACCTCACTCTCCCTTTCACGCACCTCAGCTTCACCCAGCCCTCTGGACTTCCCAGCCAGCCAAGGGGAAGGATCTCATCCCTTTCCAGTCCTGAGTCCTTTGATCTCACCCTTCATACCTACTCCAAGATCTTATGGCCTGAGCATCCCCCTCCCCTCTTGCAGAAGGTGCTTATTATATAAGCTGCTATTTCCAGGTTCACCACAAAGTAAAGAGCCTGTGCCACTCACTCCTGCTGACATGAACCCCGCCACACCTTCCCCGCTACCATAGGCTAAAACTGAAACCTTGAGCCCAAACAAATCTTTCTTCCTTTAAAACTTATGGTTGTTTCTGCCAAGTATTTTGGCCACAGTCGTGCGAAAGTATCTTCTAATATGGTCTCACCTCCGACTTCTTCCAACAGACCCTCTGCAGCATTAAATGTAATGGCTTTTTTCTGTCTTCTGCTCCTGGTTTCTCTACTGTTCCTGTTCGCCTCCCCTACCCACGCACTTTCTCCTCTTAGCCCTCAAGTGTAGATTTCAGATGTGTGCTAGCTGGGAGAAGTCTCCTCTTCCCCTTTTCTCCTCCTCTCCATGTGCCCCCTCTTGCTGCACAATTAAACCTATTAACTACATGAACACCAAAGACTCATACCTATTTCGCTAGAGCTGACTTTAGTTCTTTCTGAGATTTCCTATTTTTATGCAAAATATGACCCACACACTTCCTTGCTTTCATTGCTAGCTTATCTATCCCAGAACTGCTTTAGAAAACAACTCAGCACCCCACCACTCCCAAGCCATCTGTCTCACCTGTTTCCTCTTCTACTGTCCTTTATTTTTTTTCTCTCTAGCCCATTTCTGTGTCCATGTTCTTCCTTTGTTTACCTGTAAGGAACTCCAATTCCCCACATAACTGAGCATCACTCAGTCACCAAATCTGCTGATTCTTTTCATTTCCAGCAGTACCATCTTCAGCATTTATTACGGGGCTTTATGACTGGAAATTCATCTTAAATCACTTACCTCCCCAAATGAAGCATATTGCACCGGAGAAACAAGTCAAAATAATCACAAAAAGTGAGATCAGATGACTGAAGAAGTCTAATCAGTTGATCAGGTCACTGAGTGCAGGCAAGACCAAGTTTATGACAACTGCTGCTGAGCACAGACAGATACTCTCTATCCGCACCAACCCTCACCACCTCCAGTGTCTGGCTACCAAAGAAAAAACCAGTGGTAGGGAAGGCAAGTCACACACATATATGCTCTTCAGTCTGGGGCCTGTGAGAATAAAGATTATATCTGAAGGACACTAAAGCTTGCTTTTTCCAAAGGAAGGAGAGTCTTCAAACTTTAAGCAGAGCTACGAGGAAAAACACTGTCTCTGGGAAGTATTATGAGACATGCTCGCAAACGTGCACGGTCGTCTTTTTCTATTTTTATTTTTAGTTTGGGCACTGTGGCTGTGGAAGTAGACACAGCACATCAGGGAATCCTTTTCAGATGAAAATCAGAGCACCTCCTTGTTATTTACCTCATTAGGAAAGAGCATCCCCATTTTGGTCTTGCCCCCAATGGAACCAGTGGAGGAGAGAACTCAGGTACAGATAGAATGAAGAAGAGACTCCTTCTCCAGTCACCTTCAGCCAATTCAGGTGTTCTTATGATTTATCAAAGCACCAAGCAGGACAGGAATATGGTTCATGGCTAAGCATGTTTCTCTACTGGCAAGGAACTTTCAAGGCAGATGGGAAAGGGCAGAGACCATTATACGGCCATCAGCCAAGCGAGGCCAGCTTTGCTAACCGAATGCTTCAGACATGTTTATCATTCCCCACCTTCTGCCTGAAGCTGCTGCCTCTTAAGAGGGCTCCTGCATCGGTAGCCTTATGTACAGACATGCAGCATATTCCCACCTCCCTCCATGGCACGGCTATCATTTCTCCTCCCAGTTTCAAGATTTATAGGGATGGCTGGCAGCAAAGAGTCAGCAACGATTAACTGGAGGAGATGCTTGTAACTCACAGATCAATTCACTTCCTTCTTCCCAATCTGAACAGGGCATCTCATTTCTTTGTGGTTATTTTAGTACCTTTGAATCTCAGTAATAAATGAGACTTCCAAAGCTCTTCTCTGTGTTGGATGGTGAGACAGACACCATCTAAATCTTGGGGCTGATGGAGAACAAGGAACAGGAGAGAAATTTTTCAGTGGCATCTCCTACTAGATGGCCTCTCCCTGCACCTTGATCACTTGTCTCCTTTTATGAGACACCAGAGGCTCTGTAGTCACTTCTCAAGAGGTAGGCAAAGAGGTAGGTTCAAGACTCATGGCTTATGCTATAAATACCTTGGAAAGAGACCTCAACCCTAAAGTCAACATTGATCAAATTACTTTTTTCAGCCAAGGAAAGAAATAACATGAGGGTTTTTTTTTTTTTTATTGCTACCTATGGGATACTTTCCTGGGAAAATTTTCAGTCTCTCCCACCAAACTATGAATCAAGTACCAGCAAATCAGACCATGTTAGCTTAATCTCTCTTTAAAACCATAGTGTATTTGGTGATAATAATGGATGTGGGAAGCGAGCACGGCCGAGCCGGCCAAAGATGGCGCCTTGGCTGGCTGCCAAGCCTTGTGCTGTTTACTTCAACTCTTGGCTGATTGCCAAGGCTCGTGATCCTCGCTTGTTTACTCCAACTCCCTGAAGCATGATAAGCCCGAACAGGTGCTGCCTGCCTGATGATCTTACTACGTGGCCCAATGAGCTGCCACTCTGCCTGCCCGCTACACGTGTGTGTGCCCTGATTGGTCCTGGCTGGGGGGAGGGCTGTTGGGAACGCTATATGAACAGCTGAAGTGTGTAATAAAAAAGTATGATGAGAGAGAGAATAAGGGGAGAAGAATAGTGGGTGAGATAATGAAGAGAGGAACAAGGGAGAAGAATAAAGAGAGAATAAAGGAAGAGTGAGAAAAAGAAGCTTGAACCTCACCTTGGTGTCTGTGTCGTCTTTCCTCGGCTCTGCTGGACAGAGTCGTGGCTCGCGACAAATGGACAATAAAAGCTAGCAAGGGACTGTGGGGCTAGCTCAGTTGGTAAAACACTTAACTTGCAAACTTGAGGGCCACAGTTAGATTCCTAGAACCCATATAACAAAGTTCTGGATGTGTTGTACAAGCTTGTAATCTCGGCACTGGAACCATAGACAGGCAGATCTCGGGGGCTCACTGGCATGTTTCTCTGCTGGCAATGAACTTGAAAGGCAGACAGGAAAGGCAGAGATCATCAGATGGCCATCAACCAGATGAGGCCAGTTTTGCCAACCAAATGGTTCAGAAACATTTATCATTCCCCATCTTCTGCTTGCAGGTGCTGCATTCAGGACCCCTGCTTCAGCAACCCTGTGTAGAAACATGCAGTGTATCGCCCTCCCTCCGTGTCACATCTATCATTTCTCTTTTTAGCCACCTAACTTAGTTAACCTGGTGAATTCCAGGCCAGTAACAAACCCTGTCTAAAAAAAAAAAATTGATATTGCCTGTTGTCTGGCGCGCGCATGTGGAAACACACACACACACACACACATACACACACAAACACAAACGCATGCATGCACACATGCTGCAAGCAAGCAAATTAGCTATGTAGGAAAGAGGCACAGCAAGCCTGCTCTCGTTAATGATTCCATGAACATTACTGAAATAGCTGCAGGGCCACACCCTGAGCCACCAGAGATGAGATGCCAGAAATGTTAAACAACCAACTTGGAAAACCATAGGCAGTAAGGACTAGCAGGCTCACTTTTTAGGTCTCCAGAGTCACTTTGGTTTGACTCCATTAGCAAATTTATCAAGGAAGAGCCTCATTGCTTACTAAGTATTTTATTACTTATTAAGAATAAAATCAAGCATGAAAATAGAATTCCATTTCCACGCTAGTTCTGATATATAACTTTAATAACCAGGCACAGTACTTTCAAGGCTACATGATTATAAAAATCAGATGAAGACCAAGTCAGTAAAATGCCTTTGATTTTCTTGCTTGCTTGCTTTGAAGGGCATTTAGTTAGTTCCTAAACAGCTCAGTTGCTACAACTGTAAAATGATATGCTAATAACTCCTACTATCCCATAAAGCACAATTTCTCAATATTGGCATTATCATCTTTGGGGGTTCTTTGCTGGAGGGCTGTTCTGTGTAGTACAGGATGTTAGTGTCATTCCTAGCCTCCAACAACCATATCCTAGGAGTGTCTCCCTTTCGCTCAGTTATGACCATCAGACTGTCTCTAGATATTGGCAGGAGTCCCTTAAGGGGCAAAAGCCACCACCCCGGCTTAGACCTGCTACTGTAGAAGAATAAATGAATCAAGCTGTAGAAAGTGCTCAGCCCTGTTCCAGGCACACAGAAAATGCTCCCTGACTTGACTCAGAGAAGACAGGATGCTCTATAGCAAAAAGGACTTCACTCAGAGGTCTTAATAAAATGCTACCCTTCTGAACCCCTTTCCCCCCTTCAAAGACCTTGGTAAGAGGCTCCAGGTGGCACCGACTACCTCATAGACTTATAAGCACTTGCATTATTATCTCTCCCTCTTCTGTACAGAATGGTACAGTAATTTGTTGGAAAATAGTCATTATTATCCCCCTTGATACTTGAATGTCTGCCCAGCCAAAGACATCATACACTACAGAGAATATTTTTATTGGATTTTTACAAACAATAAAAATAACCCATCTGGTCTCACCCTTTTTATCTTTGTTTAGAGACCATTTTGCTATAATATTGAAAATTTGCTTCCTGGCTGCAAAGAGAGAGATGCTACTGTATCTCCTTAACCCTTTTATGTACAGCACTATCCTGGCAATCCACAAGTAAGAATCCAGTCATTGCAGTGACTGATGACTACAAGAGTTGAGTATGAGATAGAATATGTTTATCCTTATCCAAAGCCTGATTTTCTTTTCTGGTTATCTCTCTGCATGTGTTCTGCTGAGTGCTAGCAGTGTACCTGCTATGTCCAGTCCTGTGGTCCTTACACACACACAAGTCCTGCTCAGCTTCACGAAGATAATGACTACTCTTTTTTATACATGGTATTGTCCTGACCCCTAACCATCCTAATGTCTCTCTTCTATATGAGTTTCAATTTGTCAGTGGACACGCCAAATGAGGCACTACATACTATGTGCCATGGGTGATCCCTCCAAAGAGCCAATGAACTTACAAAGCAGCCCAAGATAAGCTGTCTGTTTAGCAGGCTCTTAAGCTTTAGGCAAAGTAAGATCTCATGTCCTTTTCATGAAAATTCCCATCCATGGACTCTCTGCTATACTCTGTGCTCTTTGGTCATATTTGATTCAAAAATGCATAATCGCCTATTTATCCTTACCATATCTTAAGCAGAGGCCTCATTAAGAGAGATTTGAAAGTTCAGTATCTAAACAATCTTTCTGTTACCCTTTCCTAACCCCACTTTTTCCAGCACCTTTGGATCCTCCTCAATTTTGACTGAATAAATAAATACCCTCATCTAAAACAGGGTAGGCAAATCATAGACAACAGCCCAAATCCAGTCACAGTCTGCTTTTGTGAATATTGTTTTATTATAACACAACTACACTCAGTTGTTTATATATTATCAATGCCACTTTTCTACCACAACATCAAAGTGATAGAAAACAGAGGCTATTTCATCCATAGGCCAAAAATATTTACCATGTGGCCCTTTATGAAAAATGGTTACCAAAGCTCTAAAAGTACACAAACCCCTTGAAGTACACAGAATAGAATTAAGCCTAGGTCTGGTTGCTATGGGTTTCCTATTTGTTTTAAAATGACTAAGCAACACATTTAGAAATTGTAGCTCACATAGTTTTGAATTCATGTAAAAACGTGATCATTCCTCTGCTCTGTGCAGAACTCAAGATACACTCTGTTCTTGGTGTTGCTAGATCCTAATAATCCCATCAAAGTAAACAGGATTAATTAGTTAATTAACTGTTGATTAGCTAATTCAAAAAGTGTTTTTCAAACTATAAAGGGAAAGAATGGGAAACAGAACAAGTAAATTCTGAAGTAAGAACAGAAGGCTATAGAGACAAAATTGATTCTAAGAAGCAGCCAGAGGCCCAGGACCAGGCAGGCTTCTGCAGAGATGAATGGACTAGCGCCAGTGGGAACTAATGCTTCCCACTCACAGCAGCCTCAATGTATGGCAATTTGATATGGCTCCTGAGGCAGGCAGTTTGGAAAATTACCATGGTTGCTACTTAAAGCCAGGCCCCCTCCTTGTTGACCCTGTAGACAGTTGGTTACTTACTAAACCTAACACTGTATTGGATCCCAACATCATTGTATGGAAGTTAATTCTCACAGCCATAAATCCAGAGAACTCAGTCCTTTGCTTTCAGACTCTGGAACATTCTCTTATTTCTAACAGTTCTCCTAACTGGCTTCTAGAGCTGTGATCAGTGGTCCAGACTACACAGTGTAGGTCTGCCCCCAGAAGGAAAAGGATATTCACATTTGAATATATGTAGACAGCAAGCAAGACTATTGCTAACAACTGTTAGCAACAATCTGAGAGTGGGTCATTTTCCAGGAGGAAAGAATACTGCCAAGTGTTCAGAGCACAAGGGCTGGTATCTGGCAGCCTTGGGTTGAAATCTTGGCCTATTACTTGATCCTTCCAAGCCTCAGTTTCTTCACTTGCAAAATGGAAATAATAGCAATTCTCCACTATAATACCAATAAAAGAAGAAAGGTTTGAATTCTAGTGATTTTAAGATAATTTCCTCAATACCTCTTTAGACAACACTGAAGTCACATATCTCACTTACACAAGGCCAGGTTTTCCCAAGGCAAGAAAACAAGTTCTGATGCTCATGTGGAAAGAATGTTCTCAGTCCACTGCCTCCCAATGATACACCCATAAAAGAAGTTGTTATATTATTAAACAAGCAATCGCCTTTGTTTTATTATTTTTTCCAAATAAAAATCACCCATGTTGAACCTAAGCACCAGCTGCACTGGAGTTCCCAAGTCCACCAGTCTTACCAAGTAACCTTTCCCTGTAACATTCAAGATGAGACACAGATTAAGTTGTTAAAACAGAGAGACACAAAAACATTGTGGCAAAAATAAGAGCAATGCTTATTCCACCCTTATGGTAATGGTCCAGAGGCAAGACAGAACAGTAGGTGGCTCAGCTTCGCAAGAGCACCCAGGGACTCGGGCTCCTCTCCTTTGTTCTATCACCTCCTGCAGTCTTTGATCCAGAAATACCACTTCCCAGAAACTTGCTAATAATGCAAATTCTCAAATCCCACTCCAGACCCACTCAATCAGAAGCCAATTCATCTGGCCTTCCACCAGTCTCCTAGACATCATCTTTACGTGGACAAAGTGAACTTATCTCTCCTTCCATGCTCTAGACTGTGAAAAGGAGAAAAAGGAAAAATAAAAGAGAAGTCATTTCCTTTCAAGGAAGTTAAATGAAAATTGTTTAAGTTGTACATTCTGTTCACCTCCGTTGGCAAAACTCATGGTCAAAAGAAGCTGTCCAGCAACAAGACAAAGTAGTCTCTAGCCTTATAATCACGTGCCGGGTGAAATTAGGGCAGTTCTATTACTAAATGCAAGAATAGTTTCTGGGGAAATTAGAATTCTCTACCCCAGGGGCTAAGAAGATGGCTGAATTGGTAAAGTGCTTGAGATGCAAGCATGAAGACTTGAGTTCAATTCCCAGCTGCTGCATAAAAAGCCAGGCATGGTGGTAGCACATGCTTGTAATCCCAGAGCTGGGGAGGCAGAGACAGATGGATCCCTGGGGGTAGTGTCCAGCCAGCCTAGCCTAATCAGTGAATCCCAGGTCCATAGAAGAACCCTGGCTTAAAAACAAGATGGGGGCAGCAAGATGGCTCAGGGGGTAGGTAACTGTGCTTGCTGCCAAGCCTGATGACCTGAGTTGGATACCTGGAGACTCAACTTCTACACGTTGTTCTCTGCCCTCCATATACCAAGTCACAGCACACACACACACACACACACACACACACACACACACACACACACACACACACACACACACACACACACACACACAATTTTTTTAACACAAACAATGCGTGTGGCTCCTGAGGAATGATACCCAACTTTAACCTCTGGCCTCCACACACATGTACACATATGAGCATATGCAGGTGCACCCATACACAAACACACACTCCTATACATACACATACACAATATCTCTATCACAATATTCAAACTGAAATGGCTGTACCCTTCTCCTTACATGGGAGAAATCAACATCTCCATCACCTCTCAGAGAGGTGACATTTCTTTTCCTTAACATCTCTAGCTTTGATTTCTTTTTTGCCCCCTAAATAATTACCTTAGCCAAGTCAATCCTCCTGAAACTAATCTTGTCTGTTCATCCATAGGTCTCTTCATTTCCCACAAACGCCCTCCACAACATAACAGAAAACCATCCAGAATCGAATCCCCAGCACTCCCTTCCACAGGAGTTCCTGCATTGTTCCCACTAAACCACCCCCTCACTTTCTGAGGCTTCTTTATATCTGAGTTCCTTATCCTAAGCTTTCCTAAAGAAAGGCAAATCACTCTGACAAGAACTCTGATACCAGGTTATGATACATTTTTCTTCTACTTAGAAAGAGCCTTAATACCCACCCTATATTAAATCAGTCAAATTTAAAGGTCTTAAGAGAAGGGGTTAGGCAACAGGAAATGCTTGTTTCAAGCTTTTATTTTCTATCTTTTAAATAGGCCCATTGGCACTAAACTTTAGTCATGAAATGACCTTGATATTTTTTTAAGCTTGAGGATAATTTTATTTGTTTAAAAGAAAAAAACTCCCCAAGGCAGGCAAGCTGTAAATCTCAGCAGCTGCCCAGAGGAGAAGACTGGAGGGAAGAAAGGAAAAAAAGCCATTTAAGTCTGAATGGAAGTCAGACATATGGCAGACAAACAGCCACATGGCAAGGAGAGAGCTTTAGAGAAAGAGTAAGGAAGCCCAAAGTATTCGTAAAAGCATACTTAGGTTCTGGCCAGCTTCCGGAAGAAAGACACAATAAAGAGATTAAAAGGAAAAGTTACATCTTTCTGACTCAGGCCTCAGAAAGACAGGCAGACCCAGCCAAACCTCATGGTGACTTGTAGGGGTTGTACAGAGGGGAGTTCTGGGAAGAAAAAGTATGGAATCTCATTAAAGGGAAAATGATTCTGCCTATCTCTCTAACAAGGCTTTAGGTGAGCCCACCTTAGTAAGGATTAGTCCTTGGCCAGGTGATGAACCTAGCTTAACTGGAATATTAGGTTTCCACCCAGGTCAGAGATTCTATTCTCTTGACCAGGAGTTTTTCCTTAATGAACCCTTACTGCTATGCTTGTACATTCCACCCTCTGAAGAGGTAACTCCAAAATCATTTAGGAGCTAGATCAGGGATCAGAGATCCTAAACACTTCTGGCATCTCTGGCCTCTCCAAAGGATGAGGCTGCCAGGAAACCCAAGGATGTTTCTAGCTTTTAGTCAAGAAAGAAACTGGTTACTTTGGGGGGGTTTAAGAACCCTAAACTGCCTAGGCAATTTCTACCTCTTCTTCTCACCATTCCCCACTTTCAAGGGGTAACCCTAACTGCCATGGTGCTGGAACAATGACTGATCTGGCTTCTTCCAGCCGAATGGGCTCATCAGGTGTGGCAGTGGGGCACCCCACCAGTGGTCCTGCCTAAAAGATTCCCAAAGTGCATTGATATAAGGAAGTAGGGAAGTCTTTGCTGTCTGGAAAGACATGTGAGGGAGAAGCAAGGACAAGGGTTACTAGCATTACAAGTCTTTGGCAAGGAACAGGAGAGCCCAAATCAGAAGATATTTTTTAAATGTCCAAATCAAAGTGCATTAGACTCTCTTGAATAGAATCTATTGTGTTTCTCTCCATTTTTCTTTTGGCCTCCAAGGCCAAACTTGAGTGTAACAAACCCAGAATTTTCTTTCAGGCATTTTGATAGCTGTTGGAGTGGCTAGAATCACAGTGTGAAGTCTCTTCCAGATGGCTTCTAGAGAGAGAGGGAGAGAAGAAATTTAACTATCATTCAGTTTTTGGATTAAAACAATGGTAGTCCTGTCTATCTTGACTATAGTTAGACAGTGCAGTGCTGAATTGAACCAAGGTCTTAAGTTTTATATCTGAGCAGCATTTTCCTTACCAAAAAAGAAACCATTGGTCAGTGAGAAATAGCTATATAAATAATATTTCATGTGGATTTAAGTTTAATGTATAGGGAGTATAATCCCTTGGACTATTAAAGAAACAAACCAGTAATTTTAATATTTGGTTATATTTTCCCTTTGGGTTTTTAAGACCATGCAGTTGGACAAAATTAACCCTTTTTTCTTTTCACTCAGGGCCAGTTGAGGATCTGGTCCTCAGGGGTCACTTACAGCCCAGATTTTGAAGCATTATTTCTATGCAAGGATTTCTATCCATGCTGTCATCTGATTCTTTCCCTTACTTGCTGGAAGTGGGGATGATTAATTGATTAAAATTTCTAAATGAAAGAAGTAGTTAAAAGGCTGAAGAACTGGGAGAACATATGAAATCAAAAGAACTATTCCCACCTTACTCTTTTTCCTCCAAAGATTAAATTATTGACTGCTTTGTCATCCAGGAGGAAAAAATAAGATCATACTGTAATGACGAATATGTCTAAAGATGCACTGAATGTTTACCCTGAGCTGAGAGCGACACTAAGCATTTGACATGCAAGCAATCCTGTAACAATCCTATCTGTAATCCTCCCAATAATCTTATCTGATCTCAGCCCCAATTTCTACAGGTGAGGAAACTGATGCACTGGGACAGATTTCATCATCTGGACCACTGTCCCACACTGAGCAAAAAAGGTGAGGATCAGTCCAGTCATAAGGAACCCAAGGCCCAGATTTCTCAGCACCAAGCTTAGCAGGGTCCTCTCTCAGTGAAGCACACCTTTCTCACACAACCACCATGCAGTCACTCCCTCCTGAGACCCCAGGACACAAGAGCTGCTTTCCCGCAGTTGCACACAGTGGTGAGAAAAGGAGACAGAAACTGGTCAGGTAAGGCAAGAACCACAAACTAACAGTTCCAAAAATGACCTTGCTGGAGGCCAGAAATCCCAGGAATGATGTGACCAAGACTAAGAAGCAACTGAATATTGCACGGGTGGGTGGACTGACCGGCTCCTCCCCATCCCCCATGTCACACCTCAGTTTCTGCCATCAGGCCTCTAAAAAGCCCCTAGATTAGCAGCTCAATGCAACGCCATCTAAAACTCACCCTCTTGGGTCCATGAATTTCATTCTTCTAATTCCTGAGACAATAATCCAGAGGCCACTGACTCAGTGTAAGTTTTATACAACTGTGAACATCCAGCACCCTAACTCCTGAGTTAAAGCCCACCTGAGGGGAGAACAAAGGCCTCTGACAAACTCAAAGACACCTCACTTCTCCCATATTTACATCATCTCTAATGTATCACCTACTCAACAAATAAAAATGTATGTTTATGACAAAAAAACAAGAAAATGCAAAATAAAACCTTGTAGAAAGAGAAATCAAACCAAAAGAAAGGCTGAAAGAAACAAAGAGGGTGGCCAGAGCCTTCCCACCATGGGGAAGCACTGAGATGCATATTCCCAGGTAACAGAATTGGGAAGAACTAGAAGTGAAGCTGGTGGGACATGAGCTCTCTGTATAGTTCCATCTGGGAAGACCAGGCTTTGATTCCAGAGTCCAGTTAAAAGTGGATTCAGATTAAATAATATCAAAGAAAGGTTGTACCTGACGGAGTCAGACAGACAAGGAACAGTTCAGCAAGAGCTTTAGAGGTGAAGAGTTCAAACTTAACTGCAGAAATGAATGGTAAGAAGGTCATGGAGGGCTGTGATGAGTCCTTGCATGAGTACTGGAAGCTTTTAGCAGCAAGGCGGTCAGTCGGACGAGGCCACATGACTTGCAAATCATTACTTCTCAGATTGAGGCTCCGTTTTCCCACTGAGATCCTGGTTGGGGCACCATCTTTTTTGGTGACTACATTTCAAAGGGGTGGCTTCGTGTCTTAGAAAAAAGCTAGTAAAAGGCCTAAAATTTACATGGCAGAGAAGGAATTTGCAATTGAACATGAACTAAAGCAAATGTTCAAGGAAAGGAAGGGAGAGGTCTGGGGTCTAAAAAAAATGTTGTTTGAAGTTTAATTAATTTGAAGGCAATCTTACAGCCACCTTGGTCCGGCATGTCCCTCCAGGTGACAAGGGTCCCCTGAAGGCCCAGTAGATTGGCCCATATCTTCCAGAAACTCTCTCTGTGCCCAATATAGCAGATCAAAGCTGACTTTCCTTTTCACTGTGAAATCAGCCCATGATTTTGGAAGGTGATTTTTTTTTCTTTTTGGCTTCGGCTTTCTTCCTCCTCCTCTGGCATCTGAAACATTAGGATTCTGAAAATCATTTCATCGAATGGGATAGCATTGAACAGTGAAGCATGCTGAGCAGTTCTCAGCACTGCACTAACTTAGCTGACTCTGCATTTTTCAAAGCTGCCCCGCTTCCTGCAGAGGCAAGATAGCAGCCATTCAAACAAGGCTCTGCTAGCAGGCTTGCCGCTGCTTAATTCAGGGCAGCTTTTCCCTGAATGGCTTTGGTATATAGTTCTACTCAGAGACAAGACTTTCCAATGGGAGATGGTTGGCAAGGAAGAGGCTTTCAGCTCACGCAGAAAGGAGAAGGAATTCTATTGAAACAGAGTCACCAGGAATGCAGCTCACAGCCTTGACTATAGACAGCACCTGTCTCTACTAATGAAAAAGAAAAATGACTCACTCTTCCAAGCCTCTTCAAGGGAGACGGTCAAAGTTGATTTAATTCCAGTCTGCTGGGGTGTAAAAGCTTTCTTCCATAGCTTCAGTGTGTCATCAAATTGCCTTTCCATTAGAAAGCTCAGTACTTTCATCATAGTGAGAGACATTTAAAACCCAAAGCCTGAATCTGCGTCCTGCCCTCGCCTGCCTACAGTAGAAGGAAAGCTGCCACAGGGCGATGGTCATTCTTGGTCAGCACACAGCAACCCATCCTAGCATTCAGCAACGCAAAACACAGCTCTCACCCCCACGAGGATGGAGGTAGTTCATTCTGGGGTCAAAGACAAGTGAACATGGCCTTGGAACATGAACTCAGGTCACCACAAACACTGTGTTCCAATATGGCCAAAGTTTCATGAAATTTTTATAGTTACAGAACAAAAGAAAGTCAGAAATCAAAGTACTTTTCAAATATGTGGATAATAACACCAGGTAGGAAGGTTACAGCACAGCAAGGAAATCTCTGCTATAGGCCCCGGATGAGAGCTTATAGCATCCCTTAGCCTTTGGGTTGGTGAAAGCTAGTTGTCTGTGAAGTTTAATACATCCCAAAAGGATGTATTAAATCCCGACACAAAGATTTCTAGGTCAGACTCAGAGTTGGGTAATGAATGGTTATTAAAGGAGCTGAAGATGGCCCCAGATAACTTGGCTCTAGATCTGCAACATTCCAATTCTCCACAGTCACAGAAGTTCTAAACAGTCAATCAGTCTTGTTGAATCTTCAATATACACTGAAAATAGTGAGAAACTAAAGGATTCTACATCTGTTCCTTCATCCTTTCAACCTGCATGGAAAATAAACCCTTCTCATCTCCGGAGATATCATCCAGGCTTTCTGAAAACATGAGTCCAGGGATTTCCAGAGATGGCCTCATTAAAGCCTGTCCCAGGGACCCCACAACATGCCTCAGAGTTAACATGCGCAGGATGAGAACCATGGAAATAGACAATTCCCATTGTGTAATAACAGCTGAACAAGGTACAGATAACTCCACAGGCTGTGGTCTCTGAGCAGGCTACTGAGTGCCTCTCTATTCCCAAGAAAGATGTGTGGTAGCCCTAAGAGACATTCACATCTGCAAGAAACGGAAGAAAAAGGAGCTGTCGCTCATTCAACAGCTCTCAGGGAAAGAGAGAGGAGAGGAACAGCCTCACCTGCCGCAACTTGGTCTCCAGGGAGGGAGGACAATTCAATCAACTGCAGGGCTGCTGATCCAACCTGAGGACCTGCTGCCACCAGCTAGCTTCTTCCTCAGTCAGTTTAATTCCCAGGAAACTTTTCCCAACCGAAATGGATAAGCTGTTTCTTTGGATCCTGCTGGGGATTTTAGTGGAAAAAATTAAGATTATGTTGGTTTTTTAATGTTAGTTTTTAAATTGTTTTTTATGAGTATGGGTGTTTTGCTTGCATATTGTAAGTACACTCAAGTCATACAATATCCATGGAGGCCAGAAGAAGACATTGAATTTCCTGGAACTGGAGTTACAGACGGTTGTTAACTACAGGTGCTGGGACTCAAATCCAGGTCCTTGCAAGAGCAGCCAGTGCTCCTAACTCCGGTGCCACCTCTCCAGTCCCTGGTCTTTTCTTTTTAATACAACAATCACCTGCTACTTTTCAAATATGACTGCTGTGAGGTGCAAACACTACAACAGAGCAGCACACTGATGGCTGAGCGTGCACTTTCAAATATTTAGTTGGAAATGGTTTCTAAAGGGACCAGAGGAGATTTCCGGGATTGTTACATAGAGCTCAAAGTGGGACATTTAAAGTGTGGTGGGCATGCTATCCCATTCATGTCTGGGTCAGCAAGCAGCTTGGGCTGTTTCCTCAGTCTGATCTATGTAGATCCACCTTCAGACCACTTTAAAAAAAGGAGCCAGTGTGGAGCCAGGGAATAGAAAGCTGGGGCAGGGAGAAGGGTTTCATTCTGTTCCATTTGTCCCATTGCACAGAGCTTGAGGCAGCACCATGGCAGGAAGCACTGCAGGCTCCGAGCTTCTTGACTGTTGCTCCAGCATAACTTCAGTGGGGCCCTGACTCATCCTTCCAGTTTTACAGGTGAGGAAACTCAAGCACAGATCATTTAGAAGTTGGCACTAATTTACAGGCCTGAACTGAGTCTGAACTTGAGCCTCATTCGTTCGACCTTTCTGAATTCCATTTTGTGCTTGGCATTTCCCTCTGGCTGACAAACATAACCCTTCTCCTGAGCTTGGACCAAGCCAAGACACTCAGTGGCTGACCAGGGAAGGCCTTAGCATTGGTTAGACTCCTGCTTCTGGGCTGCTGGGTCATTAAAACTGGAGCCTGACTGATGTGATCACATGTTCTCTGTGTGCTCACATGATCAGCTTCAGAAAGTCCTAGAAGATGCAAGGTAAAGAAGTCTGTGCCCTTTCCCTAATGGGCTGTGTGTGCTTGACAAAAAAAAAAAAAAAAAAAAAAAAAAAAAAAAAGAGAGAAAAGGAAAAGTTCCTTCTAACAGAGCAAACAATTGTGTTCCCCAGGCAAGGAGAAAGGACTAGTCTTCTACCTGCCAGTCACTGACCTAGAGCTGTCTGCTACACCGATCTGATTTAGGAGACCTTAATGGCTTGTCAAATGAGCTAATAGAGGCTTGATGAAGGCTTCAAAGTTTGACCAAACTGAGTAACCACTACTGCAAAGTCAAAATTTAAAACTTGGGACAGGCTCTTCCCACAAAACAATACTAACATTGTCCAACCTCATGCTGTCTATACTTACAAAATGAGGAGGTGGCAGGAATGTTTATTAAGAAAAGATGTGAGCATGGTGTGGCAGTGCACGCCTTTAATCCCAGCACTGGGGAGCCCGAGGCAGACAGATCTCTGTGAGTTGAAAGTCAGCCTCGTCTACATAACAAGTTTCAGGTCAGCTGGGGCTACAGGGAGACCCTGCCTCAAAAAGACCACAAGGAAAAGATGTATGCATACATGTTCAAAGACATGTGCATGTCTGCATAGAAATGGCCATACAGCAATACCCCTGAAGTATTAAAGCCTGATTTTCTTTGGGGTAGGAAACAAGCTTAGCAAGGAGAAGAGGAAGGGAAGGGAAATATATATAAAGCATGAATCCTTTACAAGTAGAATACATTTCTGTGTCACGTGTGCAATTAAAATATAGAATAAACTAGGTGATTTCAGAAGTATCTTCCACATATACCATTGCGTAGTTTTCTTACTGGGCAGCCTGTGCCTTTGTCTCTACCTGAACAATGTGGTTTTAATGACTGTGAGACAATTTTGCCATCTAGTGGCCATATTAAAAATTACAACTAGAACTCCTTTTCCCTCAGTTTTTCAAGGGCCATCACCTCTCAGAGCTTCAGAGCACGTTTCCTAAGGAGAAATTATATGTCCATTTATATGTCTTGTGTTGAGCTTTGTGGGAAGAGATAATACCTTTTTATTTGTTAATAAGCAATTTAGTCAATTTAATACAAACAACTTGAGCTATAGTGTAACTTATATCCCACAAAGCTAACAGTGTGTTCTGTAATAAGCCCATGTTGGTTTTCACCACATTAAGGACCCACTGAATTTGCCTCGTTGTCTGTAGAGGGGAAAACCTACTCTGAGTGAAGGATAACTTCATTTCTTAACAGTGCCATTCTACCTCCCAGAACCACCTCATGTCAGTTAGTGAGGGAACACCAAGAAGACGCCTCCTTTCTAGCAATGTGAGAGCTACCTAAAGCTGCCTCCCAAAGCCAGGTAAGAGGCAGGTCAAAACAAGGAGGGCCAGAGGCCGTGCTGTCTAGGGGGCACCTTCAGGGTTCCGGAAAGACAGTGCCATGGAACTTGCCTACCTCACTGGTGAGGTGTGAACTGAATGTGCTTCTGCAGTAAGAAGCCTCTGGTTTTGAGCTATAAAATGATCCTTGCCAGTTCAGCCTCTATTGGAGGGCATTCTGACAAACCACATGTGGATTTACAGTCCATAAATGTGATCCCTCTCAGAATCATTCTCCTGAAGTCCAACATCACAATCAGCTTAAATTATGAGTTTGGAAACTGCATGGGGCAGTACTTATCCAGGGAGAAGCTATGTTTTGCTTTATCTAAATTTGATCTATTGTGTGCTTTCCAAAGAATTACAGAAGAACTTTTAAGTGAGACTGTAGATTGCTATAGCCTTTCCTGTAAGCAATCTGACAACATCTGTTAGCATTTGAAATCCTTCATAAGGTTATATCTATAAGAATGTGCTTTGTAGTATTGTTCCTGGAAACAAAAAGCAAAAAAAAAATAAATCTAGAAACAAAGAACATACCCAAAGATATAGAAATGTTTGAATGCAATAAGGTACATTGGGGTCTCAGTATTTTATGCCACTTCTAAAGGTGAATTTGGATGAAAGCACTTAACTTGCAGAGATTTCCATGATGTTCTATTGAATGGAAAAAGGAGATAGACTGCAGAGAAAATATTTTATTACATGATCATACTTAGGAAGAAAAATACTAAGATTCAGTTCATCCATCTATCCTAAACTAATTATAAGGATTGAATAAGGTTATCTGTTTAAACACTGTGACAGGAATGGCATGTATTGTAGTGTGTCTACCACAGTAGCTGGCAAACATTAAGTATTCAGTCAATGGTGCTTCTGTTACTACTGTTTCGTTACTGCTAAATTAAGACTGTGTTTAGGACCTGTATGGTCTTGAGCACTCCATCGCTGGCATGTCAGATAGGGTCAGATAACCATCTCTCACTCAAGTTACATAAGAGACAGGGAAACTAAATCACCTGAAGTCTGATCTGTTCTTACTCCATGGCTCTATGAGTGTGTCTTTCTATGATTAAAATATTATAAGATCAGAAATGCCTTGAGGAGCTGGAGAAATGGCTCAGCAGTTAAGACAGCATACTGCTCCTGCAGAAGACCCAGGTTCAGTTCCCAGTACCCACATCAGGTGACTCACAACCACCTGTAACTCCAGTTCCAGGGGATCCAATGCCTCTAGCCTCCACAGGTACCCGCACTCACGTGCACATACCCCCACACAGACACACACATATACACATAATTAAAAACAACTGAATAAAAAGAAATGCCTTGCATTCTTCCATTCCTATTCTATCTCAAAAGCACCTGGTAGAAATATTGACCCACACATCACAACACAGCAAGGATACAGAGAAAGGGGAAGGGGGAACACGGCTATGGAAACTCCCTTACTTTCACTTTTACAGCATCTGACATTTACTTACACGTGTTTCTTGAACGACATGGCTATTGGAAATCCTGTTTACTATGTTCTGTTCTGCTTAATGAAGAGCATTGCTTTTTCCTCGACCCTCGAGAAAAGTGAGGTTGAACATCACATGTCATCCTCCTCTAGACCTAGACAAGAGACATGATTTCTATTCATGCTCCCATTAAAGCCAAAATCCTCTTAACCAGCCAATGTGGAAGTCATTGTCACAGACGGATTCTTCACCTCACAAGTAGCAGATGTCCATGCCAGTCCAGTGAGGCCCATGTTCCATAATTAAATGCACTGTGTTAGAATTGGGAAAACAATTATGCTGAAATACAACTCCAACTAAGGACCCTTAAGAGCCCAGATAAGAAGATTTTACTGGAAAAGGATTTTACTAATCATCAGAGAAACCTTGAAAAAAAGGGTATCTCATCCCAGTTAGAATGACTAGTTTCAAAAAGACAAAAAATAGTAGATGCTGGTAAGGATGCAAAGAAAAGGAAATTCTAATCCATTGTTGATGGAAATGTAAATTGATACAGTGTGTATTCATGTAAGAGCTAAAAAAAATACCTTGAGAAGAGGCTTGACAGGTGCTGACTCACTGGGTCACCCTTGGTCCCCAGCACCCACCACGGTAAACAGATTGTCATTAATTCCATGTTCCCCTCTGGCCCACAGAAGACAACTTCTTTGATCTTGTCACATCTTCACTGCCTTCTAATTGTTTCAGGAAAGATTTGTTCACTTAGAGCAGCACTGAAGTCTTCCTTCTGTTTATCTGCTAACCCCAGAGCCTCCCTGGGCACCAGGCAGAACATGAATTACTAGGGTCAGCGTGGTATAATGATCAGAGCAATGACTTTGAAATAAACCAGAACAGATTTTTGAATCTCACTTCTGGCCTGGGGTAAGTCAATCTGTCTCCTTCTCTGAAGCACAGGATAAGGAAAGTTGTACCACAAGAATAAAGTAGGTAAAGGATCTAACACAGAGCCTAGCAGATGGTGAGTATTCCATAGACAGTCTCCTTCCTCCACACAGTAGTTGAAATCAGCCAATGCCGATGACCTCTCCTCTGCCCTTTCAATTCCAACCCTCACCCATCTTCGTGCTGCTCTTCTCGCAGAGGCTAGGACAGCATAACAGTATAGACCACACTGATGTCTTCCCATATTTGGCCTCTGGCTTCAGTTATATCTGGACATTGAAAAACTCCAACTGAATACTGGAAGGAAGAAGGGAAGTAAGGTTTTGATTGCGAATAGCCCCTACCAGGTCAGAGGAGCTGGATGCATTCTTCTAACACAGGCCATGCATAGAACCCCCTCTCCATGAAGATGCTGTCTCTTGCCTATCAAAACAACCCCCTCTCCTTGCAGTAGTGACTCCTAGAATCCTGGCCCTGGAGTAGTGCACCTTATTAATTTCCCTTAGTCTTGCCTACACCATTGTAAACAGTCCTTTCACCAAAGACTCCTTAATTGCCTCCACTGTGTTGGCATATATTTCTTACTGGAACTGACAACAATTGACAAAATAAAGAAGGCACCTATGATAGCCCATCGGGCATGTGCTAAATCATCCAGATACAGGCATACAAATGCACTCCTACATGTACATACAAACATATATACTCATATGCAGAATCATGATCATGTAAACATGTACTCATATATATGTAATGTCTATACACGATCAGATGCACATACACACTTATTCGTGTACACTTGCGCATATGTGTGCATACATGTGTATGTTTGTGTATGTGACTATTTGTGTATACATACAGCAGGTATAGCTGAATCAGTGAGGTTCAAACCAGTGAGAGACCTTGTCTCAAAAATAAAGTGGAGAGAGACATCTGGCCTCCAACACACACATCTGGCGTCCACACACACATTTGACCTGCACACACACACGCACACACACACACACACACACACACACAGAAACAGAAGAAAGGCTTCATGGCATTGGAATTGGAAACGATTTCCCAGCTGGACAGGGAACAAAAGCAAAAGCAGGTGACTAGAACTGCATAAAACTAAAAAGCTTCTGAGCAACAAAGGAAGCAACTGGCAGAGTGAAAGGGCAACCTACGGAACAAAGGAAAACAGTCATAAACCATACATCCAGTAAGGGGTTAATATCCAAAACACATAAGAAACTCCTACAGCTCAACAGTTAATAAACAAATCATTTAAAAATGAGCAACAGTCTTGAATAAGCATTTCTCAAAAGAAGATATACCAATAGGCAACGAGTCTCTAAAACATACTTAACATTACTAGTCAGCAGCAAAATACAAATCAAAACTGCAGTGAGACACCACCTCACCCCTGTTAGGATGGCTCTTATTTTTAAAAAGTTAACAAATGTTGGTGAGGATGTGGGGAAGTCGTGATCTTTGTACACTGTTGTTGGCACGCACAATGGCACAGTCACTGTGGAAACAGCGTGGAGGTTCTTTTACAAAACTAAAAATATAACTGCCACAAAATCCAGCAAATACCACTTTGGGATACATAACCAAGAGTTGAAAGCAGAATCTTAAAGAGATACTGCACTCCATGTTCACCACAGCATTACAATATCAGAGTAATTTTACAGCTTAGCCCAATACCTCATGGAATTAGTTCTCAAATGGCGGTATTTCTGACTCCAGGGCACATTTGACAGTACCTGGAGACATTTTTTATTATCAGAAGAGAAGAGACTTGCTACCAGTATCTCCTAACAGGGCAGGAACATGACTAAACGTTCAACTATGTCCAAAACAGCTGCCAAGGTGTGATACCTCCCAGGGTGCCATCCCTGCACACACTGAGAAATTAGGGCAGGGATCAACAAACTGCTTCTAAAAGTTAGGCCAAATTTCAGGCTTTCCAGCCATAGACTCTGCGGTGTCTCCGCAGCTATGCCACTGTGGAGGGAAATCAGCCATTGAGTATGGCTGGATTCCAGGACACCTGATTTACAAAATCGGGCAGCCAATCCATAGTCATCATTAGCTGACTACTAAATTGGTGCAAAAGGAACTAAAAAATGCTTACATTGACTTTCACATTTCTACTGCAGGTTACAGTATTGGTATTTGAATTATAGGACCTTTGTGAGGTGATGTGAGTGAATCCTTCAGAATTTTTGTCTAGGATATTTGTCTATACAATTGTAACCAAAAAACGAAAATAAAGGCTGGGGATGTAGCTCAGTGTTAGGTTTGCATAGCATGCATAAGCCCTGTTTGGTATCCAGTACCACAAAAAAAATAATTTTTAAATGTATGGAATAGGAATATCAAACATTTCTGATATAATAAGACCCCCTACACTGAAAACTGTATTACAAAACTACATTCCTGAGAGAAGTTATAAAAGGACTAAATAAACAGAGAGAAATGTCATGCTTGTTGAAACAAAGGGATCAATATTATTCAACTATTTCACCTTCTTGAACTGATGCTTAAAAGTTAGACATAAAAACACCAATGACCCATTTTGAAAACAGAGAAGATCATGCTGAAATGTACAGGGAAGATCAGAGCATCTTGTCGACCCAACATCATCTTGGAGAAGCATGATGAGGACTTATACCACCTGCCCTCAAGGCTTTCTGTAAGGCTATAGAGACCATTCTAGCACAGCACTGGATGAGGACACCCAGATAAATGAACAAAATATGGAGCTCGAAACTTAATCACACATCAACCAGAAGTTCTACAAGTTGATTTTACCAAACCAGTTCTTTTGCCAAATGTTGCTGGAACAAACAAGGCGCATCCAGTAGAATAAATGAACCCGAATGCAAACAAAAGATTGGAGGCCTAAAAGCAAACCATGGGATCACAACACTTCTAGAAAACTTAGGGAATCGTCTTCAAGATTTCAATTTTGGCAAAATCTTTTGAAGATGTATTATATTTTTGATTATATACAAATGTGTAGATCTCTGTGCGGACATGTGCACATGTGAGTGCAGGTGAGCACTGAGTCCAGAAGAGGGTATCAGATCAGATCCCCCAGAGCTGGAGTTCAGGCAATTGTCAGCTGCCTGACATGGGTACTGGGAATCAAACTCTACAAGAGCAATATGCTCTCTTAACTGCTAAGCCACTCTCCAGTTCCCAAAATCTTTTTGAGTTAGAATCAAGATCCACTTACCAGCAAAATTAAACAATTTAAAAATTCTGTTCATCAATGACACCAAGAAAAAGAAAAGACAAATCATTAACTGGAAATAACTACTTACAGCACACATATATGTACAAAATGCATGCAGACACATAACTAGATGCACACATGATGTCCAACAGGCACACTCAACATCATTAGACTTAAGTAAGGAAAGCATGAATTAAAACAACAATAAAATATTACTGTATTCCCACTGGAATGGAAAAATCAAAATGCATGACCAAATGCTGGTGAAAACATGATTCACCAGAGCTCTCTATTGGTCAGTGTATAAATGACACAGCTGGGTGGCCATGAGTTGACAATTGTTCAGTTCAACAGAAACTAAATGTCAGTCACAAAGAATTTTAAGCCTCCAATCTATGGTAACTGTGGGGCTACATGTTTTCTCACTGACAAACAACTTAACTCTCATCTTTCTTTCCTAGCCACTCTTCAAAAGTGACAGCAACCCAAGAACAAAGTCTGGAGCCAGGTGTGGTGGCACAGGGAGCCAGGGACTCAGGAGACAGAGGCAGGCAGATTTCTGTGAGATCCAGGCCAGCCTGGCCTGCAAATCTGCATATCAACTTCCAGGCCAGCTGGGGCCCTGGAAAGACCCTGCCTCAAAAAACAAAAATCTTTCAATGTTGTTTTCTTGTTTTCAATAACTACATCTAAATATATTGTGTAAAAATATTATTTGGGGCTGGAGCGATGGCTCAGCGGTTAAGAACACTGGTTGTTCTTGCAGAAGACCTGGGTTCGAATCCCAGCACCCACATGGCAGCTAACAACTGTCCATAACTCCAGTTCCAGGGGATCTGATGGCCTCTTTTGTCCTCCGTGGGCATTGCACGACATGGGTGTGCTTACCTACATGCAGGCAATATACTAATACACATTTTAAAAAATAATAAAAATAATTTTTATATATATATAATTATTTGATCTAGAAAGACCTAGGGGCATCATTTACATCATCCATGCCCTGTATTTTACAAGTAGAGGGCTGATGACAAGAGGTGAAGTGGCTTACAATCTGGTTAAGAGCAGAGTCCTGATTTTTGGACTCCCAGACCAGGGTTTCCTCCCTGTTCCTCACAGACTCTCCAGTCATAACTTAACCATGAGAGCTCCCCACTCCCTCCCCCAACCCCCAAACCCCCCACCCCAAGGAGCAAGAGAATGTGAACCCCTGACATTTGCATCTTACCCTTCATCTCTAAATGTGATTCCCCAGATCTGCATCACAGCACTTACTTGATCTGCTTCAGAAGAGAGAGTTTTTAAGCTGAGAAAGGAAGTAAATGCCAACACGCTTCCTGCTGGCTCTCCTGAGAGATGCCTGATCCAGAAGGCAGGTGCTGAGTGGGCTGTCCAAGACAGCGCCAAGTTGTCCCAGGCAAGCTTGCCTAAGAAGGAAGCAGGCTTCCTTAGCTTCCTGATAAAGTCTAGCCAGGCCCCCAGCCACTGTTTCTGGCATTACTCAGCTTGCAGGCTTGGGTACAGGCATCCCAGAAGCTGGTCCTGTTGCTGCAGATACCAGCAAAGTCCCCTGTTGTCTCTGCCCAGTCTCTTCCCTCTATCTCACCCATACATAGCCCCTGCAGAGTCCTTGGTGGCAGGGAAGTTTATATATAGTCCTTTCCGTAGGCATTCAGCCCTGTTGGGATGAGATGTAAACAGTAGGAAACACAGTGATGTCAGATCCCACAACCCCTGGGATGTGCTCCTCACCTGGAAACAGAAAGCCAGCAGCAACCTCTGAGTGGCTGCAGACAGCTCATCTACAATACAATGAACTCTCAAGAGTCTGAGAAACGCTCAGGTCTAATCATGGATGGGGGAAAGACCCAGGATGTAACAAGACCCCTTTACCACTCAAAGCCATTACTCATCACTAGGGGAAGTAAGAGTCGAAAACAGCTCTGGGCAGCTCACGTCACAGTATCTCCACCTCAGCCCTGTTGGTCCCTTCATAGCACATAGCAACTTGAGATTACAAATCCAATTGTTTGTTTGCTTATTTCTTATCTCTTTCCCCTACCTGACCCAGTTTCCTAGATTCAGATTCACCTGAAACTCAGCAGGCACCCAAGTAAAACTACTTGTTGATTGCTAGATAAACGGATGGCTCCAAGGAAACAAATGTTTACATTTATACAACGGACAGATTACTGTAGAATCCTGTATTATAGCCAGAGTGTTTCAAGTAAAAGCCTAGGTTCTGGCAAACCCAGCAGACTAGGCTTGGCCACCAGTACCAATATACCAATTAAAGAGATGAATAACTGTGTAAGGCAAAGAAAGATTTGTTCAGTGTGGTCACACTGGAAAGAGGAACAGGTAAAGGGGTCAACTGACCCCAAGTCCACCTTCAGGCAGGGTACTGTGTTAGGTATCTAACACATAGAGGAAGAATGGGGTAGGACACCACAGGTAGGCGTAATTGAGGAATTCTGATCAATGTATGGAATGGCTGTCTCAGTTCTGATTAAGTGGTCCAAAGAAGACCTGATTTTGTGAGGGGGCAAGCCAGCTCTCAGGAGATGATTACTTCTGCTTTGGGCTACAGTCTCTTCCTCGTGGACAGTTGCCCTCATCTGGGAAATGGTCTAATCGGCAAGGTTTGCTCTTCCTGGAATCCAATTGATGGTGGGTTTAGAACAATGATTCAATTCTCCACCCTCAGCCTTGAAGAGAGATGAGCTACGTTAGATGGACACTCCTTGAGTGAATAGCACGCCAACCTGCAGAGCTAAGCAGGCAACCCAGAGTAAAGGGGCCAGATGTGAGTGGAAGGCAGAGACACCAGGCTCTTACCCTTCATTTAGTCACCCTGTGGGCCCAAGTGAGAAACCAACACTTCTTAGAACAAGCAACTTAAGTGCCTGTCTCAGAATTCCACTTGCCTGACAACTTGGGACCCCACTATGCCCCATAAAATAGTGACAACAGCCAACGTTTGTCAAGAGCTCTACCAGCGTTGAAGCACTTCCACGTCAGTGAGTTGATCCTCACAAATAACCGTCTTTGTTTTTTAGGATAGTTTATTTTTAAAATGGAGATGGCATAGCTTCAAAAAATAAGAACTGGCTTACCATAAATTAATTAATTAGGAGACACTTATTCTACCTCCAAACCCAATACTTCCACCATGATCCTAGCTGTGAGCATGCACTAGACATGGGTACTATTGTCCCATTTCTGCAGAATAAATAGGGACTTCAAGAGATTTCTGCCTTTGCTAGTGGTAGGTTGGCCTATACTATCACCCTAAATGTCCCCCATACACACCTTGAATTAAAGGGTTTGGAATAAAAAGGGGGGTGAGGGTGATTGCTCCCTTAGCGGAAAAGGAAGAGACAAACAAGGGTCAAAAGAATAAAACAAGAACTGGAGTGTGTCTGGTCCTGTGAGGAAGCAGCATCCTCAGTGACAAGTGGCAGCTAATCTTCTTTTTCACCCCAGGTAAAGAAGATGTCTGCTGGTCCCCAGGACAGGGCAGCCAGCAGCCCTGGGACTGTGTCTGCTGCCACCATGCCCCTTTGCACTCATGCCGACCCTGTGGATCTGCATAGCTGCATTCTGCCCAAGACTTTAAAGCCTTCCATGCAGACTACCTAACACTCTGTAGAGCTGTGTAAGAAGGCAATCCCGGGGTGCTGGGTAAATGCATAGAAAAGAGCTTTAGGCCATTTAAATGCATTTTAGCCTTATCTATACTCTCCTCTCTCGGTCCCAGGTTAATACATTTCCATTTTGATTATGCCTTTGAAACTGGTTGTTTTGGTTTCTTTTTTAATCAGAAACCTGAAAAGCATCTGTAAACCTCTATACTGGGCAAACTCTTGTGTCCTTTCTGTAGCTCTGCTACAAATGTCGGCTTCTCTCCCCTGGGTTTCAAAGATAGCACGGAATTCACCTCTCCCTCCCACATGCTCTTTGGTGCTCTTTGTTCTGATGTAGCTAAAAAACAATATGCTTGAGTGCCTTTCCTGTCCTTGGCACTGTTTTCTCTCTCTCTCTCTCTCTCTCTCTCTCTCTCTCTCTCTCTCTCTCTCTCTCTCTCTTTTCTTGTATGTTCTCTCTCTTCTTGCCATCTGTCAAGGGACCTATCAGATACTAAGCAGATACCAAAGCCATGCCCTTGTACTTCCCAGCCTCCAGAACTGTGAGTTAAATGAATTCCTTTTCTTTATAAATTATTCAGTCTCAAATATTTCATTATAGCAAAAGAAAATAGAGTAAGACACCACCCAGTTCTTACACTGAACATGTGACAACCATTTTCTGAGTTCACATCCAAATGGTTCAACAAGGACCAAGAAAAGGAGCTGGAGAGATGGCTCAGCATTCAGGAGCAGTGGCTGCTCTTGAGAAGGACCTAGGTTCAGTTCTCAGCACCCACATGACAGCTAACAACCATCCATAACTCTAGTTCCAGGGTATCTGATACCCTCTTCTGGCCTTTTCAGGCATTGCACACACATGGTGCACTTATATGCATGCAGACAGAACATTCATGCACATAAAGTAAAAATAAATAATTTTTTTTTAAACTTTTAAGAAACAAAAAAAAATCAAAGCTGATGATCTATCCTAAGCCTAACTTGGGCCACTAAAGTTGTGTGTTGTGTTATTATCCTGTTTGGAAGGGAAGGAGACTCCAGGAAAGAAGAAACCTGGACCTTGAGAGCCAAAGAGGATAGTGAAGGATAGCATGTGAAGGCGAAAGTCCCCAGTCACTGAGTACCACACAGCAGATGCCAACCCTTGCTTACTTTGGGAAGCTGCCAAGCACCTAATAAGCAAAAGAAAGGCTAGTTCAAATGCCTCTTAAAAATAAGTTAGCTAGGGAACAATTAAAGGCCTTGAATGAGCAATTAACCCAACTGGCAAGGACTTATAAATCCTCCCTTGATCAAAACAGTTAGTTGAAATTATCAGTCTTTAAAGGCAAATTACTCTTTTTGAAATTAGTACATGTGGGCATTAAGTGATGAAGGGCTACAAGGAAAGGGTCAATAAGGCACTTATTCAGAAAAAAGAGGTCTATATTCTTTACTCAGAGCCACAATAATTAGATCAACAATGTAGCTAATCAACACAGGTGTCCTTAATTATTATTTGAATACAATAGGGTCCTTTCTCTGTTTTCTTCAAGCAGAAAGGTTATATATACCAAGCCCAGCCAAGGAGAATAAAAACCAAGTAGTCTACTGTGGTCACATAAATTTAGTCCTTGGAATAATCACTGAACTAAAGGTGTCATGATGCTGTCAAATTTGGTTCACCTACCTTGACTCTCAATTATTTTACTTATTAGTTTATACTCATTTTACAGTTTATATTCATTATACATGTTCATACAAGTACATAACATACTTTGACCTATTTCCCCATAATTTTCTGCCCTTTCTTATCCTTACCTTCTCCTTTAGTCTCTTTTTCTGTTGCTGCTGCTGCTGTGTGTGTGTGTGTGTGTGTGTGTGTTCATGTGTATGCAAGTGTGTATGCACACATATTTGAAGGCCAAAGGTCAACCTCAGAGTGTCGTTCCTCAGTCACTGTCCACCTTGTTTTCTGAGAAAAGCTCTCTTATTGGCCTGAAGCTCACCAAGTAGGCAGAGCTAACTGACCATTGAGCCCCCTGCACTTCACTGACTGAGAGAGCGCCCCAGTCCCCAGCTTGTCCCTTTTGTTCCCTAGACAGTTTCATTGTACTTTTATGGTGTGTGTGCATGTGTGTGTGTGTGTGTGTGTGTGTGTGTATGCGTACACTACTTTACATTTCTATGTAAAGTCTAGTATTCACAAATGAGAGAAAAACGTGATATTTGTCTTTCTGAATTTGGTTTGATTCACTTAATATAATTATCTCCAGTTGCATTCATCTTCCTGCAAAAGATATGACTTTGTTCTTTATGAATGAGAAAAACTCCATTTTATACATTTTATATATGTTATATATACACATATTTATGTATATATCACATTTTCTTTATCCATTTCTCTGTTGACAGACACTAGTCTAGTCACTATGGAAATCAGTATGAGGTTTCTCACAAAACTAGAAATAGGTCTACTATATGACCCAGTTATTCCACTCCTAGGTGTTTACCCAATGGCCTCCAAACCAATATATCACAAAGATACTTTCATAATGTTTGACACTTGTGCTGGGTAGCTTTAGTTGTCCACATGACACACCTGGGTTGAGGTAGCCTCAATTGGGGAATTTCCTTCATTGAACTGGCCTGTGGCCATGTCTGTGGGGCATCTTCTCGATTGTTGAGAGATGTGTGAGGGCCTCACCCAGTGTGGGTGGTGCCACCCCAGGCAGGTCATTTTGTATCGTATAAGAAATCAGACTGAGCATGGGTGGGGAACCAAGCCAGTAAGCAGCATTCCTCCATGGCCTGTGCTCCAGCTCCTGTCTCCAGGTTCCTACCCTGAGTTCCTACCTTTGGGTCCCTCAGTGATGAACTGTGACCAGGGAAATATAAGCCAAATAAACCCTTTCCTCCCCAAGTTGGTATTGGTCAGCGTGTTTTCTCATAGAAATCTAAGGCAGACTAGAACAACTCTCATTTTAAGACATCCTGTCTTCCATGTTCATTGTAGAATGCATATTTAAATGCATTATTTCGAATATTCTAATAGTTTAGAGCAGTGTTTCAGCCATTTAACAATACCTGTAGTCATTTTTATTTGTCATACCTGCAGAAAGGAAAATCACTGTCAGGTAATGGGTAGAGGCCAAGGATGAGGCTGAACCCCTATATTGTATAGACAGCTCCCTACAGTAATTACCTGGCTCAAAATGTCAATAGTGCTACTGTCAAGAAATTGATTAAGACATGTCACATTTGAATTTACTCATTTAAAAAGGCTTTCTTTGAGCACTACCATGGCTAATAAATTCATTCAGTTGGTTGGTTGGTTGCTTGCTTGCTTCTTGCTTGGTTTTGAGAAAGGGGCTCTAGTCCAAGCTGGCTTCAGACTCCCTATGTAGCTGAAGATGATCTTTAATTTCTGATCCTTGTACCTCCACCTTCCAAGTGCTGGGGTTGCAGGTGTGTATGACTATGCCCAGTTTTTGCAGTGCTGGGGATAGAAACCAGGGACTCAATGCATACTAGGCAAGCACTCTACTAACTGAGCTACATCCCCCAAACCCTAGAAGTGTCACCTTCATTGAGTAGCCAAATAATAGTAGTTGAAATTTTTCTTTGCATGTTGAGTTTAAGAGTGACAATTTGGGGATTGGGGAGGTGACTCAGTTGGTAAAATGCCTGCAAAAGCATGAGGACCTGAGTTCAGAGCCCTAGTATCCACATAAAATCTGACCAGTTGGCATACATCTGTAACCCTAGTACTGGGCAGAGGACAGGGGCAGAGATGAGACAGGAGACAGGTGGCTTCTTGGAGTTCATAGGCCAGCTGGCCTAACCAAACTGTTGAGCTCTGAGTTCAATAAGAGACCCTATCTCAAAAAATAAAGAGTGATTGAGGAAGACACTGACACCAACCTTTAACCACCATGTTCATGCATATCCACAAGTGCACATGCAGAGACATACATACACACATACGTAAACCACTTCCACAAAAATTCCCAACAATTTTTTGTCTTTTCCTTGAAGCCAGTTGTCACCAGAGTTCTCTCTGGGTCTCTTGCACTCTCAGGCAAACCATATAACATATCTTTATGTACATTTATTATTATCATGGGGAGAAGAGAGGAGTGAGTTACAAAGAAATGAACACCCAGTGCCTAGCTCTGTGCTCAGCTTCGCACCACCCAGCTCTGATCAGTGGCTCAGAGTCCACCATACCAGATCGCTCCTGCCACACACCCATAGTCACCACTGGCTTTTGCCCACGCCTCAGGGGCCAGCAGTCTCGCCCAGGTTCGTAAGTGACAGGCCATTCTGTTCTCAAGTATGCCCGGTGCTCCGCGTTCCCCCCACCCACCCAGCCACAGGTTCCCAGAGGCTCACAGCTTCTGTCCCAAGATGGCACCACAGCCCCTCCTTCCACAGCTAACTCTCCACAGTCAACTGTCTGCAGCAGGCCCCACCCCTTGGAGGAACAAGGACCCCTGAGGAACACACCTATCAGTATTTTTCATTATTTTTATTTTATGTGTATGAGTGTTTTCCTGCATGTATGTGAGTGCACCCATGTCGAGTTAAGGACAGTTCGTAGCTGCCATGTGTGTGCTGGGAATCAAACCTGGGTCCTCTGCAAGAGCAGTCAGTGCTCTTAACTGCTGAGCCATCTCTCCAGCCCCTCTGTCAGTATTTTTAAGTGG
Source organism: Nannospalax galili (assembly GCF_000622305.1). NCBI lineage: Eukaryota > Metazoa > Chordata > Mammalia > Rodentia > Spalacidae > Nannospalax > Nannospalax galili. Next base: position 2,272,960 of record NW_008340854.1, read on the forward strand.
CAATTTCTTATTATTAGTCCTTTAAAGTACTAATAATCTAGTATCTAGTTGAATTGTCCATCATATGCATATTTTTTTCTTTATTGACTGGATTTCTGAGCACCACTAAGCCAATTAATCAAAATAAGTAAGAATGATTTCATATTGTAATTTATTTAAGTTGGGCATGGTGGCACATGCGGTTAATTGCAGCACTTGGGAAGCAGGGGCAGGTGGATCTTTATGAGATCAAGGCCAGTCTGGTCTATATAGAGAGTTCCAGGCCAGCTGTGTCCCTGACTCAAAAATAAGAAAGAGAAAGAAGAAAGAAAGAAAGAAAGAAAGAAAGAAAGAAAGAAAGAAAGAAAGAAAGAAAGAAAGGGATTTAGTTTCAACTATATGTCTATAGTGACACAGTTATTCCAAAATGAATTAAGTATACTGATTTTTTAAGCAAAATTCTCTTCAATGAGAGCTCAGCTAAAAGAGATTGCATCATTTTAGAACTTTTTTTTTAATTAACTGATCTTTATTGGCAAAATCTGACTTGCAGTGTTAGGGAGAAGACATATTTCTTCCTACAAAGGGCCTGGCATTCATTGTCTACAGATTCTTGTAATTTTTGCTGCTCAGGGAACTATTTAGGGATTCACTTGAAGGTTAGCAGACATAAGTTCTTTTATGTAACAAAGTAATGATAAGTGTGTTGTACTGATTTCCATTAGCATTTCTGTTAGTGTAGCTAATGTTCCATGCCTGTCATGTACTGTGTGATCATGTCCTTTCTTCGCAGCCCTCAGATAGGAGGGACTGATGGCCAGTTTCATCAGCTGCCACATCTTGATTTTGAGTTTCTGTCATAAGATTTTTAATCATCCAAAGGGTTTGGAGGTTTTGCGTATGGTTTCTTTGGGAGAGGGTTGTTTTCCATTTTTGTTGTTTTTGGGTTGGGGGGGTTGTTTGTTTTTGTTTCTTAAATAGGGTCTCACCATGTAGCTCAAGCTGACCTTGAACTCCATGTGTAGCCTAGGCTAGCCTGAAACTTACAGTCTTCCTGCCTCGGCTTCCCTACTGCTGAGATTACAGGTGTTCACACCATGCCCAGCATTTTTTTGTTTTAATAAGTAAAAGAGCTACTTGGTCTCTTTTCCCACAGCTTAGCTTCAGGAGCTAAATTTTTGGCTAGGGTTTTAAGTGCATATTTTATTCCCAAGCATTCAACCTTTATTACCCGAGAGACTCTTTTTGTCAACAGAGCACATATTAAACCAGTTACTAGAAGTATATTAAGATTATATATGTTAATTTGCAATTGACAAACAAGTCTCCCCAGTGCCTGCATAGACACTAGCTAAATGTTAGGCCTCACTTGTGTTATCAAAACACGTAGAAAAAAAAAAAAAAAAAAACATGTAGAAACAGAAAAGCCAAACCTCCCTATAGGATATTAGAACATGAATTTCACAAATCAGTGAAGGTTCCTAAGAGAAATGGCAGCTTCCAAGGAAAAAAATATAATCTAAAGGAAGTTGCAACCTTTAATGAGTTATGTATTTTTTTTCCCTCCAGTTAGCTTTCTCCTTAGAAATCTACAGTGTCCCTGTCAGGATTTTAATTTGAGTTTTGCCATTGTTCCTTGGTTTATAGTAGAAACATCCTTCCAGCCCCTAAATCCAATGAACTAATAGCAGGAGGACAAGTGTTGGGTGCAGCCAGCTCTGGGTACATGCTGTTCAGTCATGGTGCCAACTCTGTGACTTCAACGGGACTCATCCAGGGTTTGTGACAGCCTGGGCCTAGGAAGCCACATTAGCTCAAGCTAGATGTTTATAGGTCATTTTGGCAAATTCTTTTTTTTAATTGATTTTTCTGTGTATTTCATACAGAACATCTCAATCTTAACCATCTTTATACCCTCATCCCCACTGGCACCCTCCTATAGCCTCCCCCTGTACCCACTGGAGCCCATGTACTCTGTCAGCCCACTATATTGTCAGTGCCCCCAGCCATTCCCCAGTGCAAGTCCATCAGCTGAGTCTAGTCATGCTATCTAGAGTCCCTTGTTTTAGGAAGATCAGCTCCTCTTCATATAGCAGCAATCAGTTGTCAATATTCCCTTAGATAAGATTGGGGTCTGCTGTACATTATCCCAGTTCGATGCTGGATTATTGTCTATCTGAGTTTGCATGGGACTTGTGTATGCTGACACCATTGTCATAGAATCATATGAGCAGGTTCCCAGGATCTTGCAGGGCTCTGGTCTCTGATGGTCATGCCCACCCTCTCTGGCTCTTACAATCTCTCTGCTCCCTCTTCTATGATGGTCCCTGAGCCTAGGGTGGATGAAGTTTAATAAAGGGGTCCTGTCCAAGGACCATTATTTAGCAGATTCTTGATCTCTATACTTTGGCCATTTGTGACCTTTTGTGTTCCTGGCCTTCCACTGCATGAGGGAGCTTCATTATTGAGAACTGATTCATTAGTGTCCTCTTCTTTATCCCTGTTCTATGCTCCATGAGCCTTAGGTGTAGAGGTTGCATTGAAGATGTGTCCCTTAGGCCTGAGCAATTCATAGACAATGTCCATGTGTGACCAGTTGTGGTACTTAGTATTAATCTCTGACTGCTTCAAAATGAGCTTCTTTGATGAGTGATGACTGGGATATTTGTCTGTAAATATAAGCATACATATTTTGCACATAGTAAAAAATCTCATTAGTCTCATGATGTGAGAGTTTGGGGGTTTTCTCTAACATCTGTGACCACTCCAGCCATGTGTATTAGGTTATGTTATAGTACCACATTTGAGTTTCCTTCCTTTGAGTGGGTTTTTAGTCAAATTAGGTAACTGTTCATTGCCCCCAAGATAAAAGTGCCACTATTGCATTAATGACATATGCTGTGGAGGCCATTGATGTGGTTATTTGGTCTTGAAGCTGATGCTGGATCATCCATTTGATGCTTTCCCTTGGCACTTTCATAGCACCTTCCAAAGCTATGAGAGCTCGCCTTCAGGGGATGTGGTGTCCAGGTCTTATAACTGCTCTTTCTGCTGTCTCTAGAGTCATCCAGGTATTAAAAAAAAAAAAAGCAGAAACCATTTCCATACACACATCCTCTCCCCCTGTCCCCATTTTACCCTGAAGTTAACATCACGCATTGGTGGGATACGTTGGTGAGAAGCCAGTATGGATCCAATGGCATTAATTAAAGCTCAGCTTACAGAAGAGTTCACTTATTATGACATATAGTCATGTTTTGCTGAATGCACACTGTTATATATCCATTATTAGTGTCTCACAGACCAGTTCCACCACCCGAAAAATGTTCCACCTTTTCATCTCTTCCTTAGCCCCTGACTCTGACCTTTCTACTGCTCTTATAGTTTTACTTTTCCAAAACATCATGGCATTGGAACT
>NW_008340854.1:2276424-2282211 GCF_000622305.1 Nannospalax galili
TTAAATAATATTCCATTGTATGAATGTGCCATAATTTTACATATTCACCTACTGAAAAACATCTGGTTGCTTCTAAACTTTGCAATTCCCTAGTGACTATGATGCTGCATACCTTTTTATATGCTTATTTTCCATCTGTATATTTTCTCTGGTGAAGCATTCATTGGATTGTTTTAAGAATTTTTTGTATATTCTGTATATAAGCCCTTATCACAAATACAGCTTTTATTTCCTGTTTATGGGGTTGACTTTTTATTCAATTATTCTTTCAGAACAGAAATTTTTAATGTGAATTAAATCCAACTGAGTCACTTTTTCTTCCATGTATTATACTTTTAATCCATATGCAATCAAAAGTCATTGCCAAACTCAAAGTTAGCTGGGCTTTTCCTCTGTTACTTCCTAGAAGTTTATACACTAAGGTTAGTGGTCCATTTTTAGTTAAATTTTAGGAAAAATATAACATTTATATCTAGACTCTTTTTTCATATAGATACAGTTGCTCCAACACCATTTGTTGAAAGGCCTATCCTTTCTCTATTGGATTACCTTTTCTCTTTTGTCAAAGACAAGTTCACCACATGTGTATGTATCTATTTCTAGATCTCAGTTCTATTGATCTATGTGTCCTTTTACCTATATCATCTTGTCTTGATTGCTGAAGTTTAATAGTAAAAATGAAGTAATGTAGTGCTAGCCTTCCTTTTCAATATTGTGTTGTATATTCTGGATATTTGTTTCTTTGTATAAACTTTGGAATCAGTTTATTGATATCCCCATGTGACTTTCAAGAACTTTGATTGAGGTTGTGTTATAACTATAGAATAATTTGGGATGAATTAACATCTTAACAAAACAAAGTTGAGTCTTCTGTGTAAAAGAAGACAGAAAACATAAACCACATGAGCAAGAAGGGAGAAGTGCATTTAAAAACGTTGGTAAGAAAACCCCATTAGGCTTTTAACGTTAACAGTAAAATCTTGACGATGTCAAAGATCTTCAAAGAAAAACCTTAGAGGGTTCTTTGTTTTTCGTTTTCTTTTGGAGGGGGGTTTGTTTTAAGATGTTTTATTATTTATTTACGTGTGTGTGTGTGTGTGTGTATGTGCGTCTGTGTGTGTGTCTGTGTGTGTCTGTGTGTGTGTGCATGCAGGTGCCCACAGAGGCCAGAAGAGGGCATCAGATCCCCTGGAGCTGGAGTTACAAGTGACTACAAATTATCTGAAGTGTTTGCTAGGAATCAAATTCAGGTCTTCTGCAAGAGCAGTATATGCTCTTAACTGCTGAGCCATCTCTCCACCCGCAGCCTCAAAGTTTTATATTCAACCAAAGTATTTTACATACAGAATTCTGTCTTCAAGTACTCATTTTGAGGAATCTACCAGAGTTTCACCTAATTAGATGTCTACAAATATCTGACCCAATTCAATTTCAGGATTGACTGTAATATTTATAAACCTAAGAGCAAAACAGAGATGAGGGACTAGAGTGATGGTTCAGTGATAAAGAGCACTGGCTGCTCTTTCAGAGAACAAGGGTTCAATTCCCAGCAACCACATGGTGGCTAACAACCATTAGAGGCTCCAGTTCCAGGGGATCCAATGCCTCTTTTCACTCCATGGGCACTGCATGCAGGGGTGTGCTTACATACATTCAGGTGAAACACTCACACATAGAATATTAAAAATGAATAAATAAATACAGAGATCAGGCAAGGTGAAAAAATAACAGGTTTTATATATTCTGACAAAGTAGAAATAATACAACTTTAACTGGAAATGGAGAAGATAAAATGGTATAAGTTCACTGATTGACAGATGTAATTGACAAAAAAAAATAATAGCTTTACAGGATTTACAGTGTAGAGAGAGCATGCAATTTCAGCCACCTGATATTTGACAAAGGTGCCAAGAACACACAATGGAGTTGAAAGACAGCATCTTCAACAAATGGTGCTGGCAAAACTAGATCTTCACCTGTATCAGAATGAAATCTGATCCCTAATATTTCACCCTACACAAAAGTCAAATCCAAATGGATCAAAGACCTCAATATGAAACCTGAAACTCTGAAACTGCTAGAAGAAAACATAGGCAGCACCCTATGAGATATAGGTATAGGAAAGGACTTTCTAAATCAAGCATCAGTTGCTCAGGCATTAAGGTCAACAGTCAACAAGTGGAATCTCATTAAACTAAAAAACTTCTGTACAGCAAAAGAAACAACCAAGAAAGTAAAGAGGACACCTGCTGAGAGAAAGAAAAATCTTTGCCTGCTACACTTCAGAGGAGATTATTATCCAGAATATACAAAGACCTCAAAAAAACAAAGAAACAAGAAAATAAATGACCCAATAAAAAGATGGACTAAAGACCTAAGCAGAGAATTCTCAAAGAAATAAAAAAGGCTAAGAAACATCTTTAAAAGTGCTCAACATCCTTAGTAATTTGAGGAATGCAGATCAAAACTTTAAGATTCCATCTTACCATGGTCAGAATGGATAAGATCAAGATAACAAAAGACACCAAATGCTGGCAAGGATATGGAGAAATGGGGAATGCTCATTCACTGCAAGTGGGAATGCAAACTCATGTGGCCACTATGGAAAGCAGTATGGAGAACTCTTAAAAAATTAAAAATGAATCTACCATATGATCTGGTTATACCACTCTTTGGCATATACCCAAAGGACTCATCCTATAGTAGAGCTACTTGTACATTCATGTTTGTTGCTGCTCTTTTCACAATAGCTAAGAAATGGAAACAACCTAAATGCCCCTCAACTGATAAATGAATAATGAAAATGTGGTACGTTTACACAATGGAGTTCTACTCAGCAGTAAAGAAAGATGAAATTATAAGTTTTTCAGGTAAATGGATAGAACTAGAAGCTGTTATTCTAAGTGAAGTAGCACAGACTCAGAAAAGCAAGTGATGTGTGTTTTCCCTCATTTGTGGATCATAACATCAATCCCCTATTTGTGAGTATATATCCTGAAGTAACTGCAGGAGCTAGGAGGTGGAAAGGAAGCACAGAGATAAAGGGAAAGAAAGACCCCAAGAGAGGGGGATAGTAGGCAACAGATGTTACCAAGGGGAAAAGGGGGGAAATGAGGGTATTCAATTGGGAAGGGAGGAGGAAAGGACATATAGGAACCATTTGGGCAAAGGGGAAGAAGGAACACAAGAAGGGGGTATAATAGAAGACACGTATTATCAAGAGGAAAATGGGGGTATTTAAACTGGGGAGGAAGGAGGGAAGTTAGACAGGGAGAAAGAGGGGAACAATAAATAAAGCTTAGGTGGCAGAAAAAGAGGGAAATATAGTAACTCAAAAGCCCCCTGAAAAATACACATACAATATCTAAACATAAGTGCATGTGTATACCTGAGGGCTATATAACAAGGAACATAGTGCCAGACAGGAGAAAACGTCCCTTCAAGTTGTTGGTCAGGGTATTTCAAGAGATTCCCTAAATAACACAGGATATCGCCAAAGTCCTTGATTACTTCCCAGAACTTGAAGGTAAAACACTTTTGCTGAAGACAGGACATTCTTTGGACAAAGGACTTGGAGCAATGGAGCTGGAACTGACCTAGAAGCCATCTCCCTGAAGACTAGCTCTCATAGTTCTAGAGGATATTAATCAAGCTACTAAGGGAGAAAAATTCATCGATGGTCCAACCCCAGCTTCAAAGCCTAATAACCACAACTGGCACGGTAAACTATCTATTGGTGTAGTAGTGACACTTTTATCCGGGGCAAGGGGGTAATCAACAGCAATCTAATTGAACTTAAAACCCTCTAATTGGGAGGGTACTCATAGGTGGCACCATAAACACAGCCAAATACAGAGGTCTGAATAGGTCATAGATCCTAGAGAAAAGCCCATCTCTGTCATATCTGTAAACCCCATCTCTGTCATATCTGTAAACCCCATCTCTGTCCTATCTCTAAACAAATGAAATTTCTTACTGTATGCTCAATATGGATCTTTGTATTTACAGACAAGTATACTGTACACCACTCATCAAAGAAGCTTCTTTTGCAACAGATGGAGGCTATTACAGAGTTCCATAACCAGTCACACACAGAGAATATATGTCTAGAGATGCCTACCCCTAAGCGACACATCTACAATGGAACTTCTACACCTAAGGCTCATGGAACATAGTGGAACCAAGGGTTGAGGGAATACTAATGCATCACTAAACTTTCACCAGTGAAGCTTCCTCATACAGCGGATAGCTCCGTTGGTGAAGTGCTTGCTGTGTAGGCATGGGGACATGAGTTTGGATCCCCAGCACCCAGTTAAAAACCAAGTATGGTGGCTTGCATCTGTAATCTTGGTGCTGGGAAGGCAGACACAAAAGGATCTATCAGGCTCACTGGCCAGCATGTCTAACTGAACCATCAAGCATGAAATTCAGTAAAATATTCTGTATCAAAAAACATGGTGGAGATTGGTGTAGCAGTTCTGATCTCAACAGACAGCCAGAGTGCCCAGTTCTGGCCTCCCTCTGACCTCCTTCTGGGAGAGGGCCTGAGAATGCAGGGAACTGGCTGAGAACCCCTGGATCCTGCCTCCACATGATGGTGAGCTTCCCCTAATTGTGCCATACCCATCCCCTTACCTGGGATTTCTTGAGGCCCCTCTCAAGGCCCCAGGGCAGATCTGGCTTTGGTAGGCTAAGGCTGAGATCCTAGCAGACAGCCTGAGAGGGTGGGTTTCAACCTTCATCAGTGTAGCAGCTGTGATCTCAGCAGGCTGCCAGAGAGTGCCAAGTTCTGGCCTCCCTTTGGCCTCCCCCTGGCATAGGGGCTGAGAACACAGGGAACTGCCTTAGAACGCTGGAATCCTGACTCCACATGGTGAAGGAAGCCTGAGTGTACCTGACCAGAACCTGAATTGGGCTTCTGTGGGTACTCCTGAATAGCTGATCTGAAGCCAGCAGTTCCCTCCAAATAAACCCTGAGAGAACCTGATCCCTGTACCAACCAGCTTTACATAACCAATAAAGAAAGGATCTAGGCATCCCGATAACACAAACAGAAGCATACTTCAACGTAATTCTCATATCAGAATCATAACAAAAGACATTCACATGCCAAAATCACAACAAAATAATAATAAAATGGAAAGCCAGAACACTATGTCCCCACAAAATCCACCAATTCTGTAGAAGAGTTCTACAAGGAGCACCCCCTATAGATAACCCAGGACACTGAATTTAAAAGAACAATCATAAACATGATCAAGGAATTCAATGAATTTAAAGAACACATGAACAAACAAATCAAAGAACTAAAAGAAGATAGGGATAAACTTCTGAATGAATTCACAAAAGAGAAACATTGAAGAAAACTCAGGCAGGAATGAAGAAGGAAGTACAAAACTCAATAAGCCAAATTGAAACAACAGGAGAAAGTCTCACCGCTAGAATGAATGAAATGGAAAATAGAATATCAACACTGGAGGATAAAGTTGAAGAATTGTACCCCTCAAGCAAAGATTATGGAAAATTGTAAAAAACACAGGAATGGAATATGCAAGAGATGTGGGACACTATGAAAAGACCAAATCCATGGATCATAGGAATAGAGGAAGAATAGAATAGAGGAAGAATTTCAGGTTAATGGTGTTGACCAGATCTTAAACAGGATTGTAGAAGACAATTTACTGAATTTAAGGAAGGACATCCCCATACAAATACAGGAAGCCCATAGAACACAAATAGACCGGGATCAGAAAAGAAACTCCCCATGACATATCATAGTAAAAACAC
>NW_008340854.1:2282415-2289254 GCF_000622305.1 Nannospalax galili
GAAGAATAATCTTCCATGACATGAATAGCCTGAAAGAACACATGTCCACAAAACCAGCCCTTCAAAGAATACTTGAAGCAATACAGAGAGCAGAGAGAGAAACAACTACACCCCAGGGGCAATGAAAGAAAATAAATAAAGGTATAATTGAGGAAACACAAAATTACACAGAGAACACAAACAGCAAATCAAAATAATGGCAACCAGTACACATCTTTCAATAATAACCTTAAATATCGAAGTCCCCAGTCAAAAGACACAGGCTAAGTGAATGGATTAAGAAACAAAATCCATCTCTTTGCTATCTGCAAGAAACCCATCTCACCTTCAATGACAGGCACTACCTTAAGCTAAAAGGATGGAAAAAATATTCCAAGCAAATGGCACTAAGAAACAAGCAGGGGTTGTAATTCTAATAGCTGACAAAATAGCTTCAAAGTAAAGCTAATCAGAAGAGATAAGGAGGGTCACTTGATTCTGATCAAAGGAACAGTTAACCAAGAAGATATTACAATCCTTAACATATATACACCAAACTCTGGTGGACCTAAATTCATAAAAAAGACACTACAGGACTTTAAGACACAAACTAACCCCAACTCAGTAATAGTAGGGGACTTCAATGCCCTAATTTCTCCATTAGACAGGTCAACTGGACAAAGAATAAACAGAGAGATGTCTGAATTAAATGATATCACATATCAAATGAACCTAAGAGACATCTTTCAAATATTCAACCCAAGCACCAAAGAATACACTTTCTACTCAGCACCCCATGGAACTTTTTCAAAAATTGATCACATTCTGGGCCACAAAACAAACCCCAATAAATACAAAAAAAATTGAAATAATTCCATGCATTCTATCAGACCACAATGCAATAAAGCTCAAAATCAACACTGGACAAAACCCTGTTTGCTACACAAACTCATGTCAATTGAACAACACACTCCTAAACAATGAGTGGGTCAAAAGGGGAATTAAGAAAGAAATAAAAGAATTCCTGGAATTCAATGAAAAGGACAATATAACACAACACAACCTCTGGGACACTTTAAAAACAGTCCTAAGAGGGAAGTTTATAGCTCTAAGTGCCTACATTAAAAAATAAGAAAGAGTCCAAATAAATGACCTAACACTGCAACTCAAGATCCTTGAAAGGCAAGAACAAATGAAACCCAAACCCAGCAGAAGAGAATAACAAAAATCAGAGCAGAAATTAATGAAATAGAAACAAAGAAAACAATACAAAGAATCAATGAATCTAATAGTTGGTCCTTTGAAAAGCTAAACAAGATAGGCAGACCCTTAGCCCAGTTAACCAAAAATAAAGAAAGAGCAAATCCACATCAACAAAAGCAGAGTTAAAAGGGGAAACATCACAACAGACACCAAAAAGATTCAGAACATTATAAGGGAATATTTTTAAAACCTATATGCTACTAAATTTGAAAATCTAAAAGAAATAGATGCATATCTAAAGGCATGGGAACCACCAAAACTAAACCAAGAAGAGATTAACAGCTTAAACAGACCCATATCACAAAAAGAAATTGAAACAGTAATACAAAACCTCCCGACTAAAAAAAGCCCAGGACCAGATGGATTTACAGCAGAATTCCTTAAAGAAGACCTGCAACCAATATTACTTAAATGATTCAAAATTATGGAAACACAGGGATAACACCCAAATTCCTTCTATGAAGCCAGCATCACTCTAATACCCAAACCAGGTAAAGACACAACCAAAAAAGAAAACTATAGACCCATATCCTTAATGAACATGGATGCAAAACTGCTCAACAAAATACTTGCAAATCGTCTATGAACACACATCAAAAAGATCATTCACTGTGACCAAGTAGTCTTTCTCCCAGAGATGCAGGGATGGTTCAATATATGCAAGTCAATAAACATACTCTTAAACAATGGACTCATATAAATGGACTCAAAAACAATAACCACATTGTCATCTCAATAGATGCAGAAAAGGCTTTTGATAAATTCAGCATGCATTTATGTTCAAAGTCCTAGAGGGAATTGGACTGGAAGGAACATACCTCAATATAATTAAAGCTATATACAACAAACCCACAGCCAACAAAGGGAGAAAACTGGAAGCTTTCCCATTAATATCAGGAACCAGACAAGGATGTCCATTATCGCCACTCCTTTTCAACATAATTCTTGAAACTCTTGCTAGAGCAATAAAACAGGAAAAGGAAATTAAAGGAGTACTAATTAGAAAAGAAGAGGTCAAACTATCACTTTTTGCAGATAATATGATACTATACCTAAGAGATACCAAAAGTTCTGCCAGAAAACTCAAAGAACTGATCAACACTTTCAGTATAGTGGCAGATTATGAAATCAAACTACAAAAATCAGTAGCCTTTCTATATATCAATAACAAGCAATTAGAAAAAGAATACAGGGAAATGCTCCCATTCACAATTGCTGGAAAAAAATAAAATATCTTGGAATAAATCTGACCAAAGACACCAAAGAGCTCTACAATCAAAATGTTAAATTGTTAAAGAAAGAGATTGAGGAAGACACCAGGAGATAGAAGGACCTCCCATGCTCATGGATTGAAAGAATTAATATTGTGAAAATGACCATCCTGCCAAAAGCAGTATATAGATTCAATGCAATCTCAAACAAAATCCCCATGACTACTTCGCAGAATTAGAAAAAAAATCCTTAAATTCATATGGAAGCACAAAAGACCCTGGATAGCCAAAGCAACCCTCAGCACAAAAAGCAATGCTGGGAGGATTACTATACCAGATCTCAAAGTATACTACAGAGCTATAGTCATAAAAATAGCATGGTATTGTCGCAAAAATAGACACATAAATCAATGGAGCATCACTGAAGATCCAAACCCGAGTACATGCAATTTCAGCCACCTGATACTTGACAAAGGTGCCAAAAACACACAATGGAGGAAAGATAGCACCTTCAACAAATGGTGCTGGCAAGACTGGATCTCCACCTATAGAATAAAACTAGATCCTTATCTTTCACCTTGAACAAAAGTCAACTCCAAATTGATCAAAGACCTCAATGTGAAACTGAAAACCTTGAACCTATTAGAAGAAAATATAGGCAATAACTTACAAGATTAGGTGTAGGAAAGGATTTTCTACTTTGGACAGAAGTTGTTCAGGAATTAAGGTCAGAATCAATCAGTGGGAACTCATTAAAATAAAAAGCTTCTGTACAGCAAAAGAAATGATCAAAAAAGTGAAGAGAAAACCCACAGATGGAAAAAATCTTCACCAGTGACACATCTGACAGAGGTTTAACATCCAGAATATATAAAGAACAAAAAACAAAGAATCGAGAAACAAATTGACCCAATTAAAAGATGGGCTAAAGATCTAAACAGAGAGCTCTCAGAGGAAGAAATAAAGATGACTAAGAAACATCTCAAAAAGTGTCCAACATCATTAGTAATTAGGGAAATGCAAATTAAAACCACCCTAAGGTATCACCTTAGCCCAATCAGACTGGCTAGGATCAAAAGAACAAATGATACGAAATGCTAGCAAGGATGTGGAGAAAGGGAAATGCTCATTCACTGCTTGTGGGATTGCAAACTTGTGCAACCTCTATGGAAAAAAGTGAGGAGAACTCTTCAAAAAACTAAAAATGAACCTACCATATGATCCAGTTATACCACTCCTTGGCATATACTCAAAGGACTCATCTTATGATTGGACAGACTATCGTTGCTATTTTGGAATTCATCTTTTTTCTACTAGCAAGTCCTGTGATGAGGCAAATGCATGATTGGACTGATTGTTACTGTGGGACTCATTGCTTTTACTGTTTTGGCTACTACCGTTGGTGCACCGCTGGTATGGAAAGAATCTGTTCCATCATAAGACTTTACTAAATGTCAGCATGATGATTCTCATAAACTTTGGACATTAAACTTGAATTCTTCACAATTGCCTTTTTTCAAGAAGACCACTAATAATTTGATAATTTTGCTAAAAACTGTGTAATTTGATTAGGAGATTAATTATGTATGTAATTAATATTCTATTTGACTTTGTATTGCCCTTTGTATGTGATTGAAATTGTATTCTAAATTTTATAGTTTTTTCTTTTGTATGTTCTAATGTTTTTTATGGTCTCAATCCTCATGGGTGGTTTCAAGTGTATTACAAACTAAAATGCCCAGATGGCTCAGTCGGTAAAACATCTAGATTTTTCAGTGCAGTGCTGAGATTCTCTTGTTTTTCCCTACATTTTCAAGAAGAAAATCTGGAGAAAATTAAAAGAAAGGGGAATGTTATGGCCTGATCAATTCAATTTGTAATTTGACCTAAACTTGGCAGAGGATACCAGATATTCCTGTGGCATGTCAGGGCTCTTGTGCATGCTCCCTACACATCAGGCTCAGATTAACTCACAACTACAGGAAGAAATTGTGGCTTTACAAGGGGGGGCTACACTGGTTGGGAAATAAGCTATTAGAATTGCAAAAGAACTATGCAATATGTATGTGATTGGAATTCTTCACAAATTTGTATTACCCCATATAAATATAATGATTCCAAATATAAATGGAAAAATATAAAATTGTATATTCAAGGAAAAATAAATAATGTAACTTTTAATGAGATACAATTACAGAAAGAGATATATGAGATATTTTCAGAAAAAAATACCTTCTGCAAGTTCTATTGATCAAGTAGCTACTACCTTAGCAAATACCCTTTCTGGTCTTGATCCTCGAGGATGGTGGCAAAGTTTGTCACATAGTCTTGGATCTTCAGCTGTTACTTTTATAATACTTTTATGTTTTTCCATTTATATTTGTGATGTGTTCTTGGAATCGAATCTCACCTTACGAATAAGCAATCTGCTGAAACATTAATTACTGCTTTGTATTATCACAATGAGAAAATGAAAGCTGAAAATGATAGAGAATCACTTCCATTGTGAATGGTTTAGTGGGGTTTTGTGGCAAATCAAGGTGATTGTACATAATATGAGATTGTGCTCCCTCCCCTAACAAAGGCCGGTAGTCAAAGATGGGTAAGATCTTCTGGGAGAAAGTCAACTTAAGACAGGACGTAGCTGATGGAAGCTGCGTGCCAATGACAGGTAAGGCTTTGCTCTAGCAGAAGACAACCAAGACAGGCACGGTCCTTCTGTCCTGGATATAACATGATCTGGCGTTATAAAACATAAAGAAAAGGGAATTGTGAAGGCCCGAGTTCTGATCTGAAGTAAACTCAGAGCTGGAACGGGAAGCCTCAGTTCCCTGGGAACTAGGATGTTCTTCTTCTGCAGTTATTCCTATCATGAGACTGACTGTTCCTTGAACCCTATTAAATGTACATAATGAAGCTTGTATAACAAAGCTGTGTAGCTAATAAAGTTATAAGTAAAGAACAGAGCGTTTTGATAGGCATGGAAGGTGATTCCAAAAAGTACTGAGCCCTGGGAACATGAAGGTACTGCAAATATCATAAAGGTACTGTAAACATCATGATGAGGTAATTTGGCTTGAGAAGAACAGTTTTTCTTCCTCTTGTTATACTATAAAACAGGGTTGATTCTTAGAATACAGTATGCATTGGTTCACACTCCACTGCATCCCCTGCATCCTGATTTCTTCAGCACCTATACCTCGGAATCCCCAAGCCCATTAGGCTTGAATTGTGGTCACCGAACCATGACACTATTGTAGAGACACTTGTACAACCATGCTTGTTGTTGCTCTTTTCATAGTAGCTAAGAGATGGAAGCAACCTAAGAGCCCCTCAACTGATGAGTGGTTAACAAAATTGTGCTTTATTTACACAATGGAGTTCTATTCAGCAGTAAAGAAAGATGAAATAATGAAATTTGAAGGTAAATGGATGGATCTAGAAACTGTTATACTAAGTGAAGTAACACAGACTCAGAAAAACAAACGACATATGTTCTCCCTCATATGTGGATCACAGTACCAAATCCTTTTAAATTCTAAGTCCTTTTAATAACATAATGCTATACAGCAGTCCCTTCTGCATGAAATAACTACCATCATCACAACTTTAGCTGAGCCTGAACATGAAACATGATCACAATTGGGCTTGTTGACGGTTGTACTCATTCATTAAGAGAGGGCTAAGCAGGGTCATTGGACCTTCATCAGAGTATCCAGCCACTCTTCCCAGATAACTGTATGTAATTTGGCCCTAATTACACATGGCCTCCTGGATTTGGGGAGACTTAAAGTATACAATCTGGGTAAGGCTAAGAAGAGAAGGCTTGACCCATGCTGGGTAAAGGCTTTCCAATGTGCATACTCTCCGGTCATACATACACCTCAGCAACCCCTCAGTTATCTCAAGGCCTTTGAAAGGGAGCCTACACTGCTTCTAAACACTCTCACAGCTATCAAAATACCAGAAAGCAAATCCTGAATCCATCTTTTGTCAGCCAAAGAAAAATGAGGAGAATCCCAATAAAGGCATTTTTTAATCATTTATTTTTTTAATTTTTAATAACTATGTGATTAGAAGAAGCATTTCATTACAGCTTTAACATACTCAGTAACACACTCCAGATCAAGAGTACATCTCTTTCACAAGTGGCTGTAACTTTCTAGGTTCACAGCTGAATTAATACAGTTATAAAATATTGAACTCAGCATAAGCCCTGGAAGACATAAAATTGATGAGTTTTTAACCTTTAAATAAAGATCTCCATTTCATTTTAGAATATATTGTTCCTTGAAGAAAGACTCATTTTTGCTATTAACACTGAGATGTTGGTGCATGCATCTCTAATCTGTATGTATCTGATTATTACTAGTCATAATCGGTTGC
>NW_008340854.1:2289506-2290224 GCF_000622305.1 Nannospalax galili
GGCACCCCCAGCCATTCCCCACTACTTCTCCATCTGGAGAATTTAGTCAGCCTATCTAGAGGTCTTTGCTTTAGGAAGGTCAGCTGTTCCTCATCTAGCAGCAAGCAGTTGTCAATATTCCTTTAAATATGATTGGGGTCTGTTGTTCATTTTCCCAGTTCTATGCTGGGTTACTATCTGGGAGTCCCTTGGGCCACCCTGGCCAACAACTCAAAAGAAGGTATCTCCTATCTGGCATTGTTGTTGTTATGTAGCCTTTAGCTATACATATAGACTCTTAAAAGATTATATTGGGTCCTTTAATCTTTGGTTATACTTTGCTTTTGGGTGTTTAAGGCCATACAGTTGGCCCAGATAAACCAACTTATTTTTACTCTTAAGGTCGTTTGGGGACCTGTTTCTTAGGGGTCACATGGGCTTGGGAGGAGCCTCTGGCTCCTTTCTTTTACCAGTTCCACCTATACAAAGTTAAGTCAAAGATCCTGCTCGACCATGGTTGGCTTCACTCGGAAGCATGGAGGAAGTGATTCCTCTGTGTTGACCCTCCTCTTTGTAGATTGGACACTGGTTCAAGTCCATCTGCTGGGGTCTCCTCGGCCTCCTTGATCAAGAGGAAAGGTGACCCACCACTCTTACAGGACATTTTGGGATATGCTCATAGTCCCCTGGAACTAGTCAACCTAGGAGGACAAGGGGCAAACACTGTCATTTACGTCCC
>NW_008340854.1:2290821-2291725 GCF_000622305.1 Nannospalax galili
GGTTTTTACTTCCATCCATTTACCAGCAAATTTCATGATTTCATCTTTCTTTACTGCTGAGTAAAACTCCATTGTATAAATGAACCACATTTTCATTATCCACTCATCAACTGAGGGACACTTAGGTTGCTTCCATCTCTTAGCTTTTGTGAAAAGAGCAGCAACAAACATGGATGTACAAGTGTCTCTGCAATAGGACGAGTTCTTTGGGTATATGCCAAGGAGTGGTATAACTGGGTCAAACGGTAGGTTCATTTGTAATTTTTTAAGAGTTCTCCATGCTGCTTTCCATAGGGGTCGAACAAGTTTGTAGCCCCACCAACAGTGGATGAGTGTCCCCCTTTCCCCACATCCTCTCCAACATTTGGTATCATGTTTTCTCTTGATCTTAGCCAGTCTGACTGGGGTAAGATGAAATCTTAAAATGGTTTTAATTTTCATTTCCCTAATTATTAGTGATGTTGAACATCTTTTAAGATGTTTCATAGCCATCTTTACTTCTTCTTTTGAAAACTTTCTGTTCAGCTCCTTAGCCCATCTTTTAATTGGGTTGCTTCTTGTTTTGATTCTCTGTTTTTTAAGTTCTTTGATGTATTCTGGATGTTAAACCTCTGTCGGATGTATCGCTGATGAGGATTTTCTCCCATTCTGTGGGTTTTCTGTTTGCTTCACTGGTTGCCTCCTTTGATGTACAGAAGCTTTTTAGTTTAATGAGGTCCCACTTGTTAATTCTTGCTCTTGTTTCCTGGGCTATTGGTGTCCGGTTTAGAAAGTCCTTTCCTACACCTATATCTTGTAGGCTTTTCCCAATGTTTTCTTCTAAGAGTTTCAGGCTTTACATTGAGGTCTTTGGGCCATTTGGAATAGACTTTTGTGCAGGGTGAAAGATAGGGGTTTAGTTTCA
>NW_008340854.1:2291875-2292678 GCF_000622305.1 Nannospalax galili
TCGTTCTATTTTTGTGCCAGTACCATGTTGTTTTTATGACTATAGCTCTGTAATACAGCTTAAAATCTGGTATAGTAATCCCCCGGGCATTGCTCTTAGTGCTCAGAGTTGCTTTAGCTAGCCAAGGTTTTCTGTGCTTCCATATGAATCTTAGGATGGTTTTTCCAATTCTGTGAAAAATGTCATGGGGATTTTGATTGGCATTGCATTGAATCTGTAAATGCCTTTTGGTAGGATGATCACATTCACAATATTAATTCTTCCAATCCATGAGCATGGGAGGTCCTTCCATCTTTTGATGTCTTCCTCAATATCTTTCTTTAAACAGTAAAACTTTTCATTGTAGAGCTCTTTAATGTCTTTGGTCAGGTTTACTCCAAGATATGTTTTTTAAGCTATTGTGAATGGGATGGTTTCCCTGTGCTCTTTCTCTGACTGCTTGTCAGTAGGTTAATTTTGTAACCTGCCACTTTACTGAATGTGTTAATAATTTCTAGGAGTTTGCGCATGGAATTTTTGGCGTCCCTTAGATATATTATCATATCATCTGCAAAAAGGGATAATTTGAGCTCTTCTTTTCCAATTGTTACTCCTTTAATTTCCTGCTCGTGTCTTATTGCTCTTGCAAGAGTTTCAAGTACTATGTTAAAGAGAAGTGGGGATAGTGGGCAGCCTTGTCTGGTTCCTGATTTCAATGGGAATGCTTCCAGTTTTTTTCCATTTAGAATGATGTTGGCTGTGGGTTTGTTATCTATAGCTTTAATTATGTTGAGGTTTGTTCCCTTCAGTTCAATTCCTGCTAG
>NW_008340854.1:2293312-2293565 GCF_000622305.1 Nannospalax galili
CTCTGATTTTGTTGATTTAGAGGTGCTCTTTCTTTCTTTTGGTTAACTGGGCTAGCGGTCTGTCAAGCTTGTTTTTCTTTTCAAAGAACCAGCTCTTGGATTCGTTGATTGTATTGTTTTCTTTGTTTCAATTTCATTAATTTCTGCCCTGATTTTCATTATTTCTTCTTGTCTGCTGGGTTTGGGTTTCATTTGCTGTTGCTTTTCAAGTGTGTTGAGTTGCAATGTTAACTCACTTATTTGTGTTCTTTCT
>NW_008340854.1:2294251-2295003 GCF_000622305.1 Nannospalax galili
AGTTTAAAGTCTATTTTGTCAGATATTAGAATTGCTACACCTCCTTTTTTCTTAGTACCAATTGCTTGGTATATTTTTTTCCATCTTTTCACTTTAAGATAGCGTCTATCCTTGAAAGTGAGATGAGTTTCTTGCAGACAACAAAAAGATGGGGTTTGTTTCTTAATCCATTCATATAGTCTGTGTCTTTTGACTGGGGAGTTCGGTCCGTTAATATTTAAAGTTATTAATGAAAGATGAGTATTGAATCCTGTAATTTTTATTTCTCTTTACATTCATGATTTAGCTGTACTTTCCCACAGTTATACCTTCGTTGAATTTCTTTCCACAACCCCT
The DNA here is from genome assembly GCF_000622305.1 of Nannospalax galili. Lineage (NCBI taxonomy): Eukaryota > Metazoa > Chordata > Mammalia > Rodentia > Spalacidae > Nannospalax > Nannospalax galili. The sequence continues at coordinate 2,294,588 of NW_008340854.1, forward strand.
TGGGTATAGTCATTCCTTTCTTCAGCTCTTTGTATTGCTTCTGGAACTCTCTGAAGGGCTGGTTTTGTGGACATGAATTCCTTCAGCCTATTTATGTCATGGAAGATTTTTCTTTCCCCTTTGACTATAATAGACATTTTGGCTGAGTATAGTAATCTGGGTTGGCATCCGTGGTCATTTAAAACCAGGAATACTTTGGTCCAGGCTCTTCTGGCTTCCATGGTTTGTACTGAAAAGTCAGCTGTAATCCTAATGGGTTTTCCTTTATATGTGACTTGTTGTTTCTCATTTGCAGCTTTCAGAATTGTCTCTTTATTTTGTACATTTAGTATTTTTACTATGATGTGCCGTGGAGAGTTTCTTTTCTGGTCCTGTCTGTTTGGTGTTCTACATGCTTCTTGTATTTGTATGGACAT
>NW_008340854.1:2295044-2300291 GCF_000622305.1 Nannospalax galili
AAGATCTGGTCCATGCCATTGTCTTGGGATTCTTCTCCTTCCTGTATGCCTATGATTCGTAAGTTTGGTCTTTTTATGGAGTCACACAATTCCTGCATATTCCATTCTTGTGATTTCCTAAATTTTTCATAATCTTTGCTTGAGTGATCTAGTTTGTCCACTTTACCTTCCAGTCTTGATACTCTGTTTTCCATTTCATTCATCCTTTTGGTGAGGCTTTCTCCTGTCGTTTCTAATTGGCTTACTGTTTCACTTCCTTCTTCATTTCAACCTGACTATTCGTCAATATTTCTAATTCTTTTCTGAATTCATTCAGAAGTTTAGCCCTATCTTCCTTCAGTTCTTTGATTTCTTTGTGTGTTCTTTAAGTTCACTGAATTCTTTTATCATGCTTATAATTGTTCTTTTGAGTTCCATGTCCTGCATTATCTCTAGGGGGTTCTCATTGTACTCCTCTTGAGTACTATTGGTATTTGGTGGGGGTATATCATTTTGGTTTTTCATGTTATTTTTTCTCTGTGATTTTGACATGTGAATTTCTTTTGTAGTTTCTGATTCTTGTGTGAGACTCAAGCCTTCAAGTTTAGGTCTACTTGTTTTTGTTTGGGGCATGAAAAGCTGGTTCCTCTAAGCTTCCAGTTCTCTCTTTTGATTTTATATTGGAGTGGCCAGATTGCTTTTGTCTTCTGGCGTTCCCACAGAGGCCCAAGTCAGATGAGGGTCAGATGCTCTCAGGCTTTCTCCTAAGGTCTGGATCCCTCCAGGAAAGATTTTGGTCTCAGGAACTTGGGTGTTGGACTGGCCTGGGAGCGAGGCCCAGGAAAGATGCTGCTCTAGGGCAGCTGGTGCCCGTGCCACCCAGAGATGCAAAGGCAGATGGGGCGAGAAGAGGCCCCAAGCACCTCTGGGGACTATACTGAGGAGCTGGGTTGGTCTGGATGCAAAGGATCAGGAAGAGGAAAGGTCAGTCCAGGCCTCCAGGAAAGAGGCTGGCAGGTTGTGCAGGCCCAGGGAAATAGAGGGAGGTGAGGGCCCAGCCAGGCCCAAAGTGCTCCTGGGGACCCAAGAAGGAACTGGGTTGGTCTGGATGCAAAGGATCAGGAAGCAGTGGTGGTTCCCCTGGTGTCTGGGGAGCCAAGACAAGGAATGGGGCAGGACACAGTCTAGAAGGAGAGACAGGCATGGGGGGGGGGTGAATGAATGAGGTTGGGGGAGACAAGGCACGGAGGGCGCTATCAATTTACCCGGGAGATAAGTTTGCAGGTGGGAGAGAGGCCTGCGGGTCATGCAGGCCCAGGGAAGCAGAGGGAGTTGAGCAGAGGCATGTTTTTGGAAGCCCTTGTCAAGAAATTCCAATGGACTCATATGAACATTTGAAAATTGCCATGTTCTGACTTTTTTCTAGTTCCCTGTCTAGAACTTGTAATGCTAATTACTCTTGCCTTTACTTCTCCTTCACATCTCCTATTCAGGATTCAAGAACTTTCTTTTACCCCTAGAAATAAGAGTTATGCAATTTGGGGGTCTTTTAGATAGAGCCACTGAAGGGGTACTCCAACTGCCTCACCCTGCCTTCAGCATGGAAGAAGCCAGAGTGGTCTGCATCCCAATTCTCTACTGACAATCTGGGTAACCTCTTCAGAGGACTGTGTGATAAGAATAGGAGGTAGGAATTGGCTAGGCAGTTATGGTAAAAAGACCCCCAAAAAAGTAACCAGTTTCTTGGCTAAAACTCACAGTGTCCTTGGGCCTCTTAGCAACATACTCTGTTCCAAAGGCCAAAAACATCAAAAATATTTTGGAATTTTTATCTAATCCTTAAAATATTTTAGGGTTACCTCTTATCTTAACAGAGAGGGGAATGTTAGAATAGCCAAAAGCCTCATAAAAAATAAATCAAAGAAGAAGAAAGAGTACATGAAGTTATCAGAAAAAAAGTGATGGAGAGATATAGGAGGAGTTGGATGGGAGAGAGTGGGCATGGATTTGATTGAAACACCTTATATGCATGTATGAAATTCTCAATAAATTATTTTTTTTTAAATGTGGTGGAGATCAGTCAACATGCCAACATATATCAGGGGAAAGTTCACAATATCCTACTGCTAGATGAAGAGCATCAAAGAGCTCAGTGCTGCTGAGGGAGCAGGGATCTGTTTTCTCCTGGCACAAGTCCCCTTGACAGGTTTTCCAATCCTAAGTGGTCAGCCCTAAACACTTGTATATATGGGCAACATTAATTAGACTCAGTAGGTTGTGTGTGTGTGTAACTATAATAATTATAGAAAAGATCATAAATTTCAAGAGGGTGTGGTGAGAGGGACATAGGGGAGATGGAGTATGGAAATCATGTAAAGACAATGTAAAATAAAGTGTACTCCTATATAAAATGCTCCATAAGACAGAAATCATGCCTGGCACCATAATATGGCCAAGAACATGAGGCTAGGTAGATCATGGGCCCTAGGGGAGAACCTACTACTATCATTCTGCTAAATGGGCATAGTGTTAAACCAACTCCTAAATGCTAATCATTTTAACCATGGATAAGTGTAGCTCTCAAGCCTCATTAAAGAAGCTTTTTTTGCAGTAGATGGAGATAAGCACATCTAGTCACTACATCTGGTTACTGTGCAGAGCATAGAGGGAGATTGTGGAATGCTCAGCTCTAAATGTGATGTCTATATCATATTCCCTTTTCCCATCACTCAGAATCATTACAGGAGAGGTGGCAGAAAGATTCTAAGAGCCAGAAGCAGTGGATGACTATAGCAAAGTGGTGTTGCCCCAGTCCTTTGCAAGAGCAGCAAGTGATGAGCCACCTCTCCTGCCACATAGATAATTTTTAATGTCTTTTAATAAACTGAGAGTCTAGAAGTCCATACCTACGATCTCATGCATGCTTTATTCTTTTCTTTATCACCTTTCTATTTTTAATAAACTCTCCCAACTCTGTTTCATACTGGCTCATCCTGAAATTCTTTTCTTCACTGAAGCCAAAAATGTGGCTTTATCTGAGCCAAAGTCCCTAAAATATTAAGGGAACTCCTCGGGCTGTTGTAGGGGATATAGTGGCTGTACTTGCATCCCTGCTGCCCGTGACAGTATGAGAGAGATTCAGGTCAATTTTCAATAGCTGATATGTTGATGCACTGGCTCAGTCAAGTAAATTGGGTCTGGATATACATGTCAATGCCTACACTCAAAAGTTAAAAGAAAAACATTTCAGGTTGGATCACAAAAAATAACTGAACTCTGTTATATACACTCCACATGTAATCATCCTGACAGGAATGAAACTATTCTAAACAGTTGCTTGTTCCCTCCCTTTGGCTATCAGACAATTGAAACAATAGATCCTAAAAACTTAGAATTTCACCAGGAATCTCTCCTTCTGAGAAGGAAGAGGCCAGGAGCCTGGCACCAGCCTGGGAGGAAGCTTGTGTCCTATAAAGAGATCTCACCTAGCTCTGAAAACTTGTCAAGTCATCTTTATAGAGTGACTAGGACTAAGATAATGATCATAGGCCAGACCACACCTTGGCCAAGACTGGACTGTTCAGCTATGCACACCTTTTGCCCTGTAAAACCTAATCCTCATGTGACAACCCTGAAGATGGACTTGTGGGGGTCACTAACCCTCTTTGTTCTTCTTCCTGATATGGCCAGATTGAATAAATCTCCTCTTTCTGTCTTTCCTTGTTTCTCTGTCTGTTTAATTGGTCTACTGAGGATGAGTGGCTGAGCCTGGCTTGTTGGGGTTGCCGGGACCCAGGCTCTGACCCTAACAATCTCAACAACACAGAAATGATCTAACACTGACATAAAGATAGACATATACACCAATGTAATAGAATAAAGTACCTCCAGATAAACATTTATATATAAATATGAGAGAGAGAAAGAGAGAGAGAGAGGAGGAGGAAAAAGGGGACAGGGGGAGGGAAGGGGAGGGGAGGGGAAAAGAGGAGAGGAGAGGAGAGGAGAGGAGAGGAGAGGAGAGGAGTGGAGAGGGAAGAGAAGAGGCAAGACCAGTACTTGATCATCTGAAATTTCTCAGCCTTCCCGGATGGCAAAAGACACTAAAGCTAAGAGATTCCGTATCAAGAACCAGCAAGATAGCTCAGTGGGTGAAGGAAAGGTGCATGCCACCAAGTCTGAAGACCTGAGTTCAATTCCTGTCGCCTGAATTCCCTCTGGGTCTCCTGCGCTATCAGACAAACCATATAATATATTTTATGTGCATTTATTAGCTTACAAAGGAATGAGAACCCAGTGCCTAGCCCCATGTCTCGCTCAACATGGCTCAGATCCCACCATGTCAGACAGCGCCATGACTACCATAGTCCCCGCTAGCATTTGCTCATGCCTCAGGGGCCAGTGATCTCGCCCCAGCTCCACAAGAGTCAGTCCATTCTGTCCTTCAGCGGCTGCGGCTGGCTGCACATTCCCTACTGCTTCTGTTCCAAGATGGCTCCCAGCAGCCCCTTCATAGTCCACACTCTGTGTCAGGCCCCACCCATTAGAGGAACTAGCCAATTGGGAGACACCCTAGAACTCACATGGTGGAAGGAGAAAACTAACTCCCACAAATTATCCTCTGACCTCCACAGACGTTAATATATAAATAAATTATTATTAAATTATATCATATTATTATAAATACATTATATATTAATTAATTAAAATATATTAATATTATGCACTTAATTATGTTATGGTATTATAAATAAATTTTTGTTATTTATTTATAAATAAATGTTAAATGAGAAAGAGAGAGAGAGAAAAAGATTCAAAATCAAAAAGTGAACTTTAAAGCCAGGCACGGTGGTACATGACTTTAGTCCCAGCGCACGGGAGGCAGAGACAAGTGGAGCTCTGTGACACTGGGGTCAGTGAGGACATGGTGAATTCCAGGCCTGCTGGGGCTACAGGGAGACCTTGCCTCAAAAGACAACAAAAAAGTGAGCTTTAGGGCTAGAAAGATGGCTCAATCAGTAAAGAGCTTGCCATGCAAATATGAGGACCCTAGATCCCCAAACCCAGGAAAAAAGCTGGGTACAGCAGTACATACTTATAATCCCAGTACCAGAGAGGCAAAGACTGGAGAATCTCTGAGGCTCGCTGAACAGCCAGTCTAACAAATCAGCAAGTTCCAGGTTCAGTGAGAGACCCTGTCTCAATCTCTGGCCTCCACACAAAAGTCTACACACACACACACACACACACACACACACACACACACAC
>NW_008340854.1:2300303-2318863 GCF_000622305.1 Nannospalax galili
AGTGAGCTTTAGAGAAAAGGCCAAGAGTATGATTATACCATCTTCTGTTAAAAGCTGAGAAAGAGCAAAAGATCAGATCATTCAGCTCTGAGAAGGACCCTTTATAGAAATTAAAGGCGCACTCACAGATGTTCTCAGTAAACCAGAGGGCCTCCAGGAAGCTTAGCAGTGTAGTCCCTCAGCGGTCTCAATGGGAGGCCAAGATACAAAAGGGTTTATCTCAAAAATATCTGTCAATATACTGTGTGTCTAGTAGAGAGCGCCTCTGGAAATCGACAGGGAACTCACGATGCTCTTGAGAAAATTGTTTCAGCAGAAATAATACCCAAGTTGGACAAAAATAGACAGAAACGACATAAGATTAAAAGAGATTGTCAGACCTCCAAAATTCTACTGGCAGTAAGCAGGCTGATAAAACTACCCTGCTGCACACATGTGCGAACTGTCATGAAAAAAGAAAATGGCCCAGAGGGCTGAAACCAGAGTTGAGGGCCATGGAGAATTATTCAGTTTTCTGCAGGTTTGAAGCAAAATAAAATGCTGGAAAGAAAAAGAGACAGAAATGGGCTTAAAAGTCATTCACTAAACGTCTCAATGTCAATTGCCTTAAAATGAATTTTTCTGTATGAAACTGTGTATTTTAACAACGAAGTGGAGATCTTTTTTAAACGTTAAAAACTCATTTAATTTTATGTCTTATAGAGTTTATAATGAGTAAAAGATTGTACAAGCGTAATAATTCATCTGTAAACCTAAAAATATACAGCCAATTTTGAAAGAGATGTACCCTAGCTCAGAAAAATGTTATTGAATAGGTTAATGCTGTTGTAATGAAATGCTTCTTCTAATAAACAAACAAAAAAAAAAGTCATTCACTAAGGGAACACTGAATAAAGGTAATATTAGATAAGATTAAATACTTTTTGATTACATGTAATGTGATAACTAAATCTGGTTACATATTAAGAGACATATCTATGATCTACGTATAAGTGCACATTGGGTATATATATATATATATATATATATATATATAGTGTGTGTGTGTGTGTATGTGTATGCTCAAGTGTGTGCATACAGAATGAGAGACTAAGAAAGCAAAAGTAGTCAAATCTTAAATTTTTTATAATTATCCTGATCCAAGGGCTATATAAATTCAATGTACTATTCTTGTGATTTCTCTATAAGTCTGAAAATAGTTCTAAATAAAAAGCTGAAAATAAGCACATACAGAGTTTTTCCATTAGAAACTTAGAAGCTATTTTTTCAAAGAATATGCTTTTTATGAATAGCTTAGGCTAGCCTGCAAACCAGTGGGTTTCATCCTGGCATTTTCTATTTTGCTCTTATTCATCCCCTACCTCTCTGCTCTCTGCTGTCCATCCTGCCCCCTCTTGCTGGTCCCCTTCCTCTTCCCAATTAGTCCCCCTTCTGCTTTAACACACATGCAAAATACACATATACTTTATATCACATATCTAAATGTTTAACTTTGAGACAGTAAATATAATACTTGTGGGGAAAAAAATTGATAAGCAAATGGAACGAAATTGTCACAGCATTGGTCATTGATGCGGCCGTGTGGTGGGCACCCGGATTTGCTTCTCTCTGCTTTCAGAGGCTTAGGCTTTTCCATGATAAAATACTAAAAGAAAATTTGTAAATGAGTCATAGCTCAGATGGCAAGTGCTAGAACATAACATGCAGGTCACCGGGGAATCAAACAGAGGTGTTGCCCACAAATGTTCTCAGTAACCTAGCATGGTTGTCCCATTTTCAAATGAGCAGACTGGGAATTTTACATCACAAGGACTGCTGAGCTAGTGTGTGCCTTCAGCTGCTCCCTAAGCTGCTACCAGCTTGAAGCACTGTTGTCATCAATTATTCAGCAGCCTGGCTGTCTGTGGTGAAAGGGGCGAAACTGCTTCCCACTACAGCAGGTTCGAATTTGTCCAGCTGTGCAGGTCCTTGCCGATCCAGAGAGGCACAGAGGCTGTCAATCATCTATCCCACAGTGTACACACACTTTAGGACATTATATTGGGTATGACAAATACATACAATTTTTTCAATTTTAAAATAAATTTGGGGATTTAAAAATAAGAATAATAAATTTTTAATTTTTTTCAAAATATAATGAGCTACTATTGAAATCCATAACACATTCTTCTGCCCCCACCTTTAATATTCTCTCACCTAACCAGCTCTGGTTTTTGTTTGTTTTGGGGTTTTTTTTTCCCAGCCAGAGGTAGCCTGACATACACAGTCATTTTCTACAGGAGCAGCTTGTAACTTCCAACTCATTTCTTGTTTGTCTGGTTCTGAGACACTGAACAGAGTCTCTGGTCCCCAGCCCCTGAAATGCAGTAAATGCCTGTGTTCTACAGCACAGTCACAGAGGCAGACCAAAAGCCTCCCAGGGTTTCAAATACGTATGTCCACATCTGGCTCTCCCCTCTGCCCACCCAAAGGCATGGCAGTGTCTCTGAAAGGACAGGTCTAGGCATGGGGTTTGTTTATATTATTTTTAACTCCCTAAAATCATTCCAAAATGTCTTATATATTAAAGCAACCTGAATGATTTTTAACATAAGTTCAAATAATGAACATAGGAGATTACATCCTGGAATGATCTGTGAAGTTCCTGATGGAATGTTCTAGAACTTGTTCTATAATAACCACCTAATAAACAGTACCAGAGAGTCTGCGTAAGAATCACTGTGCTTATCAAATACAAATTAAGAGGCCCATCCTGAGATTCTAAAATAGTAGATAAAACCTAGGAATCTAGATTTTAACAAGCTTTCCAGGGCTGGGAGTAGAGCTGCTCAGTGTTAGAGCATGTACTTAGCATGTTGAAGGAACCAGGTTCAATCCCCAGTATGCAAAAAAGAAAGAGAAGGGAGGGGCTAAGAGAGGGGAGGAGAGGGAAAAGAAAAAGGGAAGAAGGGAGGGAGTCAGACTCAGGAACTAAGTGTACTGTACCTAAAATGCCACTTTGGAGTCTGTAAATTCATTCACTCATTCCTTCATTTAACAACTATTTGTTGTATACTGACCATGCCAGAGATTAAACAACAAATAAGACTTGTGCCCCACCTAGAGAGGTTCCCAAGTGCCTTTAAAGTGCTCTCCACTAACAGTGTAGCAAGTATTTTAAAAAAACTGTGCAAAGGACAGTGGGAACACGGGAGATGAATTAATTGCACCCAGTAAACCAAGGACCGCTTTCCGAGAGATGTGACATTGGGGCTGAGACTTGAAGATAGGATCTTGCCAGTTGAAGAAGGAAAGAGAAATTCCAGGCAGAGATCCAGAGGCACAAAATGCAGAACACATTTGAGAAGAAAGTCCAACATGACCAGAGCAGAGGGAGCGTGGGGCAAAAGTGGGCAGAAGTGACAGACCAGGGGAGTGGGAAAAGAGCCTGTGTCCGTGTAATATGGGGGAGTTACAATTTGGATATGAAGTGTCCCCCAAAATGCCCTTGTTAACGGCTTAGTTCCTAGCTAGTAGCACTACTGAAGGGTGATTAGGCCATGAGAGTGCTGACCTAATCAATAGATCAATCCACTAATGGGTTCATAATCCGATGGCACTACTGAAAGATGGTGAAAGTTCTGAAAGTGGGGGCTTGATGGAGGACATAGGTCATTGGTGGCATGTTCTTTGGGGCTGTCTTATCCCTGCCTCCCACCTCCCGTCCACAATGAGATAAATCGCTCTAGTGTGCCACATGCCCCCTGCCTGCCATGATGTTCTGTCTCACCACCCACAAGCCAGAAGCAATGGAACCAAGTGACCATGAGCTAAAACCTTTGGAACTCTGAGCTTAAATTTAAAAACTCGCTCTTGTTTTCTCTGGTATTTTGTCATAGCAACAAAAAGCTTGCTAACACAAAAAGTCATCCTTTGTTGTTAAGAATGGTGATGTGACTGGTCCTGCATTTAGGAAGATGATTTTGGTGTTTACATGGAGAAATGAAGAACTGCAGGCAAGGACATTAGCTGGGGTGATATGCAGTCTCTTTCAGAGGAGAGGGCCTTGAAACGGGGAAGTGGCCCTGGGAATAGTCCACAGGTAGAGTGTAGAGAAGAGTGGGTGTTGCTATAGAAAAGCAGACCTTTCCCAGGTCTCTTCCTCTCCTCAGTTTCACTCTCACCTAACATGGTCACGTCTCCCTGGAGAGAGAAAGTCCAGCTGGCCAGCTCTCTTCCCTTCTGCTTTCTTTCACATAACTAGAAATGAAAATGAAACCAAACAACCGGTGTCCCAATCCTTTCAAATAAGCCAAAGAGTAAAAGCTGCTGATGGTTATCCACTAAGGTGGGGGGGGGAGTTTCCTCAAGTGGTCATTTTCAGCCACAAACCCCTCATTATGCACAATTAAGAAATGGTGGTTAGGAAAACTGGGTGGATTGTTACAATAGACAGATGTTCTTTTTAAACTCATGTCTGCTCACTGCCTTTTTTTTTTTTTTTTTTTTTTCCAGTCTCACTGTGGCCCTGGCTTACATGGAGCTCTCTATGTAGACTAGGCTGGCCTCCAACTCACAGGGATCTGCCTGCATTATAGTCCCCTGTATAGCATCCTGCCAAACAAGAATGCTAAAGCTGGCTAAAATCTACGATTCTCTCTTCTGATGTTTTTGATCATCAAGAAATGCCAGTTTCTCTCACACTGGAAAGGAGTCGGGGGACATCTAGTGGTTCATCTGCAGAATTGCGTCTTTTCTAATATTGTTTAATACTATTTTAACAACCATTGTTTAATATCACTGTTTTAATTCTTCTGATGCCATTTTAAGTTCCCTCTGATTAGCAGATTGACTACTTGTTTGAGAGCTGAGATAGTTACCAGCTCTTGATTGTATAAATGTCCCCCAAAGGTCCATGTTGTAAAGGTTTGGTTCCCACGGTGACTGTATCACATGATGGTGTTTTCAGGAGGTAGAGCCCACTGAGAGAAGTCCTTAGCCCATATATTCAAAGAGGACTGTGGGACTCTGGTCTCTTCCTCTTTCATTTTGTTCTCTGGTTCATGAAGTGAGCGCTTTGTTCCACTGTGTGCTCTTGTCCTCATCCACTGCCTTCACCAGAGGCCCACAGCAATGGGATCTGGGACTAGAAACTCCAGAGTGAGGACCTCGCATAAACCTTCTTCCTTTGTAAGATAACTGTCTTAAGTATTTCATTATAGTAATGGGAAGATTCAGTGCTCCCCTCTTGTGATAACTGAGTTGCCCTCCTTCCCTACACAGAAATGTAATTCATGCAAAAATACAACATGCATATATAATTGCATAGTTTCAATATATGGCCTAAGTAAAACCGAGAAATGGAGAGGATTTAATTCCTACATAAATAATACTCATTCCCTATGTAAGTGCTTGGGCATGATAACACTTGATATCACGGCAAAGCAGTCAAATGCTTGCACGTCCATGTAGATTTAATGAGCATTCTGTACTCCTGTACTCGCCAATGCAAGCAGGTGTGAGCGCGTGGAGCTGGCAACCACAGTACTGCAGGTACCGATGCCAGTGATGCCATTTTCCAAAACAGATCAACTTTTGCTAAATTTGAGAACAAAAAAAAGCACAGAACTGGGCAGATGGCTCAGTTGGTCAGGTGCTTGCTGCGTAAGTATGAAGACCTGAGTTTGATGCCAGCGCCTATGCAAAAACTCATCATGATGTCATGCAGCTTTAATCCAGAACTGGGGAGGCAGAGACAGGGATCCATGGGGCTCAGGGGCCAGTCAGCCTAGCCAGAGCAGTAAGCTCTGGGTTAATGGGAGACACTCAAAAATAACCTGGAGAACAATTAAGGAAGATTCTCAGTGTCGACTTCCAGCCTCCACAAGCACAAGCCCACATGTGCATGTACACCTGCATACATACACACACACACACCACACACGCACACACACACATTGATTGTATCATATAATCATTCCCTCACTTTACTCAGTGTTTGTATTCCTAGAAAATTCCTGAAAGTACTTCATAATGAAGCAAAGCTGGAATTTAGGTTCCGACCATTATAAACAGCTCTTATCACTCCAAGAATGCCTGGGAATATAGAATAGATACACTTTTCTCTATTCTTCCTACTAACTAGACACCCTGAACCTTACTTATAAATAAGATATAAGGGAGTTAAAGAGATGGCTCCACAGCTAAGAGCACTGTCTGCTCTTGCAAAGGACTTGGATTTGGTTCCCAGCACCAACACGGCAGCTAACAACCATTTGTGACTTCAGTTCCAGAGGATCCAATGCCTTCTTCTGACTTCCATGGCTATGGCACATGTGTAGTGCACTTACTTTCAGGCAAAACAGTCATACATATAAAAATAAAAATTAATTAATTTAATTTTTTAAAGAAATAAGATATAAGGTGATTCTGAAAGGGAGATAGTAACAACATATCAGCTTAGGACCCCAGGATCCAAAGAGTTGCATGGTGGTAGGCTTTCTGGGTTTTGATTTTGCCTCTTAAATTCCAGAGTAGATGTTGAAGAAACGCAACATGAAAATAGACTCAAATAATAAAGAAAAAAAAAGAAAGAAAGCTTGTTCCCTATATGGAAAGTACCAGAAAAGGAGACTCCTAACTAACTAGAAATTTTTAACAATATAGTTACTTTATTATGGTCAACATCACACAAAAAAAAACTATGATCCATTCCCAGTCTACACCAGCAAGGCCAAGTGGGGAAGCTAGACCCTCAGCAAACAGTAAGGACTCTCCAGACTCCACTCCTACCCAAGGGAGCAGAGTCAGAAATCTATGCCCAAACAGATTTCAGTCAAATGTCTAAAAATTAAAATCAAAGGGAAAATCTTGAAGGCAGCAATAGACAAATGGCACCTTCCCTGCAGGGAAAAGACAATCGGGATCACAAGAGATTTCTCATCAGAAACCATGGGGGTCAAAGGAAACTGCTGCATTTTCCAAGTGCTAACAGCAAAAGAACTATCAACCCAGGATACTACATGTGTCAAAAAAATAAAAATGTCCTCTAGGAATGAAAGAAAAATCAAGACACACTCAGATGAAAGAAAATGCAGAGAAATTACCAACAGCAGACTTTTCTTAAGAGAATGCCTAGAGAAAGGTGGTTTCTAAGAAGTCCCTCAAAACATGAAGAGAGAAGGACTGATAAGCAAAAACAAAGCAGATAGGGCTGGAGAGATGACTCGGTGGTTAAGAGCACTGGCTGTCCTTACAGATGACCTGAGTTTGGTTCCCACCACCCACATGGCAGCTAACAACCATCCTTAACTCCAGTTCCAGGGGATCCAACAGCCTCTTCTGGCCTCTATAGGTGTTGCATGACACAGGTACACTTACATGCATGCAGGCAAAACACTCATACACATAAAATATAAATAAATAAATAAATAATAAATAAATAAATAAAGATAAATGAATAATAAGGCAAACACAGCAAGTTTCCTATCTTGTTTTCTGATTCATGTTTAGTAGCTGAAGTAAAAATAAGTATGATATGATTCCAAATGTACATAGAAGAAATATATTAAAACAATTTCATTATAAGTAGAAAAAAGAGGCACAGAGAGAAGCAAAGTTTCTACACTCTATATATAACTTATAACAAGATGATACCAAACCTATAGACTTTGGAAAGGTATGTGTACATGTGTGTGGTGTGTGTGACACAGTATCTACAGCATCCATGAAAAATACTATGCAGAGAGATAAACTCACAACAAAATAGGAAATAAAAATGGAATGCTATTAAATGTTCAAGCAATGCCCAGGAAGGTAGGGGAAAGGAAACAGAAATGGAAAGCCAAGAACAAACTGTGTCACACCTGCCACCTTCAACTTTTAAGTTCACTTGAACTGATGACCCTGTTTAGTGATTTGGACCTCTCCCCTCTCACCAATGTATATCAACTATGCCAATTCTCTCCTGCTTCTTCCAACTATCTCATTCTATGGGCTCTTTCCCATCAGGAAATGAAGTGTGTTCCTCCTGCCCTGGGTCCTCCCCAGGTTGCCCCTCCCCCAATGAAGGCTGGTGCTTATCCCCCGCAGCATCTGTCTCCTCTTCTCTCATGCCTCATCCCAATGCAGTCTGGCTTCTGAGCCACCATTCCCCTGTTAGAGATGTGACTGTCCACCCTGGGCTGGCTCCAACGCATGAACTTCAGTCCTTGTTTTATTTGGCACAAGCTTAGCACTTGATCCCCCTCACCTCTCTGTTTCTGGAACACTCTTTTCATGGTCCAAATTCAGCTGGTTTCTCTCTAACTTCCTAGCCACAGGGTCTTCTTCTGCTGTCTGTCACTGAAATGTTGATTGCTCAGCACCCTATGTTAGGATTCCTTCTCTTGACCTTTCTACTGCCTTTTTTATTTCAGTTACCATCTATATTATCAGCCCATGCCATCCTCTGAGGCTCCACACACATCTAACCTACATCCCCACTGATTGTCTCACTGGGACCCATATTCAACATGCTTTAAACTGAGCTGATCACCCCCTTCTCTCAAACCTCAATCTAGAGCTCATGTAGATAGCTCAGCATATGGCATTTTAATATTCCAGACACCCCTAGTCTTCTCCCCCACATCCACATTAAATTTTTCACCAAGGCCATTTAATCTCAAAGCCCTTCAACCCCTCTTTATCTCCTATGATAATATCTTAGTGCAGAGCCCCTAACATTATCAACTGCAAGTCTGCAAACTTCCCGGCTGTTCTCCCTGACCTTGGTTGTTCATGTCTCATCTATTCTTCCAACCACAATTAGTGGCTTTCCTGAAGTGTGCCTCTTGCTACATCATGCTGTATTTAAGCTGTTCTGTGATTTCTCCTCATGTTTTAGATATAGTTTAACTTTATTATGGTTTCTAAGAGTAACCTATCTCTCTCTCCAAATAAGTCTCCCACTCCCTACCCCATCCCATAGCCTACAATTACCTCCTCCCAGTACATAGCTGTCAGTTTTCAATATAGAACATTGTCTCTTGTCCCTAAAATGCCAAACAAGAACTCAGTGCCTGGAGCCCTCATCCCTAAACCCTCCCTCAATTGGCTGCCCCTGCTCCTCCTTCCAACTTCAGACCCTCCATTGATAGTGTTGAATGTCCTCTTCATTGTTCTCCTAACACCATATCCTTTCCTTATCATGGCTCCTAGCACACCATAGTTGTTCATTTACCTCTGCTTTCCTCATTAGGGTGTAAGTCACTTGATAACAGTGGTTTATCTTACTTTTATGTGCATAGTGATAGTATAGTGTTTAGACTACTCAACTGGTTTTATTTTTCAATAGCCTATATTAGAGAATGAGAAAAAAAATCAAGCAATCCATGCTTGTATTGGAAAGAAAAAGGGTCTCAGAGGGAGAATGAAGAGAGGATGATGAGGGGTGAGAATGATCAAAATTCATTATATAAATATGTATGAAATTATCAAAGAAAAAGTGAGGGGGAGGAGGGAAGAAAGGAAGAACAGAAGGAAGGAAAGAAACAAACCCAACCCTGTATGGCAGCTCTCCTCGGTCTCAGCAATCCTGACTGTTTCATTTTCTGGCTGATGTAATTTGATGGTAAGCCCTGTGTGCCATCATCCTTCCTATGCCCAACCTGGGCACGTTTCACCAGTGGTCTATTTCCTGTGTCACACAACGAGCCCTCTTGCCTCAGCTTTGGGGAAGCAGCACCCACATAAAAGACCTACTGGACCAGCTTCAGGAAAGACCTGTGATGTCGGGACTTAGAACTAAGAGAAAAGCCCCTCCCTGTCTGATTTCCAAAATAAGTACGTTTCTTTGAGTGATTCTTAAATCCTTTAAGTGGACAGTAATTTTTCCAGTTGAGATATTATTTCTCAATAAAAGGCAAGGCAAAATGTAAATGTCATTTAAATTTATACTATAGAAATTAAAATTATAAACTCTAAATTCTATAACCTCTGATTAATGTTAAAAACTGAAAGCACATTTTTAATATAGTAGTTCAAAGAAACTGAGAAACTGACCTATTAATATGAGGCTTTGTGGCTACTCTGAGATGAGATAGCAATTATACCTTGTTATGCAGATAAGAGAAGACTTGGAAAATGTTTACTAACCAATTAACTTGAAGCCGCCAAGGATTCACATATTCAGTGGGATGGAAGCACAGAATGCTTTTCTGTCAGATATATACTTTTTCTGCTTCTTATCATAAAGTTTGTTAGTTTGCCTCATGATCTCTGGTGGAATTTTACTATAAAGTTATTATACACTTTTAATCATGATACTACAGAATTCACCTACTTTTCCATTTTAGGAACTTGCTTTTATCACTGAATGTTATGGTAAAGTATGCTTTGTAATATTTAATCACAGTGACACTGCTGAACTGTTAAAATTAAATCAATCAATATAAAAAAGCTGTTTAGATACTTTTGCGGTTAGTAAAAATTCACCTGCATTTTTCCTTGTACCAATGGAATGACTATGGCAGAAGCATTTTAAAACAATACCAAAAAGCTGGGCGTGGTGGTGCACGCTTTTAGTCGCAGTTCTGGGGAGGCAGAGGCAGGTGGATCGCTGTAGTTTAAGGCCACTCTGATCTACAAAGCGAGTTCCACCCCAGCTGGGGCTACAGGGAGACCCTGTCTCAAAAAGACAAAAAATAAAAATAAATTAAAAAAAAATATACCAGAAAAAAAGTTCAATATTTCCCCAGCAGCTTACAAGATAAAGCAGAGCCTTTCCTGGGGAGGGGAAATGTGGAGCCCAGAGAGGCAGGATAGGGCAGTGATTCTACTTCCGTTCTCTGGAATCTCATTTGTCTGAGTTCAAATGCAGGCATTGCCTGCACCCAGGCTATCTATCCTAAAATAATTTGCTTGATCTCCCTGAGACTCTGTGTCCTCAATTATAAAATAATGACACTAGCAATCAACTCATGGGAGTGATAAGGTTAATTTAGGTGATTCCTGACAGGTGGTAAAGCTAGAAAAGCAGTTGTTGCTCTTGTCACTTTCCATTGCTCTACTCCACTTAGACCCAGTCCAGTGATAAAAACTGCCAGAAATGTGATTCCACTAGGGTGCCCTTCTTCTGCCCCAGCCCTGAGGAAGCCTCAGAGCTTGCTTGAACTGTAGACTGTAGAGGCTTACAGTGCCTTGACCTGCATGCACATCTTCCTCACTGAAACGCTCACCTCAGGGCTTAGGCATGGCAGCTCACTTTGATAGTTATATCTTCTCTAAGCATATTATCCAGAAATCCCATTTTTTAGTGCACAGCCAAATGAAATGAAATTAGCATGTCAAAGAGACACCAGCACTCTCCTATGCACAACAGTATTCTTCCTAACAAGCAAGATATGGAGTCAACATATGTGTCCATCAACAGATCTGAATGAATAAAGAAGATGAAATGCTTTTCAATCTTAGAAAGAATGAAATCCTGTCGTTTGAGATAACACAAAGCTGACAGACACCATGTTAAGTGAAATAAGCCAGGCACAGAGAGACAGGCTAACACATGGCTGTGCTCATATATGGAATCTTAAAAGGTTAAACTTATAGCAGTTGATGATAGAATTGTAGTTACCAGAGCCTAGAGGGTGAGGAGGGTGGGGGGAGGGTGGTTTGTTGGCACCGCCCATAGTGGGCTGGATCCCCCTACATCAATTAGCATTTAAGAAAGTGCCCCACCTACATGCTTATAGCCAATTTGATGGAGGAAATTCTCCTCTACTGCAATTCTCTCTTCCCAGGTCTATATTTGTATCAAGTTGATGAAAACTAACCAGCACACCTGTACATGTTAAACACTCCACAATGTACATTTATTTTAAAACTGCCTATTTTACACAATAAACTGTAATTTCTATTTGTTAATAAATTAATTAATGAAATTAAAAGGTTTTAAATTTATAAAATATGAAAGCAGAGAGATTTCTCTGTGGTTAAAGTGCTTGCCACACAAGTATGAAGGCAGGCATTCAGATCCCCAGTATATACATAAAAAGTCAGGTAAGCATGGTGGCCTATCTGTAAATCCAGTCATAGGGAGGCAGAGACAGGGAATCCCTAGGAAAAACTGGTTAGCAAGACTGAGTCTGTGAGCCCCAAGTTTAGCAAGAGATCCTTCTTCCGTAAATAAAGTGGACAGTGATTGAAGGAAACACTTGTCATCAACATGTGGCCTCCACATGTACCCACGTTCATATACGTTCACATCTATGTGAACACACACACAACACACACACACACACACACCAAAAAGATAATAAAATATACCTCCTGCCAGTATGTGGTAGTATAATGAAATATGCAGTAGCTTCAGGATCAGGCATGTTGACAATGTGCGGTCTGTGATCTTGACAGATGTACTTCTCTCCAGATTCTTCAGCTGAAGCTGTGCTTATTGCTACCCACATTATAATTCATAGTGAATGGTCAATAAACTCAAAAGTGATAACTAGCACTATTATTACGTTTGTGAGACTGAATTCTCTCTCCAGATCAGAAAAACAGGCATCAACACTACAATCAAGTCCAAAGTTCATGTTCCCAACCATCCAATATCTGTCTCCAAAATCTTGTCTTTCTCTTGACAGGAAGTCTTTTCTTATACACAGTAGCACCCTACGGAGGTCACTGTGGTGTCGTGGTACCATGGAGTTGAAGGCTGACCCTGTATCATAAGCCCAACCTCTGTTTTCCAAAATGAGGAGGATAATGTTCTTTCTGTGCCACATGCAACTATGAGAAGGAAGGGCTTCATCAAGCATTTATTAATACACAACTATAAATCCATGCTATTCCTTTTTCCTAGGATGGCTAGACCTAAGTAAGCTCACAATTCTGCCATTACACTGGACATCAACAATTGTGTCTCATTTTAAAATCAAATTCTCCCTGCCCAGTTACTTCTTCCCTTCTTTTAAATTCTCCTCGGTAGTCTTGCCAGAACAGAACTTCAGCCAGACACACATACACACACGTACACCAGCCTGTCAGATAGATCTGTAAACATTTGTTCTTGTGATACAAGTGAGTAAATGTTCAAACGTGAGTACAAATGCAGACAGTGAGGAATTCTTTCCCCTAAGAACTCTTTTGCAAATAAATGGTTGCAGATAGATGTGGGGGTTATTAGTGTCTCCTAATTCTATTGATCAAGAGTCCTAGTAGCCCTCTCTGTTGTAAAAGATGAGGAAAGTTCAAGGCTAGGGGATGGAGTCGGGACACATCGGCATCTGGAGGCAAAGTCCCAGTACAGCACTAATTAATTTTCCTGCATTGCATTGCTCCCATCTCCCCTGCACAGCACAACCTCCCTCTATGCTGATGCCTTTGATTTAGCCAGATGGCTAACACATTTGGGTTTTTTTTCAAAAAGGATGATTTGCTTTCCAAAGCTCCCAAATTAGTCATCTCATGACTTCTTAAGATAAAGAGAATCGAATTCTAACAAGACATTGTAGAAAGCAACTTGACAGGACCATGTTGTTTCTGTTTCCTATCTCTGGATACCAGACACTTGCTTCCTCTTGTCTGTCCACAGATAATTTGTGATTGAGTTTGCATTATCGAACATGCTTCCTGGAAAAGGCCTCAGCACCACTAGAATATCTGGAAGGAAGAAGAAACAGCCAACCTGAGCACTTGAGCATCCTGAACTCCACTTTGGGTGCTAGAATATTTTGGCAACTGCTGAGTCTCAGAAGGAAAGGGAAAACTTGAGAGTTTGCCCACTTAGCAAAAAGAAAAATAAAATAAAAGCAGGTAACCAATCTGAGACTCCAGACTAACTATGCTGGTCTCAGCACCTCCTTTCAAATGAAGAGTTGAATGTAATAATCCAGTTATGCTTTTGTACCTCGGCAATTTCATAGAATTTAGGGAAGGAATATTTGTGGCTAATATTTAACCTGAATTTTTATTTTCTACATGATAAATCACTCTTCAAGAAGCTCCCATTTCCCCAGTGTCACCTATGATAGACCAGTCCAAAGGCTACGCATGGAGATGAGCACATGGAAATGAATCAAGACCTCTGGTTCCCAACTCTTCTCATAACACCCTTTCACACTGAAAAGCTTTGATCTATACACAAAACAAAAGAACACATATTAGTTTGCTAATGCTGCCATAACGAAATACCACAGACTAGATGACTTAATCAGCGTAGACATATTTTCTCCTAGTTATGGAGACTAACAGTCCAAAATCAATATGTGGGCAGGTGTGAGGTTCACTATGTGATGCTGCATTATGATGATGCTTAAGACAGCCTGACTCTTAGCATCCATTTCAGCCAAGAGTAGACCCAAACTGCTGAGAACCTATTCCTTCAGATTTCTCTCAGAACTGTGCAGCTCAACGAGGGCTTGCTCAATCTTTTATTGAAACAGTACGTCTGGCATGAAATGAGGAAGTAAAAGTGGACCCTTAGAGGATTATGTCTCTTGTGACTAATTTAAAATAGCACACATATACATAACTATAAACAGGTCCTAACACATTGAATCACACCTGTTGCTAGCAACAAGTAGGATAATAATCTTCATATCTTTATTATTTCCAGTGAATATCTGTGCTGTGCAGCGCTTTCGTGAAACATAGACACACACATTGTTTTTGGATCAAGAGCAAAGAAGAATCACAAGTAATTAAAGCTACTGTTTTAGGTCACAAGAGAAACTCAAGGCCTAGTAGGCTTTTATACGTTATAAACAAGCTAAGATTAACTTTTGGGTTCTAAGGTTAGGTAAAAGTCATCTGTCCAGAGCACATCCTATTGTAAATGTCATCAGCATAATCAGGGCCTTAAGGTGAAACTCCAACTCAACTATCTCTCCTTAGCTTCCAAGCAATATCCTGTCTGACTTCTGCCCACAGCCATGCCTCTGTACAAAGCACTGCTGGTGTTCTTCTGTGTCCCCAAATTTCCTCTTCTTATAAGGACACTAGTCCTTATAAAAATTATAGGGATGTATAATTCAGCCTATAGCAACTTGGATATATGAGAAATTTCTAAGTTGTATCAAATAAGAAAAACACATGCCTAACTTAAGAGCCCTGTGGTTGTTTGGGAACATTTTGAAATACAAAGCCAGATCCCATGTGTGGTTTAATATCAGGGGCTGTATGCTTCTTTTTTATTTATTATTTTTATTTTATGTATATGTGTATTGCCTGCATGTAGGTAAGTGAACCCATGTAGTGCAATGCCCTCGGAGGACAGAGGAGGCTGTTGGATCCCCTGGAACTGGAGTTACAGACAGTTGTTAGCTGCTGTCTGGGTGCTGGGATTCGAACCCGGGTCTTCTGCAAGAACAGCAAATGTTCTTAACTGCTGAGCCATCTCCCCAGCCCTGACTGTATGCGTCTTGTTCCCTCAAAAAATACTCCACAGCTTTCAAGTTCTCGTATTACAGATTCTTTTTTTAAAAACATATAAAATGAAGGTTATCCTCTGTTAAAATGCAACCAGATGAGCTTCAGCTGTGAGTTAGACTTCATTGCGGCCATCACTTCCCTCCTGGGAAGTTTTTGAGGAAGATCAGATCACCAGGCACATATAGGACTAAAGAGAAGTTGGGAGGGTCAGAGATAGAAATGAAGGGACAGCAATGGCATGCTGGAAACATGAGAGGGCAGAGTGAACTGGCCTCATGTAACCTGAAGAGTGGCAGCAATGGGTCTTCATGCTGCAGTCTGGATGGGGTAGCCTTGACTCTAGGAAGCAGTTAATCATCCAGATACTATATTCCCTGGCATCTAAGTGGGACACTGGATCACGGGCCAATGATGTTCTCCAGCCTTAGACCTGACTTAGAAAACTCTCCTACACATTTTCTACCCTCTGTTTTTCATCTACCAGTGGAAACCAAGTGAAAACCCTAAAATATAGCAGAACCAGGGGCTATGAATGTAGCTAGTTGGAAGAGTCCTTGCCTAGCCTGCTCAAAGCCCTGGGTTCCATCCCCAACACCACATAAACTGATTATGGTACCACATGTCTATAATCCAAGCACTGGGGAAGTAGAAGTAGAAAGATCAGAAATTTAAGATCATTATTGGTTATCTATTGAGTTTGAAGCTAGTCTGGGTTATATGAGACCTTGGTCCAAAAAAATAAATAGATAAATAACAAAAAAAAAGCAGAACCACTCAATGAAAAGAGGTTAAATCTCCAAAGCACTGTATGAAAGGCCTCCACTCAACATGCTCACTAACCTGGAATTCCGTGAGTAATCGCACCTCTTGGATTTGTCCCTTTCTGCCATCATCAATTACAAAATCAATAAATTAATATGAACACTAACTGACTGGGTTTTCAGGAAATTTAATCACTTCAAAGATAATGGTTCATGCTAGCTTACAACAAAAGATACTCATATTAAAGGCACCATTAGATTTGTAATGTAAAATGTGTTTCAGGGTCTGGAAGAATGGCTTAGCAGTTAAGAACACTGGCTGCTCTTGCACAGGATCCAAGTTTGGTTCCCAGTACCTACATGGTATTCACAAGCACCTGTAACTCCAGTTCCAGGGGATCCTCCAACTCTCTTCTGGCCTCTGTTGACACTATGTGTACATGGTGCACATACATATGTGTGGGCTAACACCAATATACATAAAATAAGTTCATCTTTAAAATGTGTTTCATTTAGCTACTACTTAATTTCAGTTGATCAGTAAAAGTAGTTACAATTAACACAAAGAGCTGCAGTTTGCAATGACCACTGCATTTCAGAATACCAGTCATAGTAAAAGTGTACGATGAAATAATAAAACATTGGTAAGGTAGAAAAAGCATCAAGCTAGAAACCAAATATCCTGAAGTCTAGTTCCACCCCCACGCTAACTAACTGTGACAGGAATCTTCACCTCTCCAGTCGATACGACCTCCAAGAGCCACACTGGAGGTGTACGTGGAGGGGAAACAGTGCCTCCTGCGAGTATAATAAGCAAACCTCAGAAAAACTGGCCACAGAACTTTGTGGAGAGAAGATACACGTTCATGTTTATTCAGTTAAATGTTTCCAAGGAGGCTCTGTTTTATAAAGCAAACCAAGCTAAGATGGAAGCAAGTAAACACATTTTTTTAATTTGTTTATGTGTGTGGTTTTGTGTGTGTGCATATGCGTGTGAGTATGCAGGCCTATGTATGCACATGTGGAAGCCGGTGGTCAACATTGTGTGTCTTCCTCTAATACTCTTCACCTTTTATTTCTAAATCAGAGGCTTTCACTGAACCTTGAGCTTGCCATTTCAGCTAAGCTGGCTGGCCAGGGAACTCCATGACTCACCTGTCTCTGACATATGCCCAAAGCACTGGGATTACAGGCACATGCCACTGTACCCAGCTGTTATGAGGGTGCTGGCGATCTGCACTCAGGTCCTCATGCTTGTGAAGCAAGCACTTTATTTACTGAGCCATCTCTCCAGCCCCATTAACACAGATTTAAATTCATATCTTTTCTCTCTCCTAACAAGCTGTAAGAAGGGCCTCTATGTCTCTATGTGCTCATGTATCTAGATAAACTGGCTCTATTTCTGAACAGTTAAAACAAGGAAGAAACATGAACAAACGTGGGAATGGCATATAATCAAAAGCACAGCCGTCTGTTTTAAGTCCTGCATCTAAATTTAAAAAAAGAAAGAAAGAAAGAAAGAAAGAAAGAAAGAAAGAAAGAAAGAAACAAAGAAAACCATGAGATAAAACCACCTGCCTTGCAATATTTATGTCAAATTAAAATCCATTTAATCAAAAATAACTATGTAAAATAGGTTTTTGTCTAGTCACAAGCAGAAATCTTTGTCCATCTAGCTAGACAAAGAACCTAGACCAGTGCCTGGAAATGGTAGGCACAGCTTGAATGATTAATAATCAAACACCTGTGAGGTTCAAAGTCATGCTGCAGGTGCACTGAGAAATGCTGAGATGAGCAGAAACTCCTCTGGCTCTCCGGAAACTTGCCACATCATCAACCCTTTCAGCCCCAAGGCAGAATGAAATGTGTGCTAAGTGGGGATGAAGACATCTGTTATGGGAGAAGAGTTGGCTCATCTGGTAAGGAATAGGGGACAAGGCACCCAAGAGGAGGTGGGATCCAGGCTGAACCTTCAGGCAAAATGGCCAATGACACGACCAAGGTGATAAGACATGGAAGCACCTGCTGACTGAGGAAGGTGGGGTGCCTGCAGGGCACCTCGAGAGAGAGTCTTGGAAAACGGTAGAGCCATGTATAAGATTCTGGCTGCTACTAGAAAGCAAAACTTTCTTTTCAATTTTAAATTTTATGGGGCTGAAGAGGTGGCTCAGAAGTTAAGAGCACTAACTGCTTTTGAGAGAACCTGGGTTCAAGTCCCAGCATCCACAATCATCTGTAACTCCAATTCTAGGGGATCCAACACCCTCTTTTGACCTCCACAGGCACTGAATGACACAGATGCACTTACACACATGCAGGCAATACACTCATACACAAAAAATAAATAAATATTTTTTAAAACTTTCCTTTTAATTTTAAATTTTATTAATTTATTTATTAACATAATAT
>NW_008340854.1:2322653-2329093 GCF_000622305.1 Nannospalax galili
AATATTTTATCAATTGAGAATTCCACACATGTATATAATGTATTTTCATCATATTTATTCACACACACTTCCCCCTAACTTCTCCCAGATTCACCTCCCACATCTTCCTCTCTCCAAACTTCATGTTCATTTTTTTTGTTTAATAACCCACTGACTCCAATTTGTATGGCCCATATACATGTGGATGTGGAACCACCCGCTGGACCACGGTTGACCAACCAGGAGCCACAGGGGAATAAAACTTTTTAACAGCCACAAAATTAGGACTTCATGAAAGTAAATGAATTCACTTTCTTTTCTTTCTCCTTCCAATTTTGTAAAGTGTTTCCTTTTCCGTAAACCACAAATGCCACTTTATGAGGTTGTTTTAATCAGTGTAAGATGGCCATCATGTCCAAACCACTTTAATGCTACAGAAGTTCAAATAAAATGAGGAAAGTCTGCTGTAGAATAAAATGAAACATACGTACAGTGAAGCTCTGCCTTCTGGAATTATTTTAATTTCTGGATAACTGAATTAGCTACTTTTCTTGCTGCTTAATGAAACGCCTGGCTGAAGCTGCTTTAGGGAGGAAGAGTTATTTTGGCTTGTAGTTTAAATGGATACTGTATATTATGGAGGGAAAACATGTTGGCTAGGACCAGGTTGGTCCCAGCCAGTGGGAGCTCAAGTCTTGGCTTCCTCACATCACCCATGTGGTGGTTTAAATGAGACTGTTCCCCATAGGCTTCAAGTATTTGAACACCTGGTTAGTTAGTGGCACTGTTTGGGAGGGTCTTGGAACCTTTAGGAGGTATGGCCATGCTGGAGAAAGCCCACTGGGTGTGGGCTTTGAGAGTATATAGCTTGCCTACTTTTAGTCTCTCTCTCTCTCTCTCTCTCTCTCTCTCTCTCTCTCTCTCTCCTGTGCTTGTTTGAAGATGTCAGTGCTCAGCTTTCTGCTTCAGTCACCTTTGCCACCACACCTCCCTGCTATGATTGAGTCATCCCTCTGGAACTATAAGCTCAATAAACTCTTGCTTCTAGAATAACTCATCACCGTAACTAATACACCCCAGATCAGCCAACAGCTGGGCTAGAACTCACACTGCTACATCTCTCCTCCCCAGTGACACTTCCTCCAGCTAGGTCCCACCTCTTAAAACACAACCTCTCCAAACAGCATCATCAGTTGAGCACTGCTACATCTCTCCTCCCCAGTGACACTTCCTCCAGCTAGGTCCCACCTCTTAAAACACAACCTCTCCAAACAGCATCATCAGTTGAGCACTGCTACATCTCTCCTCCCCAGTGACACTTCCTCCAGCTAGGTCCCACCTCTTAAAACACAACCTCTCCAAACAGCATCATCAGTTGAGCACCAAATGTTCAAACACATGTGTTGGGGTGGGCATTTCAGATTCAAATCATAACAGTAACAAAATAGAATTTTGTGTCTATTCTTATCATTAGAAAAGACCATCCTTTTTAAGGAAAACAACAATAACAGGCTTAATTATTAAGTCTATCTTTGCTTTTGTACAAAGGAATAGAGGGTATCAGACACAGAATTTCCCCAAGTTCCCAGAGTGGGGGTCACAGAGATAGCATGGACTGAAGGTCCAGTCAGAGAGGCTTGGTGGTAACTTGCTGGAGTTGAGCCAATGAAGACAGCTGTCATGGTTAGATGTTCTCAGCTTGTAAAGCCCTTCCTAATGAGTCTAAATTATAGTTCATGGCTGTAAACAAAGGCTTGGAAAAGTTAAAGGAATGGTTAAGTGATGTGAGCACACATGTCCTCCCTCCTTCCAGTCACTTCAGTTCAGATCTAGAAAAGACCATCTTAAGGTCATATTTAGAATTTAGGTTCATCCTGACAGTTTTACTTCAGAAGAGGATTTGAACTCAATCTACAAAGCATTTCCATAACCAATCTAAAGAGAAGATATGCTAAGAGGTCCTCAAATGTCAGCACAATTCTATCAGCAATCTATAGTCATTCAAGTTCTTTTACAAATAATGAAGGTAAGGAAAGATGAGCAGAAAGAAGTACCATCTTATAATGAGTTCAGGGGAATGACAGTGTACTCATCTATTCATTCAACGAATAGGCAAGTCATTAATAATTGCAAATTGCCTGGTTAACAAACATTTACTTTGTACAAACACAATGCTAGGAATGGGGTAAGAAAACAAGGTTATTAAGGTCTTCATTCACGGAGATTAGTTTCTGGGAGGAAAAATGCTCACACGTGAGACGTGGTGGAGTGAGGAAAAACATGCTGGAATCTCCCCTGAGGCTTTTCAGTTCTACAGCCAACCTTCTTGCATCTTCCACGATTCCCAGGATGCTTGAGACAGCATCACTCCCCGTCTTCATTCTGTTGTCTGTGGCTCCGAATATGCCAGTAAATTAAACTTTCATTCATAAAATAAGCAATAGTCTTGAAAACCAATTCTTTGCTTTGCTTTGCCTGCTTTGTTTAATTTTGATGAACTTGATATCAAGAAGCCAAAGCCTGGGAGAAGAGGGCTTTGGTCCCTCCTTGAAAAGAAATTTTGGTTGGGTGGTGAAGGAGAGTCCCAAATAAGTTGAGGCATCTGAAAGCAGAGAATTTTTCACAACCTCCCATTATGTACCACAGAGCAGGGAGTTGCTCTCACAGGGTAAAATGAGACAGGTAGGTTGAGGTAGAAAGATAGTCTGATATAATTGTCCTCCAGCAGCCCCAGAGTCTCCTTCAACACTGAAAGATTTCCCCTAACCCAGGGAGAGTACAGAGTTGGCAGAAAGAGCATGAACATACTGTGAGGGAGAAAAAAACTTTTAACAAAAGGATGCTGGGTGACCAATATGGACTGGTGAACAGAGCACAGAGCACAAAGAAGACCTCAGTGACTGAGAAACAGAGACAGAAGTCTCCAGCCACTCAGAAGAGACCAAAGTGAGCAGAAAGTGGAGTGTCTCCCATAATCACCCACCTAACTTGGGGCTATGATACACACAAGAAACCAACCTTGCTGTGCTAAGCTACTAATATTTGAGATTTAATAGCAGTAGCTACCTTACCTTCATTAGTATTAAAAGTAAAACATTTTCCATTTGTTTTTCTTGCTTGGATACGTGAAAGACAATGTTAAGTGGTGAATGCTGAGAAGAAAAGGAAGCAATATGAAAGACAATGACTAAAAAAGACACGGATGAATGAGTTTTGTGAAGAATTAGTCCTCTCTATGAAAATAATACTTGTGCTGGAATGATAATGTTGAGAAGAAGCCAGTCATGTGACTATGAAAGTTCCATCAGAATAAATAGCAATGCAAAAGCTCCAGGATAGGGATGAACTTGTTGAGTTTACAAAGCTGAAAGCCAGATGTGCTGGAGAGGAGTCAGCAAGACAGTGTATAAGGAGATGTGTTGAAGATATGATCAAGACCTTAACATGAAGGGTCTGTCCATGGAAATGAAAAAGTCAACTTTTCTCTAAATCCAGAGAGGAATTACTGATGAGTATTGAGGAGAGAGGTACTATGACCCGATTTGTCATTTATTTTGACTGCTTTCAGGAGGATTAGAGTAGAGCAGAAATGCAAGCTGGGAGAACAGTTAAGAGCCCATTAGAATAGTCCAGAGGAGAGATGTTAGTTGTTTAGTCTGGTGATAGCTGTGCAAGTTGAGAGATTGAGCGTTTAAGGGTTATGCACTGAAAACAAAACTGACAAACTGGGTGTGACACATGAGAGGGAAAACAGAATGGCTCCCAAGTTTCTATCTTAAAAAACTAAGAAAATACTAAGTCGTTCCTTCAGGAGAAGACCAAGAAAAGAACAGTTTAGGGAGGAAAAAAAATCAGAAAATGCATCATTCTGTTTGGGGTCTGAATAGATTTAAGACACCTTTCAAATCAGGTAAGCAGTTTGACTTCAGTACACAATTTGAATTATGAGCCTGCAGTTCAAAGGAAGGTCAAGAGTGAAGGTTTATGTTGGGGAGTCATCTGCACAGATGAGATTAATACTGTGGGACTAAGTGAAATCCACCAGGGCAACAGCACAGATGAAAGCCAGCAAGCAGCCTGGAAGTTGAGTAAACAAGATAGAGCCAGTAAAGAGAATGGAAAAGAACGTCCAGTGAGGTGGAGGTGAAAAATCAGGATTGAGAAGCTGGTGTCTTAGAAGCCAGCTGCCTGAATTATCATTGCTATCAAATTAACACAGGTACTTCAAAGGTTTCATGAGTGTCTTAGAGTCTTGAGACAATCATTTCTATCTCACTACTCCTCATAGAAGGAAAAATGTCAGGGTCATGGACACACTCTGCCTCCAAAATTCATCTCCTTCACCTCCTGTGAAGCTAGTGAGAATACTCATGGTCCTATTTCCTTTCCTCGCTTCAAGAGCCTTGACTCCTTTAGAACTGACACAAGAAAGTCTTCACAGTAAAATAATAATAATAACAATAATAATAACAGATATTCAGAACCAGCTACATCTTTGATAGGACAACTTCCTCTTTACATATATATTGTGCACATTAAGATGTCAAACTAGGGGCTGGAGAAATGACTCAGCAGTTAAATGCTTGCATGAGGACTGGAGTTTGCATCCTAGTACCAATGTCAAAAGTCCATCATCCTACAAGTATCTGTAATCCAGTTCCTACAGATATGACATCTTCTAGCCTCTATACACATGTATGCATTCATACATACATGCATGCATACATACATACCTACATACATAGAGAGATGAATAGTAAACTTTTTTAAAAGATATCAAACTACAGCTTCTCATCAGATGGGCCATAAATGACAAATGTAGACTAGTTTGCTTGCTATCATATAGGTTGCTTTGGAGGACAGATTTTTTTCATTGTTATTTTTATTTTATGTGTGAGTGTATTGCCTACATGTATGTAAGTGCACTCATGCCATGCAGTGCGTGCAGAGGTCAGAAGAGGGTGTTGGATCTCCTGGAAATGGAGTTAGGACAGTTGTCAGCTGTCATGTGGATGCTGGGAACTGAACCCAGGTCCTCTGCAAGAGCAGCCAGTGTTCTTAACCACTGAGCCATCTCTCCAGCCCCAAGGGGCACAGATTTTAAGTGAAATATTGTTGTTGGCTCTTACCTTGTCTATAAAACACTTTGACACTCTGTATCCCCTGTTCTCTGACTTGTCTATTGGTAAAACTGTCAAGTACAAGAATATTTTAAAAGCTTGGTTGTGATGATAATGGTTGTGATGATAATCTTGATTGTCACCTTGATGGGATTTGGAATCACCATGGAAACATCTTTGGGTATATCTGTCAGAAATTGTCTAGATTAGTTAATTGAGGTGGCAAGACCCATTGTAAATGTGGTCAGCACCAATCCGTGGGCTGGGCTCCTGGACTGTATAAAAAGGAGAAAGCTACCTGGTCACAAGCATTAATTATTGTCTGCTTTCTGACCACTGATGCAGTGTGACCAGCTGGCCTCCCACTTCTGTCACCATGCCTTTCCCACCATGATGGAATATAGCCTTTTGAAACCAGAATGAATCTTTTCTTCCTTAAGTTGCTTCAGTCAGATGCTTTGTTGCAGCAATAAGAAAATTAAGAGGGAGTAGACTACTTATTCACCTAAATTGCTTCATTTCTCACGTTAACTATGGCTATGGCTACAAAGTTTTTTTAGTAATGTAGTTTCCAGGATTTGATATACCCAATTCTATACCAACTTTAATGGATTTCCATCACAGCACTTGAGAGTCCTTCAAATTATGGAATGAGGTTTTGGAGTATGACACGTTCAGATATTGTTTGCTTCTTTTTACTCAATTCTGTCAGAATTGAGGAGATATAGACATTGATCAGGTGCTTGAAAAACAAGGAAAGATTAAATGAAGCTCTTTGGTCACTGACAAAAATCTTAAGGGCTTTATCAAAGTATATAAATCATACATGAAAGCACCTACATCAGTTAGTCCAGAACATTTTATCCTCAAGTGAGAAAAAATCATTTTAATTTCCTCATCTATTAAAATACATAAGTATATTAATTACTTTTGCATTAGTGTGACCCAAACCTGACAAGAAGCAACTTAAGGGAGGAAGGGTTTATTCTGGCTCATGGCTGGGCACACTGCACCTTCAGTCAGGAGAGGAATGAAGAGAGAGAGGAATGCTGGTGATCAGCTGGCTTTCTTCTTTTTTCCTTTTCATTCAGTCCTGGACCCCACCCCTTGAGGTGTTTCCACCCACATTCAGAGTGGGTCTTCTGTCGGGAGCTATTAATCCATTATGTACATAAGCTGTGGCAGGCTTGTTTACTGAGTTTGTGTTTTGCACACCAGTACCTAATCTGACAAATCAGGAGGAATGTGTTTATATGGTGGAGCTCACAAAACAAGTATTTGACCGCTCCTTGACCCTCAGATACAGGTGGGAAAAACAGCTGTTGAAACTAATTGAGTTCT
>NW_008340854.1:2329136-2351581 GCF_000622305.1 Nannospalax galili
TGACAGCCCTCCCAAGTATCTTTTCTGTCTCTTGTTTTTTCTTTCAATCCTCACTCCCCCTTTCAGGTACTGTCCGTCTTGGCTGGCTGGCACCAGCAGTCTTCCACCCTGGTTAATCTTCTCTAGAAACATCCTGTAGACAAGCCCAAAGATGTGTCTCCTAGGCTATTCAGAATCCAATCAGTTTGACAATGAAGACTGGCCATCACAATAGGCTTCTCATGGCTCTCTATATACTTTCAGGAGGCTCTTGCTCCTCTGGAGACTACCTGTGCCTCCTCAGAGTTTCCAAGTCAAGTACAAGGAAGTTAGAATATTTTCTCGTATGGGCTGTACCTGTACACTATCTCCTTATTTTC
Source organism: Nannospalax galili (assembly GCF_000622305.1). Lineage (NCBI taxonomy): Eukaryota > Metazoa > Chordata > Mammalia > Rodentia > Spalacidae > Nannospalax > Nannospalax galili. Next base: position 2,329,496 of record NW_008340854.1, read on the forward strand.
ATCATGAACTAGAACTTTTGGGCACTGTTTAGTCTTTAAGAATACTGTGTTATTTTGTTCTCTAAGAAAATGGGCCACTGAGAACTGGAATAAATTTCCAGAAAGTATCCCAAGTTTGAGAATCTGGGTGCTGTCCTGGGTCCTGAAAAAAAACCACTTGGGGTGGGGTCAGGGGTGCTGTCCAAGGTTCTAGATGTCTTAACCCAGGGTTTCTCAAAGTATGGCCTACAATGAAATCAATGGGGTATGATTATTAAAATGAAGATTCTGGGCCCAAAGCCATTTGGTTATAATCTTCGTATGCATTTTAAAGATGCTCTCAAGAGATACTTTTGTCTGATGCTACAATAATGTCTACCATATGTTAGTACCACTTTGTTGAGGACTGGAAACCATTTAACCTCATCTTAACTCACTGATCACACTGCAAATGCACCTGATACCTTTAATATTATCTGTATTAATAATCATGATGCGTTTTTATGCTCCTGACGAAGACATTAACCAAATATCTTTCACATGGTTTCTGTCATAATTTGGCACCAAATAACTGCAAAAATATAACCCCATCAAGGACTCTTAGAAAAGCCAAACCCTTTTTGAAATCTCCTTGAGCCTTCAGAAAATGTTTCCAATCTATCAATAATAGAAACAAAAATATTATAACAGCAAACATACAATGATCATTCACACTGGGCCATCAATCAATCCCATGGCAATAATAGTCCAGCACTGGTCAAAGTTCCTCACTTAATGTATCATTTAATCCTTACGTTAATGTCCCTATGATCCTAAAAGAAGGAAAAATTGTAGACTGTATTACTTGAGGTTTTGGTACTTACAGGACTCTTCATACAATACACATCAAAAAGCTAATACCCTGATGCTGTTTTTATAAAATGTGAAAATGAGGGAGAATTTAGGTATTCGTTGTTAATTTTTTACTGTGTTCCTGGTACTTTAATATGTTTTCTTCATTCAAATACTGAGCCCTTTACAAATAATTTTTACTATCCATATTCTAACATGTTTTCAGAAGTGTTGATATATCATAAGCTGAACATATTTAAAGTGTGCAATTTAAATTATGTGTGTTTCTGTGAGGCTGTCACCACACCCAAGACAATGAACGCACCCACCTCCCAAGAGTTTCCTTTTAGCGCTCTCTCTCTCTCTCTCTCTCTCTCTCTCTCTCTCTCTCTCTCCTCTTTCATGGGCTTCTCTCAGATAACCACTGACCTCTCTGACACAGCTTTCCAGTTTCTAGAACTCTCTGTAAATAGAATTATATACTATACATTTTTATCTTATATCTTATACTCATAATTACTTTAAAATTCATTCAGATTATTACAATTATAAGCAGTTCACTGACTTTTATTCTGGAGTAGTATTACAAGTACACCCAATTTATAGGTAAGAAATTTGAAAATAGATAAGTACTCTAAGATTACAGAGTAAAGGGTCAGATTCCAGTGCAAGTGTGCCAATACAAAACCGTATTTTTTGTTAATAATTCTGCCTCTTATATTTTAATTCATAAATAGTTATGCACACATTTTCACAATGAGAGAACTATGCCCCCCCATATCGGCCAGAATATAGTAGTAACTCATTGTTGGACGACTAATGAAAAAGTGTCTACTGTCCAATTCTCCAAACCCCACCATTCTTGCATTCATCGATGTCACCTAAAATGTTATTTTCACATTGTTAAGTCATTAACCCCAAGAAGAATAACAGCACCAATTTACAAATACGTCTTATTATTCCCATTTTAACAAGTTTGCATAAGTAGTGACATCATAAACTGCCATTTAAAGGCTGCCATTTACCTCACATGCCTTGGGCTGCCAAGACTCATGAGATAACCATACACAGGGTCTAAGCTCTAGCCAGGGTCTTCTCCTATAGGCCAAAAAACAAGCATGCTGGGCAGATGATGAGAGGTGGCCAAGTCATGGTAAGGAAAGAAGCTCCCAAGAACTGTAAATACCCTCTTTAAGCAGTGCCATTTATATGACCTCCCCTGATGAACAACTTTTATTTAAAAACAGAAAAATAAATACCTAGAATGTGTGAGAAAATGGACAGGCGGGCTACTCTTGCCCAACCCCACTGCTCAGTGGTTATCTCAGGCACACATGAATACAAAATCCTTTCTTGTAATACAAAATCCTAACAGACTGTTGGTTTTTCATGATCTTCACAGAATATTTTTCAAGAAGAACCAATGATAACAATAACAACAGTCATTACAGAGTGCTTATTGTATTCAGACACCACACAAGAGAATTATGCTCCATTTCCGGGTTACTAACAAAGAAATCAGATATCAGAAAATATAAATGACTCATCCGTGGTCACATAGCCAGAGAGTGAGTTATAGCCAGCATTCAGGTCTCTGACTCTTAAGCCAGTGCCCTTCCCAAGACTGAGAAGGACTCCAGGCTTCCCTTGTCTCAACCCAATCACCCAGCCACCTCCACCTGCTTCATCCTTGTCCGTCCAACACCACCACAGTCCCAGCACTCCAAAGTGTCCCGGTTTTTTCTCCATTGCTGTGACAAAAGACTCTGACCACTACCAACTTGGGGAGGAAAGGGTTTATTCAGCTTACATCTCCCAGGTCGCAGTTCATCAGGGAGCCCAAGGTAGGAACTCAGGGCAGGAACCTGGAAGCAGGAGCTGGAGCACAGGCCATGGAGGAACACTGCTTACTGGCCTGCTCCCCTGGCCCCTGCTCAGCCTGCTTTCTTATACAACACAGGCCCACCTGCCCAGAGGTGGCACCACCCACAGTTGGCTGGGCCCTCCCACATCACTCATCAAGAAGGTGCCCCTCAGACATGGCCACAGGCCAGTCCAATAGAGGAAATTCCCCAATTGAGGCTCCCTCAACCCAGGTGTGTCAAGTTGACATTAAAGCTATCCAACACATTGACTTAGGTCATTTCCTTTCCAAACTCTAAACTCCTTACCTGCCCCATCAGAATGTACCATTCTGCATGCTGTACCCTCAGAACACTGTTCAATACCAGAGTCAAATTATACCTTCTAGTAAATCAATTCTGCACCAAAATGTTAGACTCAAATGTTATAATCTTGTCCAGTACCAATTGATATTTAAGAAAATAGTGCCTAGAGTCTGGAAAGATGGCTCAGTTCTTCAAGAATGAGAACCTGAGTTCAAATTCCCAGCATCAATGTAAGAAACTGAGAAGGATGGTATACACCTGTAACCCTACTGCTGGGGAGGCAGAGACAGGAGTATTCTTGGAGCTCACTGGCCAATTAGTTTTGCCAAGTTGGTGAGCTGCATACTCAGGAAGGCCCTGTCTCAAATATATAAAGCGTTTTCCTCAACAGAGGAAAACATCTGACACTGACCTCTGGCCTCCATATGCATGCACAAACATGTGTACACATACATACACACACAAAAAAAAACACAAGCATACAAGCACACATACACAAGCATACAAAACAAAAAAAAATAACTGACAAAAAATAAATAATTTTTAAATGAAACTAGTTCCTATGGTGTGCAAGACTGTGACGTACAGATTTTCCAAGCTCTGTCCTCCCAGGTGCAATGTCAGATTTACTCACTCTAACTCAAGACAAAGTAAACTACCATTCCTTTTTCCAGGAGCCAGCTTGGGCAGAAGTGGCCCCTTTCTGACTAGGGAAGGGGGAAATAGAAATCATGATACTTAAATGACAATAGTAACATTCATCGACATCTTTTTATTATTTTGCCAATATTATCTAAGTTAAACCACCACTCCACGAAGTGTCATTAGTTTCTGCAATGGTTAGTGTTATCAATGTGACAGAATCTAGAGTCACCAGGGAGATGTGTATGTCTGTGGGGGAGTATCTCAATTTAGTTAATTGAGGTGCAAAGTCCCACCTAGTGTGGGTGGCACCATCCGACTGGGGTCCTGGACTCTACGGGTGGTGTGCTGTTAGTTCTGTCAACCTAACACAAACCTAGACATTTCTGGAAAGAAGGAACCTCAACTGAGGAATTTCTCCCATCAGACTGGTCTGTGACATACGTGTAAGGCATTTTTCCTAATTGTTAATGGATGTAATGATGCCAAATTTGGGCAAAGAGCCAAAAAGATGAGACCTTTGGGTTCATAAGAAAACAGCCTTATTAACCCTCTGGGACCCAAGTGGTGTTATCTGAAAAAAAAAAAAAAAAAAAAAACCAAAAATTAAAAAAAAAAAAAAAACGAAAGCAGCAAATTACCCCTAGTAGTGGCATCATTATAAACCTTGTTAAGCTGTGATGAAGAATGGGGCTGAGGAGAGCTGAAGGGCCTGGGCGCCATTTTATAGTAAAGAATAGCAAGCATCAGCAGTTGGCTGCTCAACAGTGTATGATTTGTTAATTCTATCTCTGGGACAAGGATGAAAAGGGAAATTTTTAGAAAAGGAATATAGACAAAAATGATTACAGGAACATGTCAATTTGACCTCAAACTATGTTTACAACTGTTGCCATCTGGTGGTATACAGTTGGTAGGTTTTCTTATTTTTGTAATTTTTAGTTTATAACCCTCAGTGATTTGAGGAACAGGTGCAGTGGGGTAGGAGATTCTCTTCTCCAGAGCTGCACAGTTCACTTATTAAATCTGGAGGCTCATGCACCAGTAGGAAGGCCCCGCCCTCTGTGGATGTTGCCACACCTGGGCAGGTGGGTCTTGACTGAATAAGAGAGGTGGCTGAGCAGGCCAGAGAAGTGAGCCTGTAAGCAGCATTCCTCCTGACTCTGCTTCAGTTCCTCCCTCCAGATTTCTGTTTGAGCTCCTGCCCCGACTGCCCTTGATGGAGGCTGTACTATAAGCAGAAATAAACCCTTTCTTCCCCGAGTTGCTTTTGGTTCTTGTTTTAAAATATAGCAACAGAAAACTAAATAAAATGTGTGGAGAAAGGGAACTGAGCAACAGCATGCATTCAAAGCTCTCTGATTTCTGACTGTGGATGTGAAATGACCAGCTACTCAAAGCTCCTGCTGCTGCAACTTCCCTGTCATGATGGACTGAATCCTTGAACGTGAGCCAGAGTAAACCCCTTCTTCCTTAAGTTGCTTTGTCGAGGTATTTTATCATAGCAACCAGAAAAGACAGTTTCCTTTGTAGAAGAGGAATCTGAGCCAGAGGCTAGCACATTTGTCCTAGCTAGGTGGCAGAGCTGAAAATCAATGGCTTTTCTTTCAAACTCCGGCGTGCTCATTCTTAAGCAGTGCACTCATCTCCAGTTATCGTTTATTATCTCTTGATTATGTGTCTGTGCTGCGTGAATCCTAACCATATCGATCCACTAAAACATCACAGCAACGCTATAAGAAGTTGCCATGCTCCACAGGGCAACAGCGTGAGGCATTTTCCTTGCAGACCACCTGGGAGCACTGTAAGAACTGCTGCGAAGAGAGCTTGCTGAGTACTCCCAGTAAATATGGATGCTGTGTCCTGAGGGCCTGTGGACTGACTCAAGCTGCAGGCACAATGGGGTTCTATTCTGACCCAGAATTTGAGATTGTGTCTTTGCCCATCCATCACAGGGTCTTGCACATGCACCTCCACACTTCTGGATCCCACTCAAACCACGTCTTCGTCTTCCCCTAAAGAGGTTGGTCCTTTCTTTGTGCCCTTGTGAATATCCCTATTACAGCGCTGAATGCTCTTCTCTTTCTTTCACCGAGGATAGACACTTTATCTTAAATTTCTTTGGGCAAGTTAATCATGTAGCACTTCTTTCAACTGTAAAATGAGGACAGTACCTCATGCATAAAGCTTCCTGCCTTAATACTTGTATGGAGCTTAGAAGAGTGTCTTACATACAACACATGTTCAGAAAATATGAATCGCCATCATTCTGTGCCCACGTAAGTGTGTACCTACAATAGGGCCTGCAATCAGCTTCACATATTTACATATTTATTCTTGGAGATTTGAATCTCAGACATATATATATATGGTTGTGAATGTGTGTGAGGGTACTTCAACACACAACCTTTTCACAACTGGCAGCAGTTCACTCTGGGTCCTCACTGCAGCTTACTAGCTGAATGGCCACCAGAAATCACCTAAACATTCTCTGGCCCCTCGGCTGTAAAGTGGAGATCATCATAGTAGCATCTGCTTTATAGGACTGTGCTACACACACAAAGATGAGAGTCATGACTGTCCTCTAACAAGCTGTGTTTTCCTTCCTTCCTTACCCTTCTTTCACTTTAAGAGCTAGGGCAAGTGACTTGATATGCCTGCACCAGTCCCCCAACAAACCTCTGCAAAACACATTCTTATATTTTCTCATGTAATACAGCTACTCCAAGAGGCTCCTGATTTGCTGAAGTCCCAGAGTACCCACAGTGGGCCAGGGCCGGGCTCCTTCAAGTAGAATTTCTATGTTGGTCCCATTGCTCTGCATCAGCCTTTTTATCTGTTTCTTTTTACTACAGTCTTTCATACCTGAATTCATTTAACCACCCCCTACTGTCATACATTCAGATGTTCTCTTTCATCTTATCTGCTCTTATTGTGGGCAAGTGTTTGCAATGTGGGGTGAGGCTTGTGCGCCACAGATCACATATGGAGAGCAGAGGACAAGTCTGTGGAGTTGATTCTGTTTTTCCACTTTTATGTGGATTCTGGGCATTGAACTCAGGTGTTAGGCTTGCACAGCAAGCAGCTTTACCCACTGAAGCATCTCACCAGTCCATACATTTTAATATTCAAAGCCAAATTCTGTTGAGGTCCTCTTAAGGTTTAAGGTTTTGATTACTTAGTCTCCATCCCCAAAGACCCAACTCCCCAAGAAATGATTCCTTCAGGTCAAGAGTTTCCCCCAGGCCACAAACTCAAGACTCATGAACTTTGAAACTAGGTGAGTTTCTTCCTTCCCAGGAGCAAAGGAGAGGAAAGGGGTGCCCATCCATGGCCAGAAAGAATGGATGGAGACCTTTCTACTTGGAGTCTGGAGTCAGAAGTGTTTACTCAGCTTTCTCCTCAGACCTAGAAGTTTCTCAGCCCCTCTGTCCCATATCTACCTCCATCCAGTCCATCAAATATTCTCCCTAAGAACTTAAAGAGACACATTGACATATTGTCAGATGAACCCATATACCATTAAAGCACCCAAGAAATTCTGGGAAATAGCTCAATACTCTCTTCAGGACTCAGGCTCAGGCAGGAGATGGAAGGAGTGTGGGATGAGGTTGGACACTTTTGTTGGGGGTTTGGTTCTGAAATACAGCCAAGTAGTCAGGTACTTACCATCTCAGAACTGCCTTTTCCTCATTTGTGAATTGCAGTGGGACAGGAGGATTGATAATCTGGGGACACATAACTGGAGAGGGGCTGAAAATACATGAGGAAGTAGAGCTTTCAGGGAAGGAGGAGAAGGGAAGGGAGCCAGCACAAGCCCAGGACCATATATAGGGAGGCGGGTTCACATCAACCTGATTGCTTTGGAGCCACAGCAGCTCTCAGGATTTGGGGAAGACCAGCCTCTTCCTCTTCAACCATCTGCTCTCTGACACATACATTAACCCATGCCAAGTACAAAGATAGAGCTATCTCTGTGTTCAGACACCCTACATTGAGGCCCCAGTCCCAAAAGAAGAGGAAAACTTCCCCAGAAAGACATGCTGCAAAGGGAAGATGTGGCTTTTGTCTCATCTCAGCACCAGCAAAAGCCAAATTGGCCCCATCATGGTCCAAAAAGATTTCCCTATGTCTTGAGGAACCACTCAGAGCTAAGGGTATCTCTAGGGCTTTGAAGACCTCATCTGCTCTCTAAATCACCTACACAGTCATGATCCTTTAGAATGAAGTAACACTAATATTGTTCTCTTTCCCAAGGTCCTGGTGACCCTCATGGTCCAGGCTTTTCTGGACTCAGCCCTCGGGGCCTCCCCTCCATCACATCCCCACACTATGTCTTCTAGAGCTGAAAATCTCTTGCCTAAGGACACAGACTTTGAAATTGAATTGCTGGGAAATGGTAGGAACACCCTTCAGGAGCTTTCAGAAGTACACAGACCTCAGAGCCTCAGATACAAAAGAAGTGGTAAAAGCGGTCCATGGTTAGGTCTAGAGGCAATGGGGAGGACTATGATTTGAGGGCTCTCTCCAGAACTCATGTTGAGATTTAATTGCCACTGTGATAGTATCAAGGGGTAGGACCTTTAAAAGTGATTAGGTAGGGGCTGGAGAGATGACTCAGCTGTTAAGAACACTGACTGCTTTTGCAGAAGACTCAGGTTCAATTCCCAGCACCCACATGGTGGCTAACAACTGTCGTAACTCCAGTTATAAAAGATCCACTTCCCTCTTCTGACCTCTGCAGGCTTTGCTCAACACAGGTGCACTTACACACATGCAGGCAATACATTCATACACATAAAATAAAAATTATTATAATAAATAAAATATTTTTAAGTGATTAGGCTGGGACTGGAAAGACAGCTCAGCAGTTAAGAGCATTGGCTGCTTTTGCAGAAGACCTAAGTTCAGTTTCCAGCAACCACATGGCAGCTAACAACCACCTGCAACTCCAGTTCCAGGGGATCTGACGCCCTCTTCTGACCTCTATAGTCATTGTATGACACAGATGCACTTACATACATATACTCATGCATATTAAAAAAATTTTAAATATGGCTGGAGAGATGGCTCAGCAGTTAAGAGCACTGACTGCTCTTGCAGAGGACCCAGGTTCGATTCCCAGCACCCACATGGAGGCTACGAACCATCCTTAACTCCAGTTCCAGGGAAATCCAAAGCCCTCTTCTGACTTCTGCAGCATTGTGCTGCATGGGTGCACTCACATACATACAGGCAATACACTCATACACATAAAATAAATTAAAAAGTATTTTAAATAAAGTATTTTTAAGTGATTAGGTCATAAGGGCCCTTACATCAAAGATGGATTAATGCCATTATATCAAGAGTGGGGGAGCTACCTCTGGGGAGCTTCTTGATGAAAAGGATGAGTTCAGCCTATTTCCTTTCTCCATCTCACATATGTTCACTCGCCCTTCTGCCAGGTTACAGTGTAGCACATGGGACCTCACCAGATGCCAGGGCCATGCTCTTGGACTTACCAGCCTCAGCATGTGAGCCAAATAAACTATTACTTCTAAATTACCCATTCGGCAGTACTGTGTTATATCAGCAGAAAATGAACAAGAAGTGATATCAGCAGGTTGGAGATATAAACAAAAGGGAAGGTGATGAATGGTTTCTTGACTTTAGCTCCAAACCCTTTCTGCTCAGGTCTGAAAAGATGAATGCCCTTATCTCTACTGTTCTCCATATCCAACTGAAGACTGCCTAGAAAAAGAAATAGGTGGATTGAATAGGTGGTAGGATCTCCAACGCATCCAGTGTTTTGGACATTAGCTTAAAAGCACGTCTCCACAGTTGGCCACAATCACACACTCACATGTAACCCAATGCAGGTTCACAGCCAAGACACCAAACAGAATCCATGTTGGAAATGTTCTTCCTTCTAAGACCCAAGAGAACACTCGGCAGGAGCCACAACTGATAGACAAGATACAAAAATAGAAGTAGAAAATAAATTAAAAAGAAGAATGAAATCTCACTGATTCTAAAAGATATGTAGAGTTTAAAACTAAGGTTCTATTATTTTCCTCTAAAATTTTCTTGTTACAAAGTATACATCTTTTATGATACAAATGTGGCTTGTAATATGCATACAAATGGCAAAATGAACTCCACCTTATATTGTGTTTGAGTTTGAATCGAGAATGTCCCCCAAAGGCTCATGTGTTCCTAATCTGGGACCCTGTTGAGAGGTGGTGGAAACTTTAGGAGGTAGAGCCTAGTTAGAGGGAGTAGGTTACTGGGCACACCCCCTTGAAGGATATAATGGGACTCTAGCCACTTCCTTCCTCTCTCTGCTTCCTGGCCACCATGATGTAAGCAGCTTTGCTGCACTCTGTGCTTCCTGCCGTGACATTCTGCCTCATCATGGGCCTGAAGCAGCCATGGGGCTTCAGTCTGAAATAATAAACCAAAATAAATTCCTCCTCCTTTTACATAGTCTTTCTCAACCATTTTTCACAGTGTTAGAAAACTGACTAATAGACATTGCTAGTGCAGAGCTGATCAATTGAAGCCTTTTCAAAAAATAATTTGACAATATTTAATTAAATCCTTTTAACCAAGGAATCCATTTTTTAAATCTATTTAATGAGTAATCTAAATCTAATGAATGAGTCATTTCAAAGCCCAATTTTTGTGCCAGGAAAACCTATATACAATTAAGTATCTAACTTTAATGCTCAAAAATAGGAAAACAGGTTCTGGTAAGATGGCTAAGCAGGGAAACGTGCTTGCCACCAAGTCTGACAACCTCCCACATGGTGGGACTCACATAGTGGAAGAACAGAGTTGACTCCTGAAGGTTGTCCTCTGACCTCCATGTGGACACTGGGACTTGTGTACGCGGTTGTGAGTATACACACACACAGGATAAATAAAATGCAATAAAAATTTTAAATAGGAAAACAGTTAAATAAATATTGCTCTTATGAAGATAGATACTACAAGAAAACTTTATGTTGTGGCAGAGTGAAAAAAAAAAAAAGAGAGAGACTCCAAAGAATCCGTGCCTCTGCGCTACAGCTGCCTTGATTCCTATGTTGCACACACTCTTCTTGTAGGCCTCTGAATAAGAAGCAAGGAAGCTGAGACACAGAGTGAAGGAACTGCTACCTGGTCTAAAAGCAAGTGACCAGTGCATCTAAGTCAAACCTGTGCCCCAAAATGCCCCCAAAACAAGCAGTGTCTATGAGCAAGACACTTGAATCTACATGATAATATGAAAGTTCCAATTCTCACATTTTATGCCCATGTTTAAATTCTGTAACTCACCTAGTTCTACTCCTTGGGGTCTCAAAAGAGCATTTACCCAATTAGGCCTGGTGGGGGAGGAAGGCTCCAGAAGCTGTCAGCCCTCAAGACTAAGCAGAATGCCCTGGTGTGCTCCTGACTACATTCCTGGGGATCCCACCCATCTTTGGTTAGAAACCCATTGGCCATGACCATACACAGGGCACTTCAGCTCTCTTTATCTTTAACTTCACTGTTCCAGACCTCATAGATCATCTCCATACCACAAACCCATGCTTTCCTAGACCTTCCATTTCCTGACTTTTTCCCCAGGACAGAAGGATCCAGAGCCCTGCATACTTCCCCCAGAGCTGGATGCAGCCAGTCCTGGGGACAGCTCTGCTATGAGAGCCTGCCTCTACCCTCTAAGAAGCAGTGAAGCAGGATCTTGTCAGATGAAATCATAGCAACGCCGTTGCTCCAGGCTACTCAGTCTGTCCTACACCTTAGCAGTCCTACACAGAACAGAACCGGGGTCACACAGCCACGGGTTATCATCTTTCCCCACTATCTAACCTCCTTTCTTCCTTACTTTAGCTGGGTTTGTTGCCTTTTGGAATAAGACTACATTTCCCAGGCTCCTCAGCACTAATTTTCTGACCAGTGAGATGATATAAGAGAAAGTTATAGGGGGCTTGCTGGGAGGCACAATCAAGGCACTCCCTTCCTCCTTTCCTTCCCTCCTCCCTTGTCCTTCTTCCTGGGAATGAAGTGACCTCTAGTGGTAATAGCAATCTCAAACTAAGACATCAGGACAGAAATGTAAAAGGACCTTGAGTCTTGATGACATGGAACTTGAACAGCCCACCTTCAGACTCTTATGTGAGAACATACAACCCTTATGTGGAGAAGCCACTGTCATTTAAGTTTCCCTGTTATGTGCAGCCTAGCCTCATCCCTAACTGCTCAGCTTCTCCTCCCCAACCTTTCAAAAACAGTGGCAAGAAGCTGGGCCTAGTGGCACAGGCCTTTAATACCAGCAGAGGTAGAAGCAGGTGGATCACTGTGAGATCGAGGCCAACCTGGCCTACATAGCAAGTTCCAGGCCAGATGGGGCTACAAGGAGACCCTGTCTTTAGAAGAAGAAAAAAAAGTAGGGAGAGAGCTCCTTAATCCCATTGGCTTTTTGCCTACTAAGAACTGAGCACAGGGCTAGAGAGCTGGTTAGAAGTACTGCTTTTTAGAGGATCTGTTTGGTTCCCAGCTAAAACTTGCCTATAACTCCAGCTTCAGGGGAGTCTGATGCCTCTGGCTTCTGCAGGCATTTGTACTCACATACACACACACATAATTGAAAATAGTAAAAATAAATCTCTAAAAAAGAACTGAGCAAAAGAATTAAGTTTTATAGGTTAAACTACCATAAAAGAGAAAAACACATCTATAAGTTTTATAGGCTAAACTACCATAAAAGAGAAAAACACATCTATAAATTAGAACAGTCTTATGACTCCATTAGGTTGACCAGCACAAATTAACCTTGGACTCTTGAAACATTTGGGCCAAAATATACAACATGCTCAAAGCCACTCATTGGCACTGCCTGAACATGCTATTTTCATGTAGAAAGAAAGCGAATTATCCTACAAAGGAAGAGCCTCAATGAACAGGAAGACACTGTTACATCTTCGTTGGTGGTCATGTTCAATCCACGCTCCAAGCTGAACTTTAAATAGCAGCTTCCTTTGAACCTAGTCCAACTGTATTAGCAGCCTCAGAGGAGTGGTCCAGTGTTCACAGCTGACTTGTGTTCCAAGCCTCTAAACCTCCAGCCCAGGTTTCTCCCATGGAGGGAATCCAGCTGGCCCTGGTCTTAGTGAGCTTTTTGCAATCCTGCCCTCCACAAGCTGCTTGTAAGGGAAGCTTTGTCCAGGAGCAGCAGCTCTCAAGCTTGAGAGGGCCTCAGAAACACCTGGGGGCCGGGGGTGGGCTTGTTTAAAGACAAATTACTGGGCTCCAACCCCAGTTTCTGATTCAGTAGATTTTGGGCAGAACCCAAATATCTGCAGTGCTCATAAATCCTCAAGAAGTGCTCCAGTCCCAGGAGCAAACTGGGAGGGCCACTGCCCCACAGGAATGGGCATTTCTTCAAGCACCTTTTTTATAGGCTTTGGGGAATGTACTCTCATATGCTCACAGAGCGCTAGACCCAGGGGAGGATCGGCATGGCTGCCCTGAGAATCAGCTCCCAGGCCCTCTCTCTCTGCTTCCTGGCCTCAGGACTCCTCTCCTCACTGAACCCCTGAGCCAGGTACTCCACAGGAGTGTGCTCTACTGAAGTATCCCTGACAGAGTGGAGGGTGATATGGGGGGGGGGGGTCGGGTAGATAACTTCTCTCATACCTAAATATGTTAAAATGTGTTGTTTTATAAAATAATAAAAGTAAAATGTTAAAAGGAACAGACTTTTGGAAGATTAATGAATACTTAAGTTCTAGGCTTTGTATAAATGCTAATTTAATTACTGTCACCATATCTCAGATATAAAGCAGGCTTAGAGAGGTAAAGCTGTTTACCTAGTATAATATAGCTAGTCAATGAAAGATTCATTTCCAGGTTACTCAAGTCCAAAACTTGGTCTTCTGGTTTTTTTAATATTTTATTTATTGTTTTTATTTTATGTGTACGAGTGTATTGCCTGCATGTACGTGAGTGCACCCATGTCATGCAATGCCGCGGAGGTCAGAAGAGGGTTTCGGATTCCCCTGGAACTGGAGTTAAGGACGGTTTATAGCCACCATGTGGGTGCTGGGAATCGAACCCGGGTCCTCTGCAAGAGCAGTCAGGGCTCTTAACTGCTGAGCCATCTCTGCAGCCCCAGTCTTCTAACTCTTAGGTCACACTGCCCTTTGAAAATGCTACTGATTTAAGGCTATAGAGATGGCTCAGCAAGTAAAATTGCTTGGCATGCAAGCTGTGGCACACACACACACACACACACACACACACACTCTGCTTGGCATGCAAGCTGTGGCACACACACACTCACACAAATGTGATATTTGCTTTACTGAGTCTGACTTCTTTCATTTAACATAATGACTTCCATTCCACCCATTTTCCTGTGAATATCATAATTTTATGTTTTCTTTACATTCCATATAATTCCCCTGTATAAGTGGACATATTTTCTTTTTCCATTCATTTATTGATGGACATCTATGCTGGTTCAATATCTTGGCTATTATAAACAGCTCATCAATAAACATGGGTGCAAGTGTCTCTGTGGTGTGTTGAGTTAGTCATTTGTGCACTCCTTGGGAGTGGTATATCCAGGGCTACACGGTAGTTCTGTTTAGAGAGTCTCCATACTGTCTCCTGTAATATCCTCACCAGTTAATATTCCCACCAGCAGTGAATAAGAGTTCCTCTCTCCCCACATTCTCTCTAGCATTTGTTCTGGTTGGTTTTCTTGATGATAGCCATTCCATCCATGGTGAGATGTATTTTCAAGGCAGTTTTAGTTTCCATTTACCTGATGACAGTATCTTGGACTTTTTTTCAAATATGTGTTGGCCATTTGTATTTCTTCCTATGAGACCTGTCTGTCTAATACATTAGCCCATTTGCTGATTAGAGCTAGATTTTTAGTATTTGAGTTTGGGGATTCTTTATAGATTCTGGATAGTCATTTTCAGCTGGTTTTTCCTACTCTGTAAGCTCTATATGCTCTGCTTAGGGTTTCCTTTGCTGTGCAGAAGTTTTTTTATTTCATGAAACCCCTTTTGTCAGTTCTTGGTATTATTTCCTGTGCTATTGGAGTCCTTTCTGTAAAGTCCTTGCCTATGCCTAAATCGTGAAGTGTTTTGCTTATGTTTTCTTCTGGCAGTTTCAGAATTTCAGGTCTTATATTAAGGTCTTTGATCTATTTTGAATTGATTTTTGTTCAGGAAGAGATACAGTTCTTATTTCATTCTTTTACATATGAAAGTCCAGCTTCCCAGCATTATCTGTTAAAGAGGTTGTGGTTTTTTGAATGACAGATGTCCTCCATAGAGTCACATATTTAATATTTGGTCTCCAGTTGGTGGCGCTGTTTGTGGAGGAGTTGCATCCTTGCTGGGGGAAGTGTGTCAGTGCTTTGAACTCTGGGAGTTCATAGCCTCATCCACTTCTGGATCATTCTCTCAGCTTTCTGTGTGCCTTTGAATGTGTGAGTTCTTAGTCTCTAGCTTCTGCTTACCGCTTGCCCCTGTGCCACTCCACCATGATGGACTCTTACCCTCTGGAAGAATAAACCAAAATAAAATGTTCCATAAGTTGCCTCGGTCATGGCATTGTATCACATCAACAGAAAAGCAACTGATGCAGAGGCTGTATTTTTATTATTATTCTAACGTATGTTTTTAATAGACCAAGAAACTGAACTTTGGAGATAATAGCTACTCCCCTAGATTTAATGTCAAGCAAAACCATCCTTCGAGGATAAAGTGGCAAAAAAAGAATCTGCAGGCAAAGTAAAACAGCCAGTTACACACAGACCTTTGGCAAGAGAACTCTAAAGTCTAAGACACAGGAAAGAATGAATGAGAGGAAGTAAAGTCGTTTGCAAGTGAACAAATCTATGTAAATATTGATGTAAAAATAATAAGTCAAGTCGGGCGTGGTGGTGCACGCCTGTAGTCCCAGCACTTGGGAGGCAGAGGCAGGCGGATCTTTGTGAGTTCAAGGCCAGCCTGGTCTACATAGTGAGTTCCAGGACAGCTGGGGCTACAGGGAGACCCTGTCTCAAAAAGACCAATAATAATAATAAGCTAGATGTAGTGGTGCACACCTGTAATCTTAGTACTTGGGAGGTGGAAGCAGAAAGATCAAGAGCTCAAAGTCATCCTCAGCTACATAATGACTTCAAGTCTAGCCTGAGCTGCATGAGGCCCTGTCTCAATAAACATATTTAGTAATGTTTGCTATATTATTTCAAACATCAGAACAATAAAACATTGGATAACAATGGCACAAAAGTCAAGAGGGCATGATTAATTAGAATCAAAGCATGTGGCAGAGGGAAGAATAGATGCTGACTGAAGAATTCAGGTTAAGCATACATGTTAAGTTTTCAAGTTAAAAATAATAAAAGCAATCATTACTTCGGCTGTCCACACGCTACACACAGGACTCACTCTGCTCTCAGTGTTTAAATTCACAGAGAAATATGAATGGGTAACAACAGAGACGGTATTGGAACAGTGGCAAAAAAACATTTTGCACTGGAAGTTTTGGGAGACATTTACTGTACTCTACCTGAAGTTGGGACAGAATTGAAAAAGCAAGATGAGTTTGCGAGTCAGAAGGCATGAGAGTGCCAACAAGACTCTACTCTCTATCAGGAGAGGTAAGTGGAGTTAAGGAAGCACTTGCAGAAAACGCAGGGCTCAGCAACAAATCCTGTTATAAAGATGGTTAGCTGATCAAGATGACATCCTGGGACCCTTCAGAGCCGGATGAACTGAAGAGTGAAGAAGCATACAAGAAATATGTGAAATGGGCTGGAGAGATGGCTCAGCAGTTAAGAACACTGTTCTTACAGAAGACCTGGGTTCGAATCCCAGCACACACATGGCAGCTAACAACTGTCTGTAACTCCAGTTCCAGGTGATCTGAAGGGCACTGCATGACACGGGTGCACTTAACTACATGCAGGCAATACACTCATACACATAAAATAAAAATAATAAATAAAATAAAAAGGAATATGTGAAATCTATTGAGGATGAACACAGAGCCCCAAATAAACTGGTGTGAGCTAACTTGCTCCAGCATTGTCTTAATAAGTGATGGATAGAGATTTTGAATAACTTACAATACTGACAGAAAAGAAACCACTCCCAACACCCCACAGCTTCCTAAAGGGTTGCAGATAAACACAGAGTGCATCTCTTTTATATAATACCTTAGAGTAGGTATTTAGACTAGAGACTAAGCTTGCTCAGGTATTCAGAATTCATGAGATTATCTATCGTAGAAGATGGTTATAGGAATTCTACATTTCTGGATAACCATGTTTTTATAAGCCTCATGTAATGTTGCTTCTATCCATCCCTGGATGGGATGGATCTTCCCCCTGGAAATGCCTGAGAGAACAGGAACATATGTGTTGTACAAGGTCAAATGAAAGACAAAACTCTTAATTTCCAATATGCTTCATTAGGTGGTTCTAGTTTTATTCAAGTAAGAAAAAAAAATGTTCATATTCTTCAAAAAAATTAAATAAAATGGACATCAAACATTTCATTGCCAAATAAGTAGAATGCAAAGTTTGAGGAATTCTAATATCCTCCCTACAAATATGACAAATCATGGAAAAATTATCAAGTAAAGTCATTAGACTCTACTAGAACAGGGCTGGGGAGATAGCTCAGTTGCTAAGGTACTTGCCTCATAAACACAAGGACCCGAGTTCAATCCGGAACCCACATAAAAATGCTGAGTGTGGTGGCACACTTGCAGTCCCAGTGCTAGAGAGGCAGACACAGCTCACTGCTCAGCCTATTTAGCCTAATTGATGCACTCCAGGCCAGTGAGAGAGACCCTGCCTCAAAGGAGGTGTACAGCCTTCCTGAGGATGGCACCCAAGTTTGCCCTCCACATGCACATGCACACTCCCATACACACACACACACACACACACACACACACACACACACACACACGCACACACACATGCACACATGCATAAAATAAATGAATAACTCAATTTACTTAGAGCCATCATCTTTTAATATAACCTCTGGTTGTATTGAATAAAGTCAATTGCTTAAGTAAATATTTTCATAATAAATGTTTATCTTTATTTTTATGGTGGGGACAGGGCATAACTATGGCTTCAACAGGATGGTCCATGTCTGCAGCCTCCCAAGATGCTAAGCCACCAGGAAGAGAAAGCACAGGACACAGCCACTGGAAGGACATTACACACCACACCTTTACCTGTAGATTCACAAAGCTCCAAGATTTCAAAACTTAATGCTTAGTAAAGAAACCTGCTTGCCTTAATCCACCCCAGTGTTTTCCAAACGTTTTCCAAACATTTTCCCCACTTCATGAAATATACTAAAACTCTGTGGATTAAACCTTCTTGTTTGTGCTGGGCAGCTCTGCTTGAAAATTCACAAAGAACACAAAATGTAGACTCATTTCTTTTAAGGGATTTACAGAGCTATTATAAAAGTTTGAGACAGAAACCTCATGCAATTTGAATAGCAAGACTAGCTTCGTGCACAAATTCACATTTGCACTCTGTGGTACCGATGCAGACTGCCTCCCCTATGGCCCAAAACATAGAAGCCAGCCTGAGCTGTTTTCCTGCTCCCTGTTCAAAATCACCAGTGGAACTAAGCACAGTCAGCCATCAATTTGGCCTCATCTAGGCCTTTGTCATTGTCTCCAGATATTGACTCTGGGTAGATTAACTTGCTCTTCAGTCCTAAAAGAAAATGCCAAACTTGCTCCTTTCATGCATTTGCAGCATCCTGTCCTCACTGTCTGTGCCTCCTCCCCCATCATTCATTATTCAGTCTTTCTCCCATGATCCTTGGTGGCAGCTCCTGCAAGTTTCCCTGCTTCTGTCAAGTTCTCATGCCTGCTGACAACCTTGCAATAATCCTCCTGCCTCAGTCTCCTAAGTGCTGGAATCACAGATGGGAGCCATCACGCCTGGCTACCAATGAAGTATTCTTGCCCAAAATATCTAACCTGAATCAAGTCATGAGAAAACAACTGATACACTGAGTTGTGGGACATTCTAGAATACAGCTGGCTGGAACTCCTTAGGAAAGTCAATGCTATTTTTTTAAATCAAGGAGGGTGAGCTAGTTTAAACTAAAAGCACTCAAAGATTCAATGCATAAACCTTGATTAGGGCTCAGACATAAAACACATACAAATATTTTTAAAACAGTATAGTTGGAGTAATATAACTTTAAAGATGTGGATTGGATACTGTTAAATTTTTTATGATTTCCTTAGTTGTGATGGTAATGCTGTGGTTATATTAATTGCTTATTCAAAGCACCCATTAAATATTTATGAGTGAAGGGTTAGGATTTCCACCAATTTCTTCCAAATGGTTCATCATGAAAGAAATATAGAGGGCAGATGAAAGAAAATGGGAACCACTGGTCAGTCTCAGAAGGGAGTGTGGATTCTGCATTCAGCACCATGCCCAGGTTTCTATCATTCTTTTTAGTCTTCTGCAGGTTAAACACCTATGGGATCGCACACCTCTGAGTCACCCCCCTTCACCCCTCCACTCTTGTTCCTCCTTTCCTAATGGGAGGTGCTAAAGTCCCTAAAATAGCAAATCAAAACATTCAGAAAGCAAAAAGCCTAGAAGATTCTGATCCCATGGATCTAAGACTTCACATTTCTAGCTGGACATGGTGGTGCATACCTTTAATCCCAGCACTTGGGAGGCAGAGGCAGGTGGATCTCTGTGAGTTCAAGGCCAGCCTGGTCTACATAGTGAGTTCCAGGACAGCTGGGGCTACAGGAAGACCCTATCTCAAAAAGACAGAAAGAAAAGACTTCACATGTCTAACAAACATCTGGATAAGCTGTTGCTCCTAATCAGGGACCACACTGTGAAAATGACTTCCTAGAGAACAGAGGCCCAGGATGGCTACTCATAACCAACATTCTGCTGAGGTAATCTGTAGCCTCCAGCCCATAAAACCAAGATATTTAGTCTTTGCAACATGGCAATAATACCCAGCAGGGGGCAGCAAGCCCCTGTGTAAAATCATTCCTTCCAGGGAAGGAATTTGAATGAGCCTCAAGGGCTCTTTACTGAATTCTGACATCCAGCAAAATACTAAAGTGGAAGTCCCTTTGTCCAAGCAAGGCCCTCTCCCTGCACAGCCCTTTCATTCTCCCAGCATATTCCAATCCTCAGGCTGGCTCCCCCATCCAAGGTAATCTGTAGCCTCCAGCCCATAAAACCAAGAGATTTAGTCTTTGCAACATGGCAATAATACCCAGCAGGGGGCAGCAAGTCCCTGTGTAAAATCATTCCTTCCAGGGAAGGAATTTGAATGAGCCTCAAGGGCTCTTTACTGAATTCTGACATCCAGCAAAATACTAAAGTGGAAGTCCCTTTGTCCAAGCAAGGCCCTCTCCCTGCACAGCCCTTTCATTCTCCCAGCATATTCCAATCCTCAGGCTGGCTCCCCCATCCTACTGATTATCCATGGAGAATCTCTGGTTGTCTCCCTCAAAACTCTCAGAAGAATAACCCACAATCTTTTCTGCAGCCCCTAAAGCAAGCTCACACACTAGCCTGGTGTCGAATGTTAAAAATGTTGGATTGATGACACTCTCCCCCAGATTTTATGGTGATGAATGCATCTCTCAATTCTCACTAGAGAAGTTTCCTTACACAGCAGATGGTGATTAATACAGAAACCCACAACTGGCCAATGTACAGAGAAGAGGGTGCAGAGGGCTTATCCATGAATAGGACACCTATATCAAACTTCTTCCCTCAAAGACTCAGGGATCATTACAGAAGAGGGGGCAGAAAGATTGTAAAAGCCAGAGGCGAATGACCACAAGGAAACAGTTTTCCAGAACAGCTGGGAAGTTATTCATATGAATTCATAGTAATGGTGACAGCATATACAAGACCCGTATAAGTTCAAGTCAAACAAAATCTCAGCATAGACATGGGGAAGTGGGTAAGAAAATCCAGTCCTACCTAAGGAACTATTGGAAATCAATGGCTGGCAGTTGGGAAAGAGTCAGTCTCTTTTAATGGTATGACTCTTGGTAGGTTAACCAGGCTCCAATGGATAGAGTCACACCAAAGGACATTTGGGGACACAAATTTGACTCTATCGGCCTTAATATATATAGTAGAGTACATTAAATTGGGTGGGGTATAGTAAGGGGTGGGCAGATGGGAAGGGGATCTAAATTCAATAAAAATATATTGTATAAAATTCACAAAAATTCAATTAAAATAATTTTGAAGATATAGCTGAAAAGATTAAATAACGAAATGTTTTTGAATAAAGAAACTGGTAGTAGCATTTATGGAAAAAATGTTGGGTTGAGAAATCCAGGTTAAACCCAATTTTTAGCACTCACATGCCTAGAACTAGGACAAAACTCTGAATCCACTGTGCTGGGCAGCATTTTCTTATCCTAGAATGGAAATGATAACTCCAGAGTACTATTGCAAGGTTTCTGGATTATAGTCATTAAACATCTTCCAGATTGATCATCTCTAATCCAAAATCCAACATACCCAGAGATATAAAACTTGTTGAATGCCAAAAGGATGCCATAAGTGAAAAATTCCATACCTGACTTTATATAACTGGTCACAGTCAAAATACAGATGCAACAAAACATTGCATAAAAATAACCTTCAGGCTGTGTGTGTGTTTGTATGTGTGTGTGTGTATAAAGTGAATGAAATGTAACAAATTTTGTGTTTAGACTTAGGTCTCATTCTGAAGATGTCGCATTATGTATATGCAAATATTGAAAAATCCAAAGCATCTCAGTTTAGGGAGATGCAACCTGTACTGCATTATGAAGTACCCCTCCTTTTGGGGGGGGCTCTTTTTGATGAAGGACCCTTTTTATAAAGTCCTTTATAATGAAGCAAAAATTATATCATCTGGTATCAATAGGGAGAGTAAAGGAGCTACAAGGTGACTGACATCTTTTACATTTATTTCAGTTGCGAGGGGCAGAGAGATGCTTACAGCTGTTGACTCAAAGTAGAATTAGGAGTTACTAACTGGAAATATGATTGAGGTAAAGAATCATAAAGCAAAAATGTCTATTATAGTTGAGGGAGGAAGAAAAATCTTCCTTGACATGAATAGCCTGTATTCTTATACATGTCCACAAAACCAGCCCTTCAAAGAATACTTGAAGCAACACAGAATGGGGAGAAACAATTATACCCCAGGTGCAACGAAAGAAAATAAGCAAAGATACAATTGAAGAAACACAAAATTAGACAAAGAACACAAACAGCAATCAAAATGATGGCAACCAATACACACCTTAATAATCACCTTAAATATCAATGTTCTGAACTCCCCAGTAAAAGATACAGGCTAAGTGAATGGATTAAGAAACAAAATCCATCTCTTTGCTGTCTGCAAGAAACCCATCTCACCTTCAAGGACAGGCA
>NW_008340854.1:2351618-2353304 GCF_000622305.1 Nannospalax galili
AATTCTAATATCTGACAAAATAGACTTCAAAGTAAAACTAATCAGAAGAGATGAGGAAGGTGACTTAATTCTGATCAAAAGAACATTAACCAAGAAAATATTACAGTCCTTAACATATATGTGCCAAACTCTGGTGCACCCAAAGTCATAAAAACAACACTACAGGACTTTAAGACACAGATTAACCCCAACTAGTAATAGTAGAAGACTTCAATATCCCACCGTGTCCATTAGACAGGTCAACTGGACAAAGAATAAACAGAGAGACGTCTGAATTAAATGATACCATACATCAAATGGACCTAACAGACATCTTTCAAATATTCCACCCAAGCACCAAAGAATACACTTTCTACTCAGCACCAATTCACCACACGCTGGGCCACAAAATAAAGCTCAACAAATACAAAAAAAAAAAAATTGAAATAATTCCATGCATTCTATTGGACCACAATGCAATAAAGCTCAAAATCAACACTGGACAAAGCCTTAGTCACTACAGAAACTCATGGCAATTAAACAACACACTCCTAAGTAATGAGCGCATCAAAGGAAAAATTAGGAACTCGTGGCAATTAAACAACACACTCCTAAGTAATGAGCGCATCAAAGGAAAAATTAAGAAAGAAAAGAATTCTTGGAATTCAACAAAAAGGACAATACAACACAACACAACCTCTGGGACACTTTAAAAGCAGTCCTAAGAGGGAAGTTTATAGCTCTAAGTGCCTACATTAAAAAATTGGAAAGAACCCAAATAAATGACCTAACACTGAAACTCAAGGCACTGGAAAGGCAAGAACAAATGAAACCCAAACCCAGCAGAAGAGAAGAAATAACAAAGAATCAGACCAGAAATTAATGAAATAGAAACAAAGAAAACAATACAAAGAACCTAAGAATCAATGAATCTAAGAGCTGGTTCTTTGAAAAGCTAAACAAGATAGACCCTTAGCCCAGATAACCAAATGAAAGAAAGAGCACCTCTAAATCAAGAAAATCAGAGATGAAAGGGGAAACATCACAACAGACACCCAAAAGATCCAGACCACAATAAGGGAATATTAAAAACCTATATATGTTACTAAATTTGAAAATCTAAAAGAAATGGATGGATATCTAAAATCATGGGAACCACCAAAGTTAAACCAAGAAGAGATCAATAGTTTAAACAGCCCCATAACATATAACGAAATCGAAACAGTAATACAAAACCTCCCAACTAAAAATAAATCCCAGGCCCAGATGAATTTACAGCAGAATTCTACCAGACACTTAAAGAAGACCTGCAACCAATATTACTTAAGTTATTCAAAACAATGGAAACACAGGGATAACTCCTAAAATCCTTCTATGAAGCTAGCATCACTCTAATACTGAAACCAGGTAAAGACACAGCCAAAAAAGAAAACCATAGACCCATATCCTTAATGAACATGGATGCAAAACTGCTCAACAAAATACGAAACAAAAAGGAAAAGCCTCACCTCTGGAATGAATGAAATGGAAAACAGAATATCAACCCTGGGTTATCACGTTGAAGAATTGGACCACTCAAGCAAAGACTATGGAAAATTTTAAAAAAGACAGGTAAAGAATATGGAAGAGATGTGGGACACCATGAAAAGACCAAATCTATGGATCATAGGAATGGAAGAAGAAGAATTTTAGGTTAATAGTGTTGAC
>NW_008340854.1:2353674-2391895 GCF_000622305.1 Nannospalax galili
CATTAAAATCAGGAACCAGACAAGGATGTCCACTATCTCCACTCCTTTTCAACATAGTGCTTGAAATGCTTGCTAGAGCAATAAGACAGGAGAAAGAAATTAAAGGAGTACTAATTGGAAAAGAAGAGGTCAAACTATAACTTTTTGCAGACGATATGATACTATACCTAAGAGATCTCAAAAGTTCCAACAAAAAACTCCTAGAACTGACCAACACTTTCAGTATAAAGATTTCCAGTTGCATTAATCTACAAAAATCAGCAGCCTTTCTGTATACCAATAACAAACAACTGGAGAAAGAATACAGGGAAATGCTCTCATTCACAATTGCTGCAAAATAAATAAAATATCCTGGAATAAATCTGACCAAAGACAACAAAGAGCTCTATAATGAAAGTTTTAAATCATTAAAGAAAGAGATTGAGGAAGACACCAGGAGATGGAAGGACCTCCCATGTTCATGAATTGGAAGAATTAATATTTTAAAAATGACCATCCTACCAAAAGCAATACATAGATTCAATGTAATCCCAATCAAAATCCCCATGACATACTTCACAGTATTAGAAAAAGATGGGCTTAAATTCATATGGAAGTACAAAAGACCCCAGATAGCCAAAGCAACCCTGAGCACAAAAAGCAACACTGAGGGGATTACTATACCAGATCTCAAAGTATACTACAGAGCTATAGTCATAAAAATAGCATGGTACTGGCACAAAATGACACATAGATCAATGAAACTTCATTGAAGACCCAAACCCAAGTATATGCAATTTTAGCCACCTGACAAAGGTGCCAAGAACACACAATGGAGGAAAGACAGCATCTTCAACAAATGGTGCTGTCGAAACTGGATCTCCACCTGTAGAAGAAAGAAACTAGGTCCTTATCTTTCAGCTTGCACAAAAGAGAACTCCAAATGGATCAAAGACCTCAATGTGAAATTGGAAACCCTGAAACTATTAGAAGAACATATTGGCAGTAACTTACAAAATATAGGTATGGGAAAGGATTTTCTAAATCAGACAGAAGTTGATCAGGAACTAAGGTCAGCAATCATTAAGTGGGACCTCATTAAACTAAAAACTTCTCTACAACAAAAGAAACAATCAAAAAAGTGAAGAGAAAGCCCACAGAATGGGAAAAAAATATTCACCAGTGACACATCTGACAGATGTTTAACATCCAGAATATATAAAGAATTCAAAAAAAAAGAAGCAAGAAACCAATGACCCAATGAAAAGATGGGCTAAAGATCTTGTGGGGACCTAAAGGCCCCACCTTGCATAGGTCCGAAAGGAAGTTACTGGGGGTGCGGCCTGGCTTGCTTTGAAAGTTGAAAGTATACTTCCACACTGCTGAGGAGTGCATGATCAGTGCGTGACCATCCTATGATCAGTACGTGACCATCCTTAAGATACACCCTCAGGGAGGGGAGTTCCAGGTGCCTTTATAAGCTTTGTAACACCTGCAATAAATGAGTCCCTGCTTGACTAGACTCCCCATTGTGTCTGAGTATCCCCGGGTAATGGGGGTGGCGTGGGCCTGCAAACGGCATGCTTACTCATCCCCAATCATCACCTCCCTGGGGGTTGCTGGTTTGAACCCCTGGCAACTGGCGCCCAACGTGGGGCTTGAAGGAAGGTGAAAAGAAGAAGAAAGAAGGGAAACGGATTGGGGCCAATCGGAGGAAGTTGAGGGTAAGCAAGATGCTAAAAATGGGTAACGCAACTTTTAAGTTTGAAGACCCAGTGCTTAAAGTGCTGAGAGATATCCTTAAAAGCAGGGGATTGGATTTGTCAGATCCCGTAGCTCAAAAGGTTTGGGCAGAGGCAATTCATTTGGCTCCCTGGCTACTTGGGGCTAATGTTTTTACTGGGGATACATGGGAATCATGGGAAGGGTTTGAGGAAGAAGGCAGAAATGCAACAGAAGTAAAACCAAAAGCAGCCAAAGTAACAAGCGGCACCTCAGGCATGCCCTGGCCAGCTTCAGAGTGGAGCACATGGGGTCGGCAGCGAAAGCCACCCACCCCACCTGCCTTGAACTAACATGTGAGCAGGTCAGGGGCCCGCGAGAAAGCCGGGCAGGGCATTGTCCCCCCGGCCGGCAACTGGTGCAGGACAGGGGCTCATGCGAAAGCTGGGCAGGACTGGCAGCAGTAGCCGCCGGGCGCATTTAAAAAAAAAAAAGGCCTTTGGCTGTGTGCCACAACCAGCTCTGGGACAGCTGAAAAGGCCTGGGGGAAGGTGGCTCAGGGAGGGGCCCTGCCCCTTCAGTACAGTGGGTGGCCAGGGAACCACCCCGCTTGCGAGAAAGCCGGGCAGGGCATTGTCCCCCTGGCCAGCAACTGGTGCAGGACAGGGGCTCGTGCGAAAGCTGGGCAGGACTGGCAGCAGTAGCCACCAGGCGCATTTAAAAAAAAAAAAAAAAAGGCCTTTGGCTGTGGGCCAAAACCAGCTCTGGGACAGCTGAAAAGGCCTGGGGGAAGGTGGCTCAGGGAGGGGCCCTGCCCCTTCAGTACAGTGGGTGGCCAGGGAACCACCCCGCTCCCGAGTGCTACAGCCCTGCTGGCAGCAGCACTCGCCAAATCCCGGGCTGAGGGAGCCCTTAGTAAAAGCTTACAATGTTTTCACTGACTAGGGCAGATGTGGAGAAACCAAAAAGCATCTCAATTCAAGGAACTCATGGCCATTGTTTTCTGACAGTGTTCAGACCTGTACGCCCCTTAAAAAGAAAAAAGTCCCTATCTTTTTACAGCATCTTAGGGAGCACCAAGGATTGCCTGAGCTTTTATCCCAAGGCAATGCAGAGGCAGACAAGATGGCTTACAGGTACTGCCTCTGCAACAGTCAGGGGTAAACCCCAGGGGACTCAAGCCCAATTCCTTGTGGCAAACGGATGTCACACACTATGCTCCTTTTCAAAAGCTTAAGTATATTTTTGTGCCCATCGACACATTCTCACAAACCTGTTGGGCTACTACTCATACAGGAGAGAAGTCTAAATATGCTCAGTCTCATTTTCTCCAGTGCTTTGCTATGTTGGGATTGCCCCAAAGAATTAAAACTGATAACGGACCATGTTTTGTGAGTAAAAATTTACAAGATTTCTTCTCATTTTGGTGAATTCAACACAATACAGGAATTCCCTATAATCCCCAAGGTAAAGCCATTATAGGACGCAACCATGAAACAGAGACCTGAGGTATGGGTAAGATGGAACGATCCCATCACTGGGTAATGGAAAGGACCAGATCCATTGCTAACCATGGGTTGAGGCTTTGAATGTGTCTACCCTACAGGAGATTCAAACCTCATATGGGTGCCTGCAAAATCCTTAAGTGGGTAGGCCAGGATCCAACTGACTAGCATGATGGTCCATGGACAAGAGTTCATGAGAAAAAATTCCTCTCCTTATTTGTATCCATCTGAGGTAAAGGACTTAGTTCCTTGACTTCATTGTCAGTCAGCCTCTTTGACAACTGGCTGATTGGCTAAAAGGTACATGGTCCCAAAAGTATTTCAACTTGTCCTATGCCATGACTTGCTTTGTTTCTCTTGATAATGCTTATCTTTAAGTGTCTTTACCAGATAATTCGACAACAGAGGACCCTTGGAACTGCCATGGCTCACCTCCTCATGATTACGGACTTTCCCAGGACCCCCTCCAGTTGCCCACTCTTGGCTAACCGAGTTAGGCAGAGACTAAGACTGTCATGGGCTGGCATTACCCACGCGGCTGCCCTTAATCATGATGCATTTTTAGCCAAAGATGGGTAAGATGTCCCATGACAAATACTCCTAAGACAGGACATGCACATGGCTAGGTGCATGATCCAATAACGGGCAAGGCTTGAGCAGAGGTGACACAACCTAAGACAGGCAAAAATGCATAAGATTAGAGGAAGGAGATAGCCATCTCTCTTCAGGGAGCCACCTATGAAGTGGGTAACCCATGAAATAAAGTCAGTCCGGCCTTAAAATAAAAAATAAAAAGGGGGATATGTGGGGACCTAAAGGCCCCACCTTGCATAGGTCCGAAAGGAAGTTAACTGGGGGCACGGCCTGACTTGCTTTGAAAGTCTGAAGAATACTTCCGCACTGCTGAGGAGTGCATGAAAAGCACGTGACCATCCTTAGATACACCCTCGGGGGGGTGGGATTTCCAGGTGCCTTTATAAGCTTTGTAACACCTGCAATAAATGAGTCCCTGCTTGACTAGACTCCCCGTTGCATCCCCGGGTAATGGGGGTAGCATGGGCTGGCGAACGGCGTGCTTACTCATCCCCAATCATCACCTCCCCGGGGGTCGCTGGTTCAAACTCCCAGCAGATCTAAACAGAGAGTTTTCAAGGAAGAAATAAAGATACCTAAGAAACATTTCAAAAAGTGTTCAACGTGGTTAGTAATTAGGGAAATGCAAATTAAAACCACCCTAAGGTATCACCTTACCCCAACTAGACTGGCTAGGATCAAGAGAACAAATAAATGATGCCAAATGCTGGTGAGGATGTGGAGAGAGGGGAACACTTATTCACTGCTGATAGGATTGCAAACTCGTGCAGCCTCTATGGAAAACAGTGTGGAGAACTCTTAAAAAATTAAAAATGAACATACCATATGACCTGGTTATACCACTCTTTGGCATATACCCAAAGGACTCATCTTATTGTAGAGACACTTGTACAACCATGTTAGTTGCTGCTCTTTTCACAATAGCAAGGAGATAGAAGCAACCTAAGTGACCCTCAACTGACAAGTGGTTAATGAAAATGTGGTATATTTACACAATGGAGTTCTATTCAGCAGTAAAGAAAGATGAAATAATGAAATTTGCAGGTAAATGGATGGAACTAGTAACTGTTATACTAAGTAACACAGACTCATAAAAACAAACGACATACGTTCTCCCTCATATGTGGATCCTAGCACCAAATCCTTTTAAATTCCAGGTCCTTTTAACAAGATGATGATATACAGCAGTCTCTTCTGCATGAAATAACTACCATAATCATGATTTCAGCTGAGCCTGATCACTAAGCATAGTCACAGTTGGGCTTGTTGACAATTGTGCTCATTCATTAAAGGAGGGCCAAGCAGTGTCACCAGAGTATCCAGCCACTCTTCCCAGCCAACTGTATATAATTTGGCCCTAATCACACATGGCCTCCTGGATTTGGGGAGGGATAAAGTATACAATCTGGGGAAGGCTAGGAAGAGAAGGCATGACCCATGCTGGGTAAAGGCTTTCCAATGTGCAAATCCTCGGGTCATACACACACCTCAGCAACCCCTCAGTTATCTTGGTATCTTGGTAAGTAAGCTCAGTAAATTCATTGGTTCCCCAGTAAAACTTTAATCAAACATTGGCTTGATTCCCAGGAAAAGAATTCTCACAACAGATGGAAAATTTGCTAATGCTATTATATCTCATAATTATTTTTTTAAAAAAAGGAAAGAAAATGAGAATGTAAAAGATGTTAAAAGGATATGGGAATGAAGATATTTTCCAAAATAGAAAAAATGAGAAAGCCTAAGCAAGTGATGAAAGTCTGTGTAGGTTTGTTATGATTATATAAAGGATGAGACAAAAATACACATAATCTTAAATTTTCTAAGGTCATAGTTTAGAGAACTAGTTTAAGAAACAAAATATATATCTAGTCAAGGTTTATCAGAGAATATTTGTTTTTTTTACCCAAGCTTTATCTACATAGCACATGGTAATTAAAAGTACCAGATTGGTGGAACTAAACTTATTGGATATTTAACAGCCACACCTTGAGGCCTATACTAATGTAGTTAGAGGAACTTAAAAGACAGTTTTTGCCCCTTGCACTCCAAGATTGACTAAGTTCCAGGGGACTATGGAACATCTCTCAAAGTGTCCTGTTAATTGTGGTGAGTCACCTGTCCTCTTGTTCAGGGAGGCCTTGGAGACCCCACAAGATGGACTTGAACCAATGTCCAGTCTACAAAGAGGAGGGTCAACTCAGAGGAAACATCTCATCCATGCTTCCAAATGAAGCCAGACATGGTTAAGCAGGACCTTTGACTTAACTTCACATAGATGGAACTGGTAAAAGAAAGAAGCCAGGGCCTCCTCCCAAGCCCATGTGACCCCTGAGGAACAGATCCTCAAATGACCTTAAGTGTAAAAATAAATTGATTTATTTGGGCCAACTGTATGGTCTTAAATACCCAAAAGGAAAGTATAACAAAAGAGTAAAGTCATCAGTATATTTTTTTAAGAGTTCAAGGGATTACACATTAGGCTTTAGTCCATATAAAAAGCTATTTAGACAATTATTTCTCATTGATGATTTTGTTCCTAATCAGAAAGTGCTGCTCAGATGTAAGACTTCAAATCTTGGTCTGTAATACTGTAGTGCCCACCTACAGCTAAGGGAAACAACCAGCTATCATTCTAAAATGATGGATAAATTTGTTTTCTCCCCCTATCGAGAAGCATTTGAGAAGGAACTGACACTGATTCTAACCTCTCCAATAGCTATCAAAATATCTGAAAGCAAATACTGAATCCATCACTCTCGAGTCCTGCCTTGGCAGACAAAAGAAAAATGAGGAGGAACCCAATAAAGGGATGCTTTTGGAAGCTCTCGTCAATAAATTCCAATGGACTCTCATATGTACATTTGAAATTTGCCCTGTTCTGGCTTTTTTCTGTTTCTCCGTCTAGAACTTGTAATGCTAACTACTCTTGCGTTTACTTCTCCTTCACATTTCCTATTCATGATTCAAGAACTTTCTTTTCCCCCTACAGATAAGAGTTATGCAATCTGGGAGCCTTTTAGACAGACCCACTGAAGGGGTACCCCAATTGCCTCACCCTGTTCAGCATGGAAGAAGCCAGAGCAGTCTGCATTCCAATTCCCTATCAGCAATTTGGATAACCTCTTCAGAGGATGCTGTGATAAGAATAGGAGGTAGGAACTGGCTAGGCAGTTAGGGTTAAAAAGACCCCAAAGAAAGTAGCCAGTTTCTTGGCTAAATGTCAAAATGTAAAAGTCAAAATGTCCTTGGGCCTGTTACCAACATACTCTGTTTGTTCCAAAGGCCAAAAATGTCAAAGTATTTGGGAGTTCTTATCTAATCCCTAAAAGATTTTAGGGTTACCTCTTCAAAGGAGTAATGTTAGACTAGCAAAAAGCCCCATTTAAAAAAAAAGAAAGAAAGAGTTCCCAAAAAAAGTGTCAGAAAAAAGTGATGGGGAGATATGGGAGGTGCTGGAGGGGAAGGAGTGGATGTGGATTTGATCATAACACCTTATATTCATGTATGAAATTCTGAATAAAGTTTTTTTAAGTTAAAAAAATTTAGTTCCTAGAGTAAGATAATTTGTATTTGCTTTTTGGGGCTATTATTTCTGTGAATTCTAGAAAATTACCTATCTCTGTAAGTTATAGTTTCCTCACTTGTAAAGTAAATATAATAATGATCTATTTCAGTATGAAGGAAATGAAATAAAGTACATAAAAGATACAAAAACAACAAATACTGTTGATTGTGAAAGGTGCAGATTTTTAGAATTTCCCAGGATTGGAAATTTTTTGCTAAAGATGTTGAGAAAGAAAACTAATATTAATTGAGGAAAAAATTAAAATTAAAATTAATGGAGGAAAAAAACGGAACAGACTGTCTAAGAAAACAGATCCTGATTATCTGGGAAAACAGCCTCTATTTTACCTAAAGATATCAAGTCTTGCTTAGTTAAGAAAACGGCTGTATGTTCAATCTTTGCTTCGGACTCTGTAAATAGACTTCCTCACTTGAAATTCCAGCTCAAATCCCAGTGTGCTGTGCATGACCCTGGTCATGTAGACCCCTGTGCCTAGTCAGCAGACACTAAGCTAAAGGGCCCCATGACCTCTGTGCCCATCAATGCTGGAAAGAATTTAGAATGACACTGAATTTTCTATAAATATTATAAGAAACCCCTACCTGTGGTTCAGACTTTTGGAGGTGACTAATAAATTTGTATTTTTTATCCTCTAAAAAAAATTCCTTCCTGTGATATCAAACCTTGGAAGAAAGTCCTCCACCAAACCTGGAGTAAATGTTCTAAAATGTGCTCAGAAAACGCATTCAGAGCCTGTTAAAAATAGGTCCAGCCCAGAGAGAGACCAGATAACCATCCTAGCAGTGCCTCCCTACCTTTCTGGGCCTCTCCTCCCTGTCTGTTTGCAGAGGGCCTGCCCCTGCCCTTCCATATACCCAAGACTCCTAACCACTCAGTTCAAGAAGTTTTCTCCAACCTCAGTACCAGTCCCCAGATCTCCCTGATGATCTGCATCTTTCAAGACTCAATTGGGACTCCTCGTCTATCTTTCCTTTGAATGTGGAATTATGCCTCCATTGTGCCCCACAGGCATCATCACCATAATATTTGTAATACTTTCTTGATTTTGTTTACATTTGTTTCCCCACCTTCAGAATCAGTGTTTTTTATTCCTTTCTGCATCCTCAGTTTGATAAACACAAGAGAACTGTATTAAATGTCAACTGAAGGAAAGAAACTGAGGCCCACTTGCTGTTTCTTTATTAGGGACAGCCTCTTGCTTCAGTCCTGCCAACCTTAGCCTTAACACGCCTGTTATAATGTGCCTAAAATGTGGTCACGACATGGCCTAGCTACATAGCTCTTGTACCCGTCAGGATGTCCCTTGCCAGCCCAGCTGCTGTAGACTGTTCTGAATAAGACTGCACGTTAGAATCACCCAGGGACACTTTAAAATGCTAGTACTCAGGCCCCAACCTAAACCTCTAAATTGGAAGTTCTACGGGCTTGAGAATGGTGCTCAGTGGTGGAGCACTTGCTAGGCAGGTGCAAAACCCTGGAGTCAATCCCCAGCACCAACCAACCAATCAATCAATATACAAGTAAATACCCTAATAAGGAACATGAGTGGTTTTTAAGCTCCCCAGGTGACTCTAATGGGCCACCAAGGTTGAGAGCTGCTGTCCTAGCAGAAAAGAACTTTGGGTTTCCACCACCTTTCAATATGGAAAAAATTCTCAGTTCAACCTCAAATTGATTTCCTAATCTTCTCTCCAGGGGTGGGCTCCCAAACGTTTTGCCCCAAGGTACGTGCACATCCACCTGGAAACCAGTTTAACATTCAAGCCCATCCAAGATACCATATGTCAAAATATTTAAAAGTTATAAATCAAGTTACAAATTGTAAAATACAGTATGTCCTTTCCTCCTTACTTGGTAAATTTAACTTCTTAAATGTCAAGATTTAAAAATATGTATAAAACAGTTGTTTTGTATGAGTAAAAGTTTTCGAAAGACAACTGATTGATTGCATAAGTCTGGTTGCATGTCTCCATGAGCTGATGATGTTTAGACAAATAACACAATAAAAGTATAGTATAATCAATGAATGCAAATTGATTCCACATTTAATTTCTTGAGACTGAGTCCAGCAGCCAGGTAAAAGCCAGGCATGGCATCGTGTGTCTGTAGCCCCAGTGTTGGAAGTGAGGGTAGAGACAGGCAGATCCCTGGAGCTCATTGGCCAACCAGGCTAGACGAACAGGTAAGCTCCTGGTTCAGTGAGAGACCCTGTCTCAAAATATAAGGTGGAGGGGGCTGGGGAGATGGCTCAGGAGTTAAGAGTGATCACTGCTCTTACAGAGGACCCAAGTTCCCAGTACCCACATGGTGACTCACAACTACCTGTAATTCCAGTTCCAGAGAATCCAGTGCCCTCTTTTGGTCTCTACAAGCATCTGTACACATGTGGTGCACATATATTCACTCAGGCACACAAACACACACAAATAAATAAATAAATAAATAAATAAATAAATAATCTTTAAAAATAAGGTGGAAAAAAATTAAAGGGGGCTGGAGAGATGGCTCAATGATTAAGAGAACTGGATGCTCTTGCAAAAGGTCCAGGTTTGAGTCTCAGCACCCAAATGGCAGCTAACAACCATCCATAACTCCAGTTTCAGGAGATCTGATGCCCTCTTCTGTCCTCCACAGGAGGCAATACACTCATACACATAAAATAAAAAGTAAATCAAAAAAATTAAAAAATAAGGTGGAGAGCAGTTGAGGACATTTGACTATCTGAACTAAACACACACACACACACACACACACACACACACACGTACACACACCTGCCTGAATGTGTACCATGCATATGCATACAACTCCCTCCCCCGATTGTTTTAATGATTTAAAGTCTGGGAAGATGGCTCAGACAGGAAAGTGCCAGCCACGTAAGCATGAGGCCCTGAGTTCAGTTCTCCAACACCCTTGTTAAAAACCAGGCAAGGCAATGCACATCTGTGATCCTAGAACTGAGGAGAGCAGAGGTGGGCAGATCCCTGGGGCTCTGTGCTCACTCACCAGCTCACTGTGTTGTGAGCCTGTGGTTTCAATGCAAATGTTTTCTTTGTTGTTGTAACTTACCTGCATTTACTGAGTTTAACTTTTGTTGTCTATTTATTGTGCAGCCTTTTTCCTGCTTAGAATAATGACTTTTCTCTAAATTTTTAGGTTTCTTTTTAGAATCCATTTACAAGTGAAATAAGATAGTTCCTAGCAGGTTTTTGTTTATGACAGTCTCACTATGTAGTCCAGGCTGGCTTCAAAGTCAAAGATCCTCCTGCCTCAGCTTCCTGGGTGCTAGGATTACACAAATGTAACACTATGCCCGGCTTCTGTTCAGTGTTTGAGCCTTCATCTTGGGAAATCTTTGCTGATGTTGTCTTTGCAAATAACAGTTCAGAATTGAGAACTGAATCCACTTTCCACAAAACAAAATAGATTTGTTCTCTATTTGAGACTTTTCTTTGGAATTTACTTGACTCTACAACGTCTTTCATATTTTGTCTGAATTAAATCGAATGGCTTCAGCAGCACTTCACTGAAATTTCTTCTGTATGTAACCAGCGTGATCCAGAGGTCGGATTTGGAATGTGTTCCATCAAGATGTTCCAGCCTTGGGGCCAGCAAGATGGCTCAGCAGGAAAAACACTGCTAAGCCTAAGGTCATGAGTTTGATCCCTGGGCTGACTCCTACAAGTTGTCGTCTGACCTCCGAGTGCATGCCCACACACACATACACACTCATAGAAACACACAGAAAAATAAATGTAAATTAAGATGCTCCCTCTTTAGAGAAATACAGGAAACAAAGTACATCATCTTTGAATTGTTCCGAAGAAAGTCACTGCTGTGGGCAGAGCAGAAATTGTAGTTTTCCATGTTAAAATTCAAAGTGCAGATCAAAGAACGTTTCTGTTTTTTCAGCCAAAGCCTGAATAGTATATTTTCTTTTTTTGTTTGTTTTGTTTTGTTTTGTTTGTTTTGGCAGGGTCTCCCTAGTCCCAGCCTGCCAGAAGTCACTAGGTGGACCAGGTGGCCTCAATCTCAAAGAGATCCGCCTGCCTCTACTTCCCAAGGGCTGGGATTAAAGGTCATACGTTTGATCCCTGGGCTGACTCCTACAAGTTGCACCAGCATGTGCTACCACAGAACTGTGTATTTTCTTTAGCAACCACACGACTCATTATTGCAGGCAGGCCCTCACCAAACTTTTAAATCAATGGCTAAACATTAAAGCCGTGTCTTCAGTTAGCAAAGACATTTTTCACAAGTATAAAATTCGGTAAATTCAATTAATTTCTAGTTCCTTGTTGTCTTCTGATAGTTTATGGTGAATCTCATAATGGTGAGTTGTTCTCCATGACTTTGACTCTGCTGCAGGTTAACTGAACTGAGTAGTTATTCCTTTTTTAAATATTGCATATGCTTGTCAGCTTATTATCCATTGATCTAATGTCCTTTAATTCTCTATCCCCAATGAAGATTGTATTATAAAATCTCTTTTTCATGTTTGAACATTCAAGCAGCAAATTTTCAAATCTTTACACAAAACCTAGAAACTTTTTCATGGGTTTTTGTTTTGTTTTGTATTGTATTTTGGGGAAATTACTTGTTTTGCTTTGCTTTGTTGGGTTTTTTCAAACTTTTTAAAAAAATGTTTCTATTTTTATGTGTGTGAGTTGTTTTGCCTGAGTGTATCTAAGTGCACCGGTGCATGCAATGCCCACAGAGGCCAGAGAAGGGTGTTGGAGCCCTTGGAAATGGAGTTACAGGCACTATATGGGTGCTGGGAACCAAACCCAGGTCCCCTGCAAGAGCTTCCAGTGCTCCTAACAGATGAGCCGTTGATCCAGCCCCCTGTTCTGTTCTGTTCTGTTCTGTTCTGTTCTGTTCTGTTCTCTTTTGCTTGAGACAGGGTCTCACCATGTATATCCCTGGCTAACTGGCCTGGAACTTACTATGTAGACCAGGCCGCCCTTGAACTCAAAAAGATCTGCCAGCTCTGCTTCCTCTGTGCTAGGACAAAAGGCAGACACACGCCACTACACCTAGCCTGCTCCTGTTTTCTGTGAAGATCCTACTACTATAGCCACAAAAAGCATCTTTCTGTTTGGCTAACTAGGATTTTATTTTTAAATATTCTATCAGTAGTCCTTATTAGCATGTATTTGCATGGTGAGTCTTATTAACTGTTTGCTGCTTGTTCACCCATTTTCCTCTCTAACAATTGTTCTTCCATCGACAAATGAATTTCTCTCTGAAATACCCTCTCCAGCTAAAAGTGACCTTAAGGTTGGTAATAATTGTTGTAGAATTCACAAAACGTTTTGTCTTTGAACTTAGAAGTCAGTTTCTAAAATGTCTTTTTCCAACCGGAAGAATTCTAGTGTCAAACAAAATGTTTAGTGTTCTTCCGAATTTAGCCAAGAAGGGTAAGTCATTCATTTGGATAAAAACATGACTGGAGCAAACAGACACAGGCCCTTTCTCCAGAACCTGCCTCCCAAGAGATCAGAGGAGCCTGAAGCCAGAAGCTCTCAGTTCCTACCTTCTCCCACAGGGCTCCTTTCATGGATGGAATCTTCTTCTTGTCTCCCAGGACAGGCACCAGCAGCATCTCTGGCTTCTGGGTTCTCAATTAGATAGGAATAATTCTCTTTTATTTCCTCATTGTTTTGATCATTAACTAGAGCATCCATGGATTAAATAATTTGCAAAGCCGTGTGTAAAAGTTGAAGCAGGATGTTCCAGTGGAAGCCGGGCTCACTTTCCTCATTCCCCAGGGTCTAGAGGTCTGAGTAGGTAATCTCACTAACGACTTGCTTTCCTTTCGGCTTCTGAGGCTTACTTCCCTATTTTATTCTTTTATTGCAATCTTCACCCATAGCTCTTCTCAACAATAAAAGAGATCAACGTAAAACATGATTCTATCAAAAATTTGCACTTTGAATACATTTCATAAAAAATGAAAATATAAAATTATTTTCACACACAAATTAGATTTATTTGATGATATTTTATGCTTAAATTTATCCTTTCAAATAAAAAAAGACCAATATAATTGATAATTCATGAGTACAACATTTAGGCAATACTGACATTGTAATTTTTTGAAAATTAAATCTGGCCAAATTTAACATTTTTTAATTCTTTATTTTTAAATTGCAATAAAGCATAGGCATCCCAAGTCCATCTGGTTGTCTAGTAATGTAAAAAAAAAAAAAAAGGTGGGGGGAGTACTAAGATCAGGGAATGGTGGTGCAATGATAATTAATGAATATAAAAATTTAAATAAGTGACATTTTAATTTTCTAAAACTTCAATCTTATCACATTCAACATTCTCATTTTCTTTTTTTTCTGATTTTTTTTTTTTTTTTTTTTTTTTTTTAACTCCCTGTAGCCCCAGCTGGCCTGGAATTCTCTATATAGACCAGGCTGGCCTCACAGAGATACCCCTGCCTCTGCCTCCTGAGTGCTGGATTAAAGGCATGCGCCACCATGCCCAGCAACATTTTCATTTTCAAGAAACACTTTATTTTTAAAGTGCAAGAAAGCATTTTTACCCCATAATGCTACAGTGTCTGGTTGCCTACCAAGGTGAAGAATGAGTGCTAAGATCTGGTTGTGGATGGTACACACCTGTAATTCCAGCACTTGGGAGGCTAAGGCAGGAGGGGCTTGAATTCAAAGCCAGTCTGGGCTACATAGTGAGAGCTTGTCTCAAGCTTCCCCTGCCCCCAAAATAATATGTGCTGTGTTTCATATCTGTTGCATCTAGATACAAAGACATAAAAATGTAAGAGGAATATCAGTTGTTGGGCATTGTAAATGTTCCTGAGCCATTGCATACAATGGCTGCTAACATCCTGCTGACTCCGGGGTACCATCAGCACCAGAAACTGGATATTGGCGATAAGCATGAAAAGGACACCCAGCACTTATGATGACTCTCCACTGTCAGCTTGATTGGATTCAGACTCACCATGGAAACACATCTCTGGGTGTCTCTATAAAGATGTTTCCAGGAATACCCTGAGTAAGAGCAGCACCATCACAAGCTGGGGTCCAGAACTGAATAAAAAGGGTTTCGAAAGTGGGCCTGGTGAGATGACTCACTGGCTGCTCTTGCAGAAGACCAAGGTTCAGTTCCCAGCACCCACATGGCAGCTAGCAACTGTCCATAACTACAGTTCCAGGGGATCTGATGCCATCTTCTGGCCTCCATGGGCATTGCATATACAGGTACACTTACATACACACAGACAAAACACTCATACACATGAAATAAAAATAAATAAATATGTATAACTGTATTAATTCAACTGTGAACCTAGAAACTTACAGCTACTTGAGAAAGAGATGTACTCTTACTCTGGAGTGTATTGCTGAATATGTTAAAGCTGTAATGAAATGTTTCTTCTAATCATGTAGTTATTTAAAAAATTTTTTAATTTACTTCATGTTAAATAGTAGAGGTGATAAACATTGTCAGTGAAATCTACCTGATGATTTTATATCCATACTCAGGTACTAAGGGTCCAAGTGTAACCGACTATGACTAGTAATAATCAGATACATAGAGATTAAAGACACATGTGCCAACATCTAAGTGTTAGTAGCATTAAAAATGTAGGAAACAGTGTATTTTACAATGAAATGGAGATCTTCTTTAAAGGGTAAAAACTCATTCAATTTTATGTCTTACAGGGTTTATACTAAGTTTAAAATTGTATGACACTGTATTAATTCAACTGTGAACCTGAAAATTTACAGCCACTTTTGAAAGAGATGTATCTTTGCTCTGGAAATTGTTATTGAATATGTTAAAGCTGTAATGAAATATTTCTTCTAATCATGTGGTTATTAAATATTTTAAAATTAAAAAATAAAGTTTTTGAAAAGGGGGAGGGACAGTGAGCTGAGCACCAGTATTCATCTTCCTCTACTTCCTGTCTAAGGATACGATATGGTCAGTCACCTCACACTCCTGCCACCAGGCCTTCTCCACCAGGATGGACTGTATCCTCTTGAAAGGTAAGCCAAAGCAAACCCTCCTCTCCTTAAAATGCTTCTTGCCAGATACTTTGTCACAGCAATGGGAAAAGTAATTAATAAGACAGTTCTATAAAATGACTATCAATAAACTATAGCATTTGCACCATTTGAAATGAATGCTTTCACAAGTTAATTGGATTTGTTTGTGTTATGGTTTGAATATGAAAAATCCCCCACAGGTTTATGGTTTGAGGACTTATTCTGCACACAATGATACTATTTTAGGCGGTTGTGGTACCTTTAGGACTCCTGATGGAAGCAGGTCACTAGGGTCAGGCCTTTGAAGGATATACACATCCTTGCTTTCTGGTCCACCAGGAAATGTTCCTTCTCATATTCCTGTGGCTATGCGTCCTCAATACAATAGACTGAAATCTCTCTGAAACTGTGAGCAAAAAATAAATCCTTCCTCCCTTATGTGTTCCTGTCCAGCATTTTGTCATAGCAACAAGAAAAATACCTAACATAATTTTTTTACTTCACCTCCCACCCCCAGCCCAAGTGCTTCTGCCACTGCTCCACTCCTGACATTGGACCCATTGACCTTCTGATACCTACACAGGCCACAAGCCTTCCTCACACAGAGCATCTTCTACCTTAAGGACATGCCACTGGGGACAAATGAAGAAGACTCTACTAGAGCCTGGACAGTGCTAGATAGTGAAAGTTTGAAGCTAAAGATCATAAAGTCTATTGCTAAGAGCCATACCTGCCTCCCACTTCTCTGCCCATCAGGGACATGTAAGGTCCCCCTGCCCTGCCACTGGCCCTGCTCCAGGAAGAGACAGGCACTTCCTCATCTTGTCAGAGAGCTCCTTGCTACACTATTCTTTCTATACTGTAACAGGGCATTCAGCAGCAATGGCTCTACCTGAAGACCTACCCACCCTCAGTCTGAGTCTCTTGTCCCTGGAGACTCTGCTTGAAGAATATTGACTCGTCAATGTCATTCAAGGTGGTATCATAGCACCAAGGACTGCTCCAAAATTCTGCCGAGCAAAACCAAACCAAACAACTCACAGACTGACAGCAGGCAGGCTGATGATTTGGTTGTGGCTTTTGATGTTACTTTAATATTTGGAAACAACATAGCAGAAGGTTAGGAACTGGAACACCAGTGCCCTGATAACTGGATTGGTCCAGTTCTGATTCATACTCATAAGTCAGGTTACTTATCTGACTCTTGAACTCAAGTTACTTAGCCCACCCGAAGCTCACTCAGCTTTCTCCTCTGTAAACTGTTGTTGGGGTCATATAGTCAAGGACATATATAAAACATCTGACACTTAGGACACTCTCCATGGCTGTTGTCTTTAGGATTTGTTTAACATTTGTATGTTTAAGAACAATACAATTTTATACTCATAAAATAACCTTATATCTTTAGTGTAGTACATGATATTTATCACAGATAGTTTTCCAAACCAATTTATTGGAGGAGGGAGAAAACATGGTAAAGGGTTTTTAATTTACACAAAAAAGAGAATCATTTTTGCCTAGCAAACGTATTGAAGCAAACTGGTCAGACAAGGCCTAGCTTTGAATGCACCCCATGTCTCTCTAAGATTCAAGGCCCCAAACGGGA
This sequence comes from Nannospalax galili, assembly GCF_000622305.1. Classification (NCBI taxonomy): domain Eukaryota; kingdom Metazoa; phylum Chordata; class Mammalia; order Rodentia; family Spalacidae; genus Nannospalax; species Nannospalax galili. The sequence continues at coordinate 2,370,691 of NW_008340854.1, forward strand.
CCCACAGTTTACACAAATGTGCGACCTTCTCTTTCTTTTGGTCACCATCTGTTTTCCAGTTTGTCCTTGGTCCATGCAATGCCTAACAACCGGTTTGACTGGTTTTTGTTTCACTAAATGGATGGGACACACCCTATTTGGTGTCCTGTGGAGGCAGAACCCCCCCAGCACCTGAGGCACACGGCTTGTGTGCAAGGGAACAACTTCTCAGAGAGAAGTTGGAGTATGGTGGTTCATTTGAGGTGTTTTGAATTTCTTTGCTGATCTGTAAGAATAAGCTTTCAGGGTCTTCAAAGTCTGCCTAAAAAAAAAAAAAAAAAAAAAGCCAACCAAACAAAACCTAGACTGGAGGGCCAAGAAACTGGAATATAGTAGGGGACCCAGAAGGCATTTGACTCTGAAGCAGAAGACCAGGTGATGTTCATGAGCACTGCTGTGATCCCAGCTAATCCCAGCGCTGTGTGCAAATACCAAGAGAGCAGCATCTGTGAGAGAAACCAGGTCCCAGGTAGGGAGAGGGCTGGCAGTCTGGTCCAGCTCAGGTGCCACCAGAACACCCAGATATTAGTTGATCACATCAGACATGCAGTGCCAGTCGCTTCGGCTCCTATGCCTCCAAATGTGCCATCCTGTTTGCATGACATGTTATAGACCAGCCCCCTAGCCTTGAGCTTGGCATTGACTGACGAGTTTGCCCCATCAAGGCTATAATGGTTTCCAACTAAAGATGCCCTTCAGAGCCTGGAAGATGTTCACATGGTATGATCCTAGAAAGCAGTCATCAATTTCCTGGTCTTTATCCTAAACTATGAGCCCAAAGGCATTCTATTCTTTGATATTTCATGATGAAAGAACACTGAGTAGAGATGTGCTCTCTAATATGCTAATATGCAAACGCTGGGCAGCCAGAAGCATTTCTGAAGGCTTTGCCATGTTTGTCCAATCGCCAAAAGGAGCTCTAATTCTCATGGCCTCATTTTCGCCAGTGGCCTCTATTTTTTGTTTCCTTTCCCTCATCCTCCCCTTGGCCCACTTAGTATTTATTAGTCAGCGGTCTGCCAGTTGATAGGCACACTTCATAAATTTTCATGTCATCCTTTTGAAAAACAATTAATTGCATTTCTCCTTCGTATATATATTTTTAAAGATGCGATTACAATTTACCAATACTTCCTACTGAATTGCTTTTCTTGTAGACTGTTTTTAATTGCTATCGTGCTCCAAGAGAAAGTGTTATCTCTCTTCATGAATTTGCCTTCCACCCAAGTTATCCCTCCCATATTTATTCCATGGGTTTTTGAACAAGTGTAATAGCATAATTCTCTGCCTGTTGTCTTCCAGGATTTCACCTTACAAGCCTTCACATTCTAAGCCCAAATCTGCCCGTCTAAATTAGCATAGAACACATTCCCACTTGTCTTTGGGTGGTTCTTTAATTTTAAAAGAATATTACCAAAAGCTACAAATAATATTAACACATTTAAACCTATCAATACAAAGCTGCAAGAAATTCCTATTCAAGGGCCTGCACAGCACAGGCCTCTCCTCCTACATCAAGTGGTCAGTCTCTGGGGTTCTTCAAACTTCATTTCCCCTTAGTCACTCTCACAGAGTAAATGGTGCAGGACTCTACCTGTCAGTGGAAAGAAACACGGAGCAGGGGAATCATTAAGCTGAGAGAAGGAAACAGATGTGGCAAAAAGGAAGCTGTCCCAGGTCCAGGAAGAAAGATGCCTGGCCCAGGATGGCACCCACTGGAGAAAGGAATTATTCCCCACCCTCTTTCACCACCACACACAGAGCAGACTCTGACTCCTGCCTGGCTGAGCCTGGATTTGGAAGCTGCCGGGGAGGGGCTTGGGGTACAGGAAATAAGAAAGCAGAGAGAGCTCTGTGTGCAAGTTCCTTGGGGTCTCACCAAATGTCTTTTTAGTCCTAGATGATTTTCTGCTCTGCATGAGTGGGTGATGGCTGGGGATGAGGACCTACGGGAGGACCTGCACAAATTTCTGGAGCAGGCAGAATCCAAGAAGGAAATTCAGGATGAAAGGTGAGTGAATGGTAGAGAGTCACCAAGTACCCAAGGTCAGAGAGCCTACTAGGTACCACGCTAGACTGTGGAACCAGAGTGTCACCCTGGACCCCAAAGGAAATGGCTGCCTTGACTAGCCAGAGCTGACCATGTGGCTAGGTGGAGAGGGGGATCTAGTCTGGCTGAACTTGGGAGTAGATGCACAGTACAATAGGAGTTAATTATCCCTCCAAGGAGTCCAGCACCTTCTCCTCTGCAAATGTCCCCAACATGACTATCTCAATGCAGGCTTTTTAATACATGTACTCCCAAACTTTCAGACATTCTCCACCCTTCAATTTCTGAACAGCAGTCGTATTGGGGAATTTTATAGGTCAGGAAGTTTGCTACCTACCTCAAAGACAGGCAACTTTCCTTCCCTTCTCTTCCCTTTGAAATGATATCCAAACCCCAGTGGTTGCGTTGGCTAGGAGGAGGCTCCGCCACACATAACATCTGTAAGCACTTAATTTTCCAAATGGGAGACGGGCACCACAGATGCAAAGCTTTTAAAAAATACACACTAGAAAAATATTATTCCAGTTGAAGTGGGAAGCACAGAGGCGTTCACACGAGCAGGTGGGTGGCACTGGGGATGGGTAGCAGATCCAATCTGCACTCCTCACAATGAATCCTCACCCGTGGGACCGTATAAAAGCTAAAGAACCAAAACCATAGAACTTCGGTGCAGAGCAGGACATTCAGCGGGTGCTCCAGCCCCCACAGAGTAGGGAGACCAAGGCCTAAGGCAGAAAGGACCGTGGCATGGCTGGAGCCTACACCAAGAGTGCCCTATGCTACATTAAGCTTCATCTTTATGTGGATAGCTTTTCCTCTTTTAGGAAAATAAATGCCCTCTAACCTTTTAACTATTGCCTTTAAGCTCTACTTTGGGTCCATGTGAAGTGGGAAGGGATTCCCATCCCAGCCCCTAAACATCAGTACTGCCTCCTACCTCCTGGCCTCACCAGTCCTACAGCTGGTTAAGAAGCTGTAGGGAGCCATCATATTACAGGAGCTGAGGAAGTAGCAAGACGGATGAAAGCCCAGGCTAGGGGATCCACCCAGGCAGTTATGTCCCATCACCTTGATGAGATGAAGTGGCCAAGCTTTAGAACCTCATGCCCAGAGATCAAAGAAGGCCAAGTCATTGTAACTAACAGAAGTTACGGAGAAGTGGAGGCAAGAGAGGCAGGAGACCCAACTGTGCCCACATCCTACCCCAGCCCCTCTCCTGCTGCAGCAAGACCATGATGCCTCTGATGTGGTAGCAAAATGAGTCACAAGGTACATTCCCAACATGGACACAGCCCAGAATGGGCATTCAGCACCGCACACCCTGCCAGCTATTATGGCCTTAGTGCTAGGTTGTCAATCTCTTCCTTATGGGATAGTTTTCTCTAGAGAGGCTCCAAAAGGCAAACCCTGAATTCTTCCTGAAGGAAAAAAGGGGAAACTGTGGGTTTGGGGAGTTGGGACCCACAAGACAAGAGGTCCCCCACCTGGGGAAGAAGTGATGTCTTAGAAAGAGGGCTAGGCAAGCCAACTCTCTTGGGGTCATGGAGGAAAGCCCAGGTGTGGAGGCCACCAGGGGGCGCTGATGCCCCATCATCAGTCCTGAGGCTGGCGGAGGCTAGAGAAGATAAGGTTTCCAGCAGCTCCAGTGGGCTTTACTCCCTCCCCACCCAACCCCAATTCCCAGGCTCTTCCTTCAGGCTTGGAGAGCCCTTCTCTTGTTCCCCTGTGAATTAACTCAGGGAGCTCTGAAGTGACGTCCCCTGTGAGCCTTTTCCTGACAGCAAAGTAACACAGCCTGGTCAGCCAGCCATGGGACTGATGGAGACCCTGGCTGGGGTATGTAGGGCCCCTTGGATTTGTCTCCCCTCTCTGTGAGTCTGGGTACCTGAAGGGGTTTGGGTAGGAAGGCTTTTCCGTTAGGAGATTGCTAATGGGATTGACCAGAGCAGAGGGCCCAGGCGCCATGGAGTCCTTCTTCACAAGTTTCCCAGTTCCTTTTCCAGCACTCAGGAGGGAGCCTCCTTCCCTGGCTCCCTTCACCAAACAGCAGCTGAGGGCATATTGGAATGATAAGCCACAATACTAGGGTTCAGTTATAATGAAACCAGGATAGACAAGCACCCTGCAGCTAGCAGAGGTTCAGACTTAAGAGCCCCATCTCCAAGCTCCTGCATTGTATATTCCTAGGCCCATTCCCCACAAACCCAGGATCCTTGTCCGAGGCCCAGCACCTGTTGTCTAGGATCAGTGCCTACTCGCCTGCATGCAGACACCCTGACGAATTCTATACCCCCCTTGGCTTCTCTATTTTCAGTTCTGCTCCTCAGATAGCACAGTCCTTATGACTACAACCTTCCTCATATTGCCATTTTCAAGACTAGGGCTCAGCAGGTATTAGTCACAGTTCAGGCCAATGATGTCTCCTGTGAAGATTCAGGGAGAGCTGTCTGTCCCAAGTCCTAATCACATCTGACAACAGAGCTACTACAAACTGAGATTCTTCTGAAAAGCTTGTATTGATTTACCTACTCTTGTTTTGCAAGGACGTAAGAACCAAGTGTGTTGGGACTCTCCAGTAACGACTCCAGTTTTATAAGCCTTGCCTGCAAGGGAGCTGTGTCACATGAGGTGAGCTCAGGGATAATGTACTTGCAGAAAACCATGAGGTCTGGTCCCAAGAGACAAGAGGAGATGCCAGCAGAGTCCAGGCATAGATGGGGACCCTGATCTGTCTCCAGCAAGTCCCCAGCAGGTCAGCTAACTCCAGAATACGAGAGGGCCCAACCTCAAACTGAGCCTTAAGGAGAGGCACAAGGTCACCAGACAAGACCATAGTCAGATGATGGATTTAAGGATTTCTGTAGATGCCTTTCAGGATAGAGATGAGGAGGAAATTCTGGAAATCAGGCTACTTCTAACACACAGGTCCTCTTTTGGAGTTGAGCAGAGTCTTGAGAGAAGCACACTCAGGAGCCTGGGAATGCCTGGGCCTTTGAACCCATAACCTGAGGAACATGCCTTCCTATCAACTTGGAGCAGAGCTACCACCTGGCCTCTGAGGTTTAACTGAGGCACAATAGGTGCTGATTGAAACCTAGTTCCAGCTTCTCTGTCTTCCAGGGACAGATTAAGGCCATTAAGACTGACTCTGGAATGGGTCAAGCCTGCTGGTGGCTCCAGCTGGGAGGACTAAGGTAGATAAAGGCAAAGACATGCGAACATCCTAGGGGAAAGACATAGGGACCAGAAAAGCTGAGGACCCGTTCCATCCCTGTAGGAGACAGGCTTGAGCCTAGGGTGAAAGTCTTCTTGACAGCCATACAGCAGGCCCAAGGCAACAGCCCGACCGCTGGAGCCACAAGGAATGCCTCGTGACATTTGTTCCCATTGGCAGATGATGAGACTGATGCCTAGAGCTTGCCACTCCCTAATCACCACCCTTGGAATCCAAAATTACAACACTTAAATATTGCAACAGTCAGGGTCACGTGGTTTCCAGGAATCCAGGCTCTGTAATCTGAAACCCAGTATGCTAATGAGGCATCTTACCTGCTGTTCTGTGATAGGATATTAAGTCTGTTACACTAATAGGACACTGAGACTGTTATGCTAATAAAGTATCCTACTTGCTGTACTGTGATTGGGTGCTAAACCTGTCATGCTAATAAGGTATCCTACTTGCTGTGCTGTGATTGGACCACTACCCCTATATAAGTTTGTGCTTTCCTGCAATAAACCAGACCTGTGTCACTGAACCTGGTCTCCTGTGTCTGAATGCAGCTCCACTGACACAGACTCCTCACCAGCCCTGGGGTCCGGGACCAGGCAGAAGCAGTGACAGCAGGAGGCAGCACAAGGCGAGCAGAAGAGCAGCCTCAGCCCAGGGAGAGAGGAGGAGCAGCCTCAACACCCGTGAGAACAAAGGCGTGGCCGCTGCTGGCAGTAACCACACATCCCATCCAGGTCCTCCTAGTCACATGTGAAGGAAAGGTGTAGGAAGTCAGTAGTGTAAGCCAGTCTTGTGGCTGTGGCATGGGCATACAACCCCTACTCTGGAGAGAGCTCTGCTACCCAGCCAGCCACTCCAGAAAAGGGTCTACCATTTTAAAACATCTGCCCCAATCTTGAAAATGATCAGCTCCAAAGAGTTCAGAGAAAAATCAAAGGCACTCATGGTATTATTCTTAGAAGGATCCAATCAGTTTGAACCAAAGTCCCACATTTTGGAGGGATTCAGTGATTCAGCAGCCTCACAGAACAAGGTCTAGTCTACAACTCCTTTTCCTGAAATGTCACTGAATGTTCTTTCTCTGATACCAGAATTTCCCAAAATGAGGCCAAGATATAAACAAATCTGATCAAAATATTTAAAAACCAGCTTGGGGGCCTTCAAGATGGCTCAATGGGTAAAGGTACTTGCTGCCAAGCCTGAGACGACCTGATGTCAATCTCCAGAACTCACATGGTGGAAGGAGCCATGCCACTCCCTGACCGCCACACAGCCACTGCATGCAAGCACGTACACACACCCCAAAATACCCCAAAATTAAATGTGAAAAAAAAAAAAAAACAGCCTCAGGACAATAGTAAGTGGCTAGTCGAGGTAGCCGTTCACAAATAAACACCAGCAGGCCATTTCATTGAGGGGAATCCTAAGGTTGAGGCCTGAGGAAAGCCATTGCTGTTTTCTGCTTCTACTTCAGTCTCCCTTGAAAAATGAAGTGACCTCCTTGTTCCCTCAGAGGAATTCTGTGGTAAGTCTCATGTATATGCAGTGTATACCAGCCCTGAAATTACCTCTGCAGCTTACAGTCATCAGGGAAGAGGAAAAGGCCTCCATCAAGACCCTGAACTTTGGCCCAGGTTCCAAAGTTCAGGCCAGCTGCTTGCTGAAGGGCCCCTCAGACTCATTCAGAACCTTTTAATTCTCAGTTCACAAACAGCTATAACAAGCTCACTTTTTTTTTTTTTTTTGCACTGTTTCTATCTTATTTCATGTCTGTCAAATATTAGAAGCAACTGACAAATTAGAAAAAAAAGCATTGAATTGCTGGTGGCCAGCATGCTGGGAACTAGAGAAATGCTAGTGAACTATAAAAGTCAAGGTAGCATCCGCCACACAAGTAAAAGCACCCAAACTAGAAACTAGGCCATTTTAGTGTAAAGATAAGTAGCTACCGCATTTCAATAAACCTGAACATATTGGTGTGTATGCCTGAATCACTTTTTAAAAACAAAAATGGATACATCATAAACATATGCACACACAATAATAATAATAATAATAATAATAATAATAATAATAATAGAGTCCTCCATTAGTCTTTTGATTTCAAGAGTAATAGCCAAACCTCACCCAGTTCATAGGGTATTTGCTCCTCTAAGTCCAGTAGGTCTTTTCCCATAATCCTTGACTCAGGATCCAGGCCCGAGTCCTGTCCCTGTCACTCAAGCCCAGGCCATTCAAAAGCCATGACCAGAGGTCTGGCACACTCATACTCTACAAGTAAGAATATACAATATGGTTGTATATTAGCATAAGGCTTATCCTGCAGATACGGTGCACAGAAGCAGTGTCCAGGGTCTGGGAGGAATGTTTAACATACTCCAGAACGAACAGTTTCAAGCTCCCATAAACAGTTTAGAAGCTTCCAAGCTTCTATTTATCTACAAACAAGGGCCACACTGCAGGTAATCTTTCTTTCCTCTGTATTAAAGGAGGCCCTAAGAGTCCCTGATGGCCACTGTTGAATGGTTGGATAAATGGACAGATGCACGGTAAACAGATAAACCCAGCTACATTGCTGGAGTTATTTGAAAATAACAAACCACCTGCAGACTTCTCCCCAATGACACACACCGCCCCTGCCCCCACACACACCCCAGCGAGTCTGCATCCAAGAGCCCTGGCTGCATTCCTATTACTTCAAGTCATTTTTGCTGCTTGTATCAGAGGATGACATCCAACATTCAGATGAAAAGTCAAGAATCCGTGAAGTTCTCAGTACTGACTATCCAGATGTTTGGCATCAGTAGATACACGCACTGTGTATCTATTCATTGAGTAAATATTTATTGGTTATCTACAATGCCTGGTTCCCTGCTAGGCCCTGAAGACTCCAAACAGAGAAAGATTGATTAATCAGTCAACTTCACAAAACCAAATCACCTTAAAACAGAAGAAAGACAGCAACCATACAGAGAATCTGTTCATGCCCAGCAATTTTTAGGCACCTTCATATGATCATCCTTTTTTTAAAAATTTATTTATTATTTCAGAAGAGGGTGTAGAATTCCCTGGAACTGGAGTTACAGGCGGTTGTTAACTGCCATATGGGTGCTGGTAATCGAACCCAGGTCCACTGCAAGAGCAACCAGTGTTCTTAACTGTTGAGCCATCCCTCCAGCCCCCATGATCATCCTTTTCATTCCCTGGAAACTGTGTAAACCAACCCTTATCCAGATAAAGAAGCACACACTCAAAGAGGTCAGGTAACATATTCAAGCCTCACAGCTAGCTGGGTATCAAGGGTCCAAGCAAAAACTGCAGCCTGTCCCTCTGCCCAGCACCAGGTAAGGGTCTGCTGTGACAGGCGGTAAAGAACAGACTGGATTGACTCTGTTGCCCCTTGGTTGCTCCCCTTCAGAAACTGGCAAGTTCTTCTGTTTCTTTAACTAATGGGATCACAGTGCCTTTCTCAGAAGCCCGGTGTGGGACTCCTTACTTTGGATTCGGCACACATTAGTTGCCCTGCAAATACTTATTACACGGAATGGGGAAGGCTGCAATACCTCCATCCTTTCCTCTATGGCCCTCTGCACCTCTGTCCCCTGACACGCCTGAGCATGCAGCACCACTTCCTGCAGCCCTGTCCGGAGTCAGACGGCATTCATTCCTGCATCTCAGCATGGCCAGACCACACACACACAGGATGGAGAGGGCTGGGACAGTCCTGGGAGGTAACAGATTGGCTCTAGAGATAAAGCCTGTCCATCCTTGAAACATTAAAAAAGAATTAAGGTGGGAAGGGGCTGAAGAGAATGCTCAGTGGTTAAAAGCACTGGCTGCTCTCGAAGAGAGCCTGGGTTTGATGCCCTGCATCCATGTGATAGCTCAGAACCATCTGTAACTCCATTTCTTGGCATTCCAGCACCCTCTTCTGGCCTCCCCTAGCACTGCATACATGCACACACTTGCATGCAGCAAAACATTCATACACATAAAATAAAAACAAATCCTTAAAAAAAAAAAAGAATTAAGCATTCCAAAATGGATCATCTTCAACCACAAATGTGGGAGGAGGCTGTGGAGACACCCCAGCTTCCTCGTCCTCTCTCTGCCTGGACTCCATTCTGAGGAGAAGCTGAGCGAACAGCCCAGTGTTCTAGCCAAACAAAGGCAGCCAGACCTCTTCCAGGTCCCTGACACTCACAGAACAAACTTTTCATATTTTTACTTCTCCCTTCCTCCTAGTTAGTCCTCTTTAGACCTGTTGTCCTTGATAACCCGTAAGCTAGCCAAGGATCTCCTAGCCTGGTGAGAGACTGGTCTTGCTCTAATATTTTGAATCTGAACCACCATGAAAAACTAGTGATGATTTAAAAGAATGGATAAAGTGCGTACCTAGCATGCCCTAAGCCCTGGGATGGATCCCAGCACCACATACACCATGCATGGGGTACGTGAGTTTGAAGCCAGCCTGGGATACAGGAGACCCTTTTTTGAAAAACAAGAAAATTGTATTCTAGGTCTGTTGCTGCTAACTGGTAAACTACAACAAATTACCTAACTTCAGTAAGCCTTGATTTTCTCATCAGCTCTCTATATACCATGGGCCAAATCCAGCCCCACTGCCTATGAGCTAAAAATGGTTTTTATATTTTAAGTGATCGACAAAGTCAAGAGAAGAACACTTTGTGACTCATGAAAGTATATGAAATTCAAATGTCAGGACTCATAAATAAAGTTTTATTGGAACACAGCCACACACATTTGTTTGCATGTTACCTGGGGTTGCTTTCCCACTATAACAGAAAGGCTAATCGTGCCAAAGACCTTCTAGTTCACAGAGCCTGAAATATTTACTCTCTGGCTCTTTACAGAAAATATCTGCCAGCCCCCAGTAAAGAAAAAATGATGGAATCCTAGAGAGTGCCTATGGTGGAGTAAAAACCCAAACTATGCCAGTCATCACACACTCTTACTATTGGTGCTCTTACTACTAGCGTTCCTGGGCCAGGAAATATATCCTCAATACTGACAAGAGGTTTCTAAACTACTCTTATTTCTTTCTTTAAAACAATGTTTGTAGTGGAAAAAAAAAAAAAAGAGGACATAAAGTTTCAGGGTAGGGAGGTGGGCGTGGGTCTGGGAAGACCTGGGGAAGGAGTGGGAAGTATGTATGACTAAAATATATTGTTTGGGACTGGAGAGATGGCTCAGCAGTTAAGAGCACTGACTGCTCTTGCAGAGGACCCAGGTTTGATTCCCAGCACCCACATGGTAGCCAACAACCCTCTGTAACTCCAGTTCCAAGGGATCCAATGCCTTCTTCTGGCCTCCATGGGCATTGCACGACATGGGTGTATTTACATACATGCAGGCAATATACTCATACACATAAAATAAAAATAACAAATAAAATATTTTAAATGCATTGTCTGAAATTCTCAAAAAATTAATATGTTTAATTTTTAAATAAAAATATTTTTGTAGTGCTGGGGACCGGACTTAGGCCTTGCACATGCTAAACAAGTGCTCTATATTGAACTATATCCACAGCCTCTACTAATTTATTTTTAAATCATAATGTGTATTCCAACACACACACCCCAATACAAATAACATTGCTAACACGGAGTACATTGTCCTGACCTCACAGAAGGCGACAGAAGAGAAGGTCCATCCACTCAAATGGTATCCTGGGCTCTTATCCTCATCAAAACACACAGTCAAGGACCTGGTACGGAAGCAAGTATCAACAGAAGTCTCTAGGTTTCATTGCATCACAGAACTGAAGGATAAAGAGTCTTAGACATCATCGGATCCAGCCAGGCCATCCCTGTTTCCCCCATGAACAACTAGGCCCAGAGAAAACTAAGGACTTACCCAGAGTGCCAGACTGCCTATCCCCTCATCCAAGTGTTTCAGCATGTTGTTCCCTGCCGTTCTTTTTGACACTGCACTCTGTCCCTTTGATTTTAAATCCTTGGCTCAAATAGCATGTCCAGACTATCATGTGATGTGACCTTAGGTAAAAAGTATTAAGTACAGCTCCTAGCTGATTAACTGTTAAGAATCTTGAAAGTAAATCAAGCACATTGTTGAAACAAACTGCATCTACCCTGCCCAACCTTGGCATTCATACCCAGCCAAAGCTGCTTTTTAATTTCTCTAATCAAGAACTGACTGTATTTAGCCAACCTCCTCTCAAAGTCTGGGCACCAGCCTCCCTGGGCTGCCTGTGAAGACTCGAGAACAGGTGAGAGATCAGGGAGAAGGCCTGGCTGTACGTGGGAGCCAGCCCTCCAGCCTGCCCTTCACACAGCAGGACAGAAGAGCCTTTTACTTTCTCCTGCGCGTCATGACACCAACTGAAATTACCTTTAAATGAGGAAGAAAGTCATTATTTCATCAATAGGATTGCATCAATTGAGGAAAATTTGTCTCTAGTGTAAACAAGCGGAACGTCTTTGGGCTCTATGAAAACAAGGTTAAATTACTTGCAGATCCGGGCGCCGGGAGAGATGTAGGAAGTGAACCTGAAGCCTGACACATTCAAGGTCTGGGAACCGAAAATAATAGGAATTGTTCTGAGTTTTCCAGCAGAATGGAACACAGAGATGGCCACGCCTCTTTGCAAATCCAAGGACTCCTGTGCTGCTCCTGTGCTTATAGGAAGAGGAGGAAAACCACTACCATTGAGAGATGCAGAAACACACAAAAGTACAATACAGGCCAGACCAGCTAGTACCTCTCAAGCTGGTTACTGTCAGGGACAGCAGGCAGCCAGAGTTGGGGACAGTGGAGCTGCATTAAAATGAGGCATGCCCAGGTCCTAGAAGCCCAGACTTTCCACAGCCTCTTCCTTGGCTCCACCAGTTCTATCTGACAATGCATGATGGGAATAAATTGTTACAGGGTGGCTCGGTGTATTGTGTGCCCTGCTGAGCTGTGTAGTATATACACCAGGCTTGGGGAGAGATTCAGAACTGCAGAATGGAGAGCAGGTCTGGTGGCTCTGAGACCGTGGTTGTTGGGTGTCAGTCCCAGGCCAAACAATACAGAGTCCTGGAAACAATGCAAGCCAGGCCTGCCCTCTGCATGTCCCCAGAGCCACAGGGAGAAGAGCACAAAGCATTGCTTGGGGGCTTGGCTTGCCCCAGACTCTGTGGCTGGCAGCTTGGCCTGTTTCTCTCCCTGGCCCTCTACTCCATCCATGTTGATACCTTTGCCCTTCTGAGATGGGATTGTCATGGCAAACAGATCTCTGGCACGGCAATAAAGGCAGATGGAATGGTCTAAGTTCTCTGCTCCATGAAGAAGTTCTAGGTGGGAATGTGGCCTCTGGTTCTCTTCACTAGCTCAGGAGATAGTGCCAGTGTCAGGTGAAGTTTGCTGACACCATTGCTTCTTTAATGACAGGCCCAAAACCAAATAAAAAATAGGACTCTGGACTTTTCTCTCTTCCTCCCACTCTTCTCTCCGATCATCGCCCACCTCCATTGCCCAGTATCTTAGCATACTTCCTTCAGTGGCTGTATTCCTTTCCATGGCCTCAGATGAGGATGAGGAACATTTAGAGTGAGCCCTTAGTTACCTTAGCAGGAATCTGAGAAGGCTCGGTCCAAGAGCCTTCTTCTTGTCCCAGGAGAAGCTGTGGCTTGCTGGCCTGTGTATATGCCACGGTGGCCCGGCCATGAGAGTAAACGTTTGACCAAGCAAAAAGGAAGAGGCATTTCAAAAAATTTTTTAAAGAAAAACAAAATGAAGAAAAGTAAAATGAAACACACTGACCTGGGAAGGAACAAAAGGCCTCACAAGGTGTCAAAGTGACAGACAAGACAGGGAGGCAGAGCAAATGTGAACTGCTGGGTTGTCGATCAGGAATCCAGGAAGGGTAGAGAAAGCCAGAGAGGGTGGAGGAATGGGGTGATTTATTGAAGTTGGGGTTGAGGCCAGTCAGAAGGCTCTGCAAAGCTAGACACAGTCTCTCCTTTGTACTGCATTTATCTGACTTGTCAACTTTATAGCCACGTTACCTTCCAAGTGTGTAGGAAAGCAGATATTGGTACTGTCAAGAGGCCTGGCTGTGGTTTGTGCAGCATAATGACAGATGCAGAAAACAAAGGGGAGGGGAGAGGGGCCTTTGGAAACCACAAAAGAGTCTTTATAATTATGCCTCCGCCTGTCTCCAGGTTTGCCTCACCCTCCCCATGGAGGTGCCTGGCCAGTTTGGGGTGCTATCTTCCCGAGATCTGAGGCTACATGAAGCAGCTGCCTAGCACGCGTCCACTAACAACCCGGAGCTGACTTGAAGGGAGCTGCTACATGCCACCCTTCTTCTCCAGGCTAAATAGCTGCCATCCTGTTAACCTTTCTTCATGGGCCTGATTTTCCATCCCTTTAATCATCCCTGTCACTTTCTGTTGCAATCTCCAGTCTCACCACATCCCTCCCCTGGGGTGGAGAAGCCGAGCCAACTGGAATGATGGGCTTCGTGTGCCTTCTCCTCTGTCCTCCTGCACCTGGCAGCCAGGGGTCCTGGGAAGCCTGTGGCATGACAGCCCCCAGGCTGAGTTACTGCAGTTCATGCCCTAAGTGGAACTCTTCCCGGCTCCCTCATGCATGATCCCCTGGACCACAAAGTCACTAAATCCAAGAATCTCCTTGAGCTGATTCTCAACATTTTCCTCTTCCCCCTAATCTCACTGCCCCAACCAGATCGCAGTCTAGACCTCTGGTCTATCATATGGACCCTGAGCACAGCCCCACCCCCACCGGCTTCCCTGCCAAAAGGCATAAAATGCCAGCTTCAGAAACACATTTTAATGGGCTTGGGTAGATGGCTCAGTTGGTAAAGCACTTGCCATGCAAACTTGAAAACCTGAGTCTAGATTCCCCAGCACCCACATAAAAGACAGGTACAGCAGTGGGCATGGATGTGTAGTAGCCCCCACACTGGGAGGGGTAGAAAGACAGGCAGATCCCTGGGGCTCATTGGCCAGCCAGCCTAGCCAAATTGATGAGCTCCAGGTTCAATGAGAGGCCCTGTTTCAAAAAATAAGGTGGAAAGCAGTTGAGGAAGATGCCTCCAGCCTCTACATGCATGCACACACATATGCATACACACCCACCCACACACCTGACTACATACACAAATACGTACAAGCACCACACACAAACACAAAAACAAACAATAAATAATTTAAAAATCAAATGCCGTTGCTATCAATCCTCCACCTATTCAAGAGCCTTCAATCGTTCCCTATGGCTCTCTGTTACAATAGATGCAAACAGCTCACCAGATTCCAGGTCCTGAGAACTCCCATTCCCCCTTTCTGCCTGGCCAGGTCCTCATTCACACAGCCCTTCCCTGCCTCATCTCCCCCTCACTCTGTCCACCACAGCCCCATCCCTCACTTTTATTTTAGATTTCATTCATTTTTATTTTATATGTATGAGTGTTTTGCCTGCATGTATGTAAGTACACCACGTATGCGTAGTGCCCACAGAGATGAGGACAATCAGATACCCTGGAACTGAAATTACAGACAGTTGTGAGCTCCCATGGGAGTACTGGGACCTGAACCTGAATCCTCTGCAAGAGCAGCAGTGTCCTTAAACTGGGAGCCATCTCTTCAGTCCTCCATCCTCACATTTTATTGGACATTGCTTGGGTGTCATCCTACATACTGGTTAGTATTCTTTGATCACAAGCAACAGAAGCCCAGTTCTGACTAACTTAAAGAACAGAAGTGATAGATTGGTAATAAGAGGCACCATCTAAGCCTGGCATGGTGGCACATGTCTGTAGTCCCAGAACTCAGAAAGCAGATGCAGGTGGATCACAAGTTCAAGGCCAGCCTAAGCTACACGTTAAGATCCTGACTAAGGAAAAAAAAAAAAGGAAAACAAAAAAAGCAAGGGCTAGCGATGTAGCTCAGTGCACTTGCCTCGCTGTTGCTTTGTGACTTTGCCTGGGAAGACAGGAACAAACATCTATTTGTTCCCAGGTAGGGTGCTGACAGCACAGCAAAGAAATGAGTTCACCCAGTTTGGGGAATCAGTGGATTTCTTGTGGTTATCTACAGGCAGAGTATAAGTGACTGAAAAGAATCTACATCACCAAAAAGCCCACCCCAGTACAAGTAACAATTCATGAAAGCTGTATCCCTTCAGCTCCCTACCCAACTCGGTGGAACGGTCTCCTCTCCCTCCCCCAGCAATTGTGTCTTGCTTTTGTAGCCTTGGGGAGGGAGTTCCTGAGCCTTTTAAGTTTTGTGAGCTCTCCAAGTCTTAGGAGCTTCCATCCTCGCGTGAGAGAACTTCAATTCTGTGGAAGACACAACGCGTCTTACAAAACCCGGGGTTTGAGCCTCAGAACAGAAAGAAAAGAGCGAGAAAGGCGAGGTAAGAGGGAAAAAGAGACGAAGGGGAGGGGAGGGGAAGGAAGGAAAGGGGCGGAGAAAAGACACAATCCAGAATTCAAAAAAAGTCAGGCTTTGGAAAAGACAGTGCAGGGCAGCTCTGAAGATCTTTCTAGAACATTGCCATCAGACAATCAGCTCCACCTGCCTCCCAACCTAATTTGTCTCTGCTTAAGATTTCATTTCAGAATCCAGAATCTGGCCAAACTATGTGATCAAGGGGCCTATGTTAGTCCACCCTAGGACTGGGTATAGCAAATAAAAATACAGGATGCCTAGCTAGACTTGAATTTCAGTTCAACACTGAACAACCGTATGAAAGCATCCTGTGTGATATTTCCTGTTTTTTCCCTTCTTTGAGCTCTGCTCGGTGGCTCCTGAGGGGGTAAGCGTCCCCTCAGACTGTACCTGCACTCCCCTTGCCTGCCACACACGCACACACTAGACCCCATGCTTACAAATGGCCTCAACCCCTTCTCAAAATGACTGTGGCTTTTCTTTTTTCCCCTTTCATTTTAATAACCCAGCTTAGCTTGTCTCAAAACTATGTATTAGCCGACACAAATAAACACCTACCTGGGCTTTTCACAGTTGTTATTTATTTCCTCTTGACATCTACTGAGGGGGAAAAAAAAGTACTTTCTTTTTTTGCTTTGTCAGTTCCATACATGTACATAATGTATTTTACCCTCTCCATCCCCTTACCACTCCTCCAGAACCTTCTTCTTCCTTACAAGTCCCCCTCCTTTGTGTCTTTGGTTTTTTTGTTTTGTTGTTTAAAAAACAACTGTCTTTTCTCCCCCTACTACTTAGAAAAAGCTCTAATAATACTTGGTCTTTGCATAAGTCCTTAGCATGCAGTATACATTTTCACATTCATTTTATTCTTCGTCGTCCCTCAATCAGTTAAGTGGGCAGTTGGCACATGTAATATAGCCCATTTCACGGGTGAGAAATGAAGTCATTTTTGTTTTCGTTTTTGTTTTTTGAGCCGGGTCTACCTCTGTAGCCTACACTGACCTCAAACTCACAGCAATCCTGTACCTCATCTCCTGGGTGTTGAGATTACAGCCATGGGCTACCATGTTCTGTTTAAGACTTTGAAAAGTAGATTATGAAAGCAACTATGGATCCAAAGCTATGTCTCCAGAAATTGGAACAGTGTCTTCTTTCCTCTATGTCACAGATTTGCAATTTTTTCAGATATTTTTGAATATTTCAGGCTTTGTATACCATGTGATATCTGCTGTAATTACTCACCACTGCCATGGTATCACAAAAGCAGCCAAAGTAATGGATGGATGGATGGATGGATGGATGGGTCAATGAATGGGTGGATGGATAGACGGATGGGTCAATGAACGAATGGATGGATAGATGGATGGATCAATGAACAGTATTTTTAGAACTAGGTCAGTGGGCTGTATTTGTCCCACAAGCTGTATTTTCCTAAGTAATCCCTGCCCCATACCAGCCAAAAATATTTTTTAATCTTTATAAGTCTGTCAAAGTTTGCCTCAAATTGATACACCATAACTTTGACTTATATCAATATTATTCATTCTATTCAGTTAGCCTCTTTTATCTCTGTGCATCTGTATGTTGGCTCAATGATTGATCTGGTTTCTAACTACCCATTCTGGTCTTCCTACACTGTGGCAGTGTTAGCCTTCACACACATGAACAGGTCCAGCAAGCCCATCCTTCCTCCCCTAGATCCTTCTTAACTTGCATGTGAGATTAGTTTTGAAAGGCCTTGTAGGAAGGCACCCAGACATTTCCTGAGGTCCCAAGGCCTTACCAGGATAAATTATCCTTTCAGCTTCCCTTCTCTGGGATGCATGAGCTTCCTCCCTTAGACTTCCTTCTCCCTGGGAAGGGTAGATGGATGAATGGAAGGGTAGATGGGATGGATTGATGGGTGGATCAGTGGATGGATGGATGGGTGAATGGGTGGCTGGGTGGGTGAATGGATGGATAGATGGGATGGATGGGTGGATGGATGGAGTTAAGGATGCATACTGCTCTTGCAGAGGACCCAAGTTAGGTTCCCAGCACCCATGTCAAGTGTTTACAACCTCCTGTAACTCCAGCTCCAAGGAATCCAACAACCTCTTCTGGCCTCCTCAGTCACCCAAATTCACATGCACATACCTGCTCATAAGCACACACACTACACATAATTATTTTAAAAACATTTTTTCAGGGGCTGGAGAGATGGCTTAGCAGTTAAGAGCACTAGTTGTTCTTGCAGAAGACCTGCGATCAATTCCCAGCACCCATGTGTCATTTAACAACTGTCCTTAACTCTAATTCCAGGGGATCCAACAGGCTCTTCTGACCTCCGCGGGCATTGCACGACACAGGGCACCTACCTACATGCAGGCAAAACACCCATACACATAAAATAAAAATAATAAATAATTTTTAAAAACATTTTTTCAATCTTTTTTAAAAATTAAAAAGACAAAGAAGACCACTGAGAACTTCACTTTCCTGGTGAGAGAAGAAACGTGTGAGGCACAACTCCTGTTCCTTTTCCCTGGCCTACTTGGCGGCGGCAGAAAATCCTTGACAGCAGATTCCAGAAGGGCTTGATATTGAGTTTGAAAAGTATGAATTCCCATAATAATCAGTGACTAAAGGAGCAATATTTTAGTCCTTCACAAGAGTCTGGTTATTATTACCATTAATGCCAAGTGTCTTGTTCCTACTCTTTTTGATTTAAGGTCATTTTCTCTGTAAAAGGCTTGCTTTGTTAAGTACTGTGCAGCAATGTTGGTTTGGGGAGAAGAAGGATGGGGCAGGCTGGGAATACTGTGTTGGACTGAAATGTTAGCATTGCTGGTGGGAAAGACCATCTCTGATTTTCCTCTGAACCTGATGTACCTGTCTCTGGTCTTTGTTTTCCTTTTTTAATATTTTATTTATTATTTTTATTTTATGTGTATGTGTGTATTGCCTGCATGTAGGTAAGTGCACCCATGTTGTTCAATGCCCAAGGAGGACAGAAGAGGCTGTTGGATTCTCTGGAACTAGAGTTACAGACAGTTGTTAGCTGCCATGTGGGTGCTGGGATTCGAACCCGGGTCTTCTGCAAGAAGGGTCAGTGTTCTTAACTGCTGAGCCATCTCTCCAGCCCCTGGTCTCTGTTTTCTAAAACACTGTGTGCTCTCTGAACCTTAGTATTTCTTTCCCCTAAGGGGTTCAAATGATCTCCCTGACATTTCTGACCTCCCCAAGCTCTTTGCCTCTTGGTTCTCAAGTCTGTGGGCTAACAGTGGTGCACACCTTTAATCCCAGCACTAGGGAGGCAGTGGTAGGTGGATCACTGTGAATTCAAGGCCAGCCTGTTCTACTTAATGAGTTCCAGGTCAGCTGGGGCTACAGGGAGACCCTGTCTAAAAAAAAAAATCGAGGACCCTGTTTAAAAAAAAAAAAAAAAAAAAAAAAAAAAAAAAAAAAAACCATATGAAACCCATCGCTTTAAGTGCTGATTTGAAAAATAAATTTTGAAAAGATAATTAAAACTTGTCAGGCATAGAGGCTCATATCTCTAATCCAGCACTTAGAAGACTGAGGCAGAAGGATTGTCACAAGTTTAAAGCTAACCTGGGATACATATTGAATTCTAACTTATAGTGTGAGACCCTAACTCACGATGCCTGAGTGGGCAAAAGCACTTCCTGCATAAGTGTGACAACCTGAGCTGGATTCTTGGAACCCACATAAAAAGCCAGATGTGGTGGCATGCATCTGGAATCCCAGCATTCCTACAGCAAAATGGGAGCTGGAGAAAGAAGAGCTGTCTGTAACCTTGCAGACCAGCTAGTCTAGAGCACACAGCATGGCAGAAACAAGAGAGACCTTGCCTCAGAAACAAGGTAAAAGGAGAAAACTGACTCCTGAAAGTCATTCTCTGACCTCCACATGTACACTGTGGCACAGGTGTGCATACACACACACACACACACAAACAAATTAATAAAACATTAAAAATAAAAACAAGAAAATAGCCATTCTGACAGTATAGACCTGTGTTCCCTTCATTGTGACCTACACCTACCACCACTGTTTTCTCTACCAGACAAATCAGAACTCAGATAATTTAAGGCAGTGGAGCCCATGTCAAACACTTCCTATCTGCAGAAAGAGAGATTAAAGTATTTGGAAAAGGTCACATAGCAGGTTTTTAAACCTGATCTCTCCCTGTCCCTTGGCTTTGGCGGTGATAGCTGGTGTGGCTCCTGATCTACAGGACAGGAGTGATTTCTTAGCAACTATCTCCATCAGACTGCAGGGCTTTGCCCCCCACCCACCCTCTTTACATCAGAACTGAGGTTATAAAGCCACAGCTTATCACAACAAAACACACCAAAGAGCACAGCAACCTTTCTCATCAGAAGTTTAAGGTTCTTGGGCAACAGCCTGGAAAAAAAGAAAATTCTAAGTCTGAAAAGTCAACCAAATGCAAATAATAGCCTAAATAAATTCTGAAAGCTCCAGGGCAGGCTCCTACAGCTTTCTGCCCTTAAATCATGATCCCAAGAAAGGGCTGTGGAATGTCACCACAGGGCTGTGCTGGCCAGGCCACAACTCATTTATCTGATCTCCCTCTGGTCCATTTACCTTTTGACAGCACCCCCTCCCACCTCTCTCCACTGCTTTTTCTCCACCCCCTTGAGTTCCTGGAAGCTCACTCTTTGCCAAATACAGTAATGTGTTAGCCTGAGAGTTCTGAGACCACAGGAGAGAAGTGCAGTGTCCCAGACCACAGAGTGACAGTGGCCGTAGCTGAGAACCCAGATCTAGCAGGAGTCCTATCCTTTTTGGGTGGGGGCAGGGATGAGGTCTCATGTAGCCCAGGTTGTCTTCAAACTCACTATGTAGCTAAGGATGACCTTGAACTTCTGATCCTCCTGAAGCCCCCTACCACCTCACTTGGAGTTATAAAGCCCCAGTTTATCATAACGAAGCACTCCAAAGAGTACAATAAGGTTTCTCATCTACTTCCCAAATGTAAGTGTGCACTACCACACTTAGTTTTTTGGGGTGCTGTAGATTGAACCCAGGGTTTCGTGGATGTTAGAAAAGTGCAATCAGGATGACACTCCTCATTGAGGGACTGGGTAGAGGTGACTTACAGAGGAACCTAAAAGCTATCTTCAGCAACATGAAGGACTATTTGGGTTTCAGGTTCCAGCAACAACATAGACAGAGGCGCTGGAGAGATGGCTCAGCATTCAAGATCACTGACTGCTCTTGCAGAGGACCCAGGTTCAGTTCCCAGCACCCAAATGGCAGTTAACAACCTTCTGTAACTACAGTTCCAGGGGATTTGACACCTTCTTCTGACCTCCAAGGGCATTGCACGACACGGGTGCACTTACACACATGCAGGCAATACACTCATACACGTAAAATAAAAATAATAAATAAAATATTAGTGTATTGCCTGCATGTGTG
>NW_008340854.1:2391925-2482277 GCF_000622305.1 Nannospalax galili
ACAGAAGACAGAAGAGGCTGTCAGATCCCCTGGAACTGGAGTTACAGACAGTTGTTAGGTGCCATGTGAGTGCTGGGATTTGAACCTGGGTCATCTGCAAGAACAACCAGTGTTCTTAACCTCTAAGCCATGTCTCCAGCCCCAATAAATAAAATATTTTTAAGAACAGTGAAGACAGATTTAGTATGAACTTCCATGCCCTCCACAAACCTGTACAAACATGAGTAATATGTGGAAAAAATATTTTTACAGATATAGTTGACCTCATAAAATAAAGTAAAATCCCTACATACAAGAAATAAAATGAAGCAGCCAGGCATGGTGGCACACACATTTAATTCCAGCACTTGGGAGGCAGAAACAGATGGATCTCTATGAATTCAAGGCCAACCTGGTCTACATAGCGATTCCAGGCCAGTTGGGACTACAGGGAGACCCTGTAGAAAAAGACAAAAAGATAAATAAATAATAAAATAAATAAAAAGAAGGAACTTCTAGTAAGCATCGCCTGATGTCTTGAGGGTCCAAGAAGATATTTATCCCCCAGGCGAGTCTACATGCACCTGATAGCTATGGATGTGGCTCAACACAAAATTGCAAACTTATTGAAAACACAGAGGGTTTGGCTTTTTGTTTGCTTCCTTGCTTCAAAAAAAAAAAAAAATTCAATTGCTCAGTTCTCCATCGTGAACTCTGTAGACAAGAAAGTATTGCAGTCTCAAAGGGTTGGATATACCTGGTAGTATTGATGTCCACATAAAGGCCACCAAGATGGAAAGAAGGAGCTTCGGGGCCCTGAGGTGGAGAACCTGACTGTACATTTAGAGACTCTCAAGGAACAGTTATTCTAAGCTCTACTTGTTGAGCCAGGGAATTCCCAGTAATATTTGCTTCTCTCGGGGTTGCAGATACCAAAATAAAGCCGTCCTTGAGAAACAAAACATCCATGCAGCACCATATACAAGTATGGATACAAATTTGCGCTGTTTACCTGGTGTATGGATCAGGGTACTCAGAAAAATAAAGCAAATAGGATGTGTGTACAAAAGTGCCTTTAACAAATTAGCCCATGCAATTTCAGGGGCTGTCAACTTCAAAGTCTCAGGATAGACCAGTAGACTGGAGATCCAAGGAATAGTTGATGTTACAGTTCAAGTCCAAAGGCAATCAGGAGGCAGAATTCCTTCTTACAATTGATTGAATTAGGCCCATGTTTCACTCAAAGTCTCTTAAATGTTACTTACACTTTTAAAAGTACCTTCACAGCAACATCTACAGAGGTATTTAACAAAAAACTGGGTAATGGCCTAGTAGCTAAGTTAACACATAAAATTAATCGTGTACTTGACATTCAAATCATGAACCAAAAAGCTAACATAAAATTGACCCTTGACCCTTGGGGTACTAGGAACAATGAAAAACTTCTCTATTATGAATTATCTTTATCCCGAGGGGGAACACAGATAAATTACAGATTACAATAAGGAAGACTACAGAACAAATAAGAGAATAATTAGTGTGTGTTGGTTACATTTCTTATCCTGGTGACCAAATACCTGACAAAAAGCAACTTAAGGGAGACAGGGTTTATGTTGGCTCACAGTTCATAGAAAGACAGTCCATCGTTGTAGGAGAGGTGGGTGTAGCTTAGCCCAGTGCACAGACCAGGAAGCAGACAGAGAAGAAAGCTAGTGGTCAGCAGGTTTCTCCTCTTTCCTTTTTATTCAGCCTGGGACCCCAGCCCAGGGAAGTGGTGCCAACCACATTTAGAGTAAGTTTTCACTCCTCAGTAAAACCTCTCTGGAACATTGATGCAGACTGACCAAGTCTATGTCTCATTAATGCCCTAGGCATTTCTTAATACAATCAAGTTGATAATTGAAATTGGCTATCAAAACTTAAAATGAAACAATATTTAAGAAATCATAACCTATGTTTTAAAATGTCAAGTAAGGGGCTGGAGAGATAGCTCAGTAGTTAAGAACACTGGTTGTTCTTGCAGAAGACCCGGGTTCGAATCCCCGCACCCACATGGTAGCTAACAACTGTCCATAACTCCAGTTCCAGGGAATCTAACAGCTTCTTCTGTCCTCTGCAGGCATTGCACAACACCGGTGCACTTACCTAAATGCAGGCAATACACATATACACATAAAATAAAAATAAAATATTTTTTTAATGTCAAGTAAATTAAAATGAATCAAAAGCATAAAGAACAAATAGAGTAGTGTAAAAAATAAAACTTCTAGAGCTTTAGAAATAAAAAGACATAGTCAAAAGATGTTAAACAGAAGATGCGATGCGGTAGCTTGGTGAGAAAGCATATGTTTAGCATTCACAAAGCCCTGAGTTCAACCCTTGCCACATAAAACAACAAAACAAAAATCTAGCACATCGGGAAAAACTGAAAAGAGGCTTAATAAGCTAAAATGAGTTTTAAAAATTATCTAAAATGTAGTATAGGACAATTAAGAGAGGGCAAATTACAGAAATCGTATAACCCAAGAACAACTGTGCAGGGCCAACATGTATCCAATGAGCGTTAGAGGGGGAAACTGAAGGAAGGAAGGAGCAGCAGTGCTCAGATGCAGGCTGAGAATGTTTTACAATGTTGTGACAGTTGACCAGGATTGTCAGTTTGGTGAGATTTGAAATCACATTCACCTCTGGGCTGTCTCTGAGGGTGTTTTTAGAAAGGCTTAACTGAAGAGGAAAAGACATATCTTAAACGTGAGCACCTTCAGTGGGGTGAGGTGCCAAACTAGGCAAAAACGAGAAAGTGAACTGAGTACCAACATTCCACTCCCTCTGCTTCCTGAGTGCAGCTGCCTGATGCTCCAACCATCATGTCTTCCCCGTCATGATGGACTGCACTCTCAAACTCTGAGCCAGAATAAACCCTTCCTTCTTCCCTAAGTTGCTTTTGTTCAGCATTTTGTCACAGCAATGTGAAAGTAACTAATGTAGCCATAGATCTTCAAACTGAAGAAACAGAATCCTGAGCAAGCAGTAAGCTACAAAACACAAGCCACAGAAAAATCATAATGGCATGAGAAGAGGAGAGGAGGGGAGAGGAGAGGAGAGGAGAGGAGAGGAGAGATTACCAACCAGAAAAAGTAGACAGTGGTAGACTTGGCACTAGGAACTAAGGCCAATAAAGTCTGTACTGAAAGACAGCAACCATCACTGTTGAATGCTAAGCCAAGGTTAACTGTCATTCAGGAGTGTGTTTTTTTTTTTAAATGTCATCTTCAGAACAAGAGAGAGTTCTGTGAAAACTCTTTCCACAGAAGGAAACTGATCTGAGAAGAGGATGAAAGCGTCAACAAGGAGAGAAGAGATGCATGACATGTAAGTTAATCTAAACAAAACTGCAAGAGACCAATGATGATCATGTCCAGCTCTATGGCATTTAAGACAAAGTGGACCTCAAATGCTAAATATTAATAACATGGAACTTGGGATAGAGTCATTAGCATAAGAGACCCTAGGTATGTACAGATTTTGATTCATAGAAAAATTATTACAGTAATATAAATGAACTATAAATACTTGTACCACCTCACATGATAATACCCTTTCATCTTCATTCTTATGATCGAATCTTGATTTTTTTTCCCCACAGATCAGAAATGTTTTGTAGATGAGGTAGCAGGTAAAGTATCACAGTTCTAGCCAATGAAACAGAAACAGAAGCTGACTATTATCTTCTAGGAAGAGTGGCTTGTTTTATCTTCCTTCTACAGCGCAATAAGGACAAAATGCTTGGAGCAGGGGGCACTGTGTAACCAGGAAGAGGAGACAAGTCACTCAAGACTAAGGATGAGAGAAAATGATAACGAAGAGATGCTGGCCGCCTAAAGGTATCTGTAAAGACGTGTCCTAACTCTGCCCACTTAATTCTGGCCCTTGCAGTTCTAGGTGTTTAATCTATTCTTTTCTGTTATGTGCAACCAAACATAATCCTAAACTGCAGTTGATATGATAAAAAATTAGTATTTGATCTTTGTCTCTGGTTCTTGGCAAACAGCTTTAAAATCCTTGGAATTTCCTGAGTGGGGTAGAATATGTGTTAGGAGCTAACTGGTGTCAAGGGACCCCTGGACAGAATGAGGGCTGGTCACCTGCAAGAACAAAGCATGAGTAGAAGGTTAGGACTTTCAGTGCCATCCCCTAACCACTCCCCCGGACACATACACAGCTCATCTCTGGGGGCAGAAAGGAGCCAAGGGTTTATTTCAACCATCAATGGTCAAAGATTTAACTAATCCTACTTGCAAAATGAAACATTCATTTGCTTTAAAAGAAAAAAAAAAAAAAACCTTAAACAAAGTGTTCCAGGGGCTTTCAGAATTGGCAAATACATCCACATGCTAGGTCACCACAAACCCAGGAGACCCAAGGCTGGTACCAAGAGGACAGGGCAGGATGAGAAACAGACAGAAGCATAACAGAGAAGCCTAGAGGATGGAAGCCAGCTCTGCAAAGAGCTTCCAAGAGCCTTTCTTCCACAGAAATTCCACTTGGCCACAGTCATTACCTTGGCCCTGGGCCGAGAGGGAGGTGACCATAGGGCAGCCCATGTCTGTGCTGCTTACAAGGGTGGAGAGGTCACTGAGTCAGTCAGCCCCATAAACCAGGCTTCTCCCACATACTGATTTCTGGGAAACAGAATGAGAACAAGGTACCCAGCACCAGGGATCCTCAGATGGAGAAGGGACAGGGTCCTGCATTGAGGATCCTCCAGTTCCATGGGGAGACACAGTTCCACCTTTCTGGAGCCTCCAGAATGAAAGCTATAGACCTCCTCTCTTCAAAAAGGAAATGTGACTTGATGGAGGAGCTGTGGCCTCTGGGGCATCATGTTTGTCCCCTCACCTATGCAAATCAGGCAGTGATGACAGTGACAGACCTGGGAACAGGTTCATCTCTATGATGGATAGAGACTCAACCCTGCTGATGACAGGCTCTTGTGGGACATTCCCAAAGCCTGGCTCCAGGGCCACACCCCCTTTCTCCCTCCCTTCCATGATGCTTGCACATTGGAATGAATCTGGGCCCTGGGCCTATGTCTAACGAAGGAATGTTGGCCCCTTTGTCACATCTCCCTTCCCTCTGAACCTATTTGTGTTCGTTTTCCCACCATGAGTGACCCTCCCCCACTTACTGTTTCCCAAGCTAGCCCTGGAGACATCATGCCCGATGGTCCACTGGTGATCTTGTTTTTCATGAGACATTTTCAAAAAAGATGAAATATTCCTTTCCAGGAAAATGCCATTTAAAAAATTCAGCCCCAGACAGCGTGGCAACATTAGGAAAACAAAGGACTTGGCAGAAAGGTTTTCTGAATCCAGACTTTCTCTCTAAAATACCTTTCACAAATTGCCTGCAGTGGAACTGACTCCAGCGGTTGGTTCTGGAGTATGCAGGCAATTCCAGACAGCAACTGCTGGTTTCCACACTATTGCCTCTCCTTACCTGGGTCAATCTGGGATGACGTGATGGAGGAAAGAAAATGATAATGAAGAGATGCTCAGTGCTTAATGGTGTCTGTAAAGACATGTCCTAACTCTGGCCACTTAACTCTGGCCCTCGCAGTCCTAGGTGTCTTAGTTCTGTTTTAGTTTCCCAGGCTTAAGCCAGGAGCCCCTCAAGAGGTCCCTAGAACAAGCATCTATTGCTGAAGGATAATAAAACTTCTATCTCCCTTTGGAAGGGACTCCTCAGCTACTCTCTAGTCACCACTATATAGCTGGTGGCCAATAGGTCACACTGGCCTTAGAAGGGAGCTGGTCTTTTCTTATTCAAGTAATAGGAAGGCAAGATTTCCCCCTGGAGCATGCAGGGAAGTTACTCTGTATGAGTCAGGTACAATCTTGTGGATATTAGGCATAATAATTGTAATGGCCATTGCTTATTAACTGCTCACCATGGGCCCATGTTAACTCCATTTAACTAAACTACTCCTTACATTTGGTTCACTTCATTTAGTGCCCATAAAAATTGTTATATCCCACAGTGTGTCTCATGCTCCTCTAATTCATATGACAAAAGCAACTTAAGGGAGAAAGTGGTTCATTCTGGCTCCCAGTTCAAGGGTGCAGTCCATCATAGTGGGTAAATCAAGAGGTCAGGAACCTGAAGCAGCAAGTCACATCATATGCACAATCAGGAAGCAAAGAGCAATGAATTCATGCTGCCTTTCTCCATTTAACAGTCCAGGACCCTGCCAGGGAAGGTGCCATCCACAGAGGGCAGATCCTCCCACCTCAGTTAACATAATCAAGATAATCCCATTTACACATGCCCAGAGGTGAGTCTGAATTCTGACCAGTCGGCAATTACATCACAAGTCCTGAGACTGCATTTGAAGGCAGGTAGTTTAGTTAAAATGAGGCCCTAAATGTGAGCACAGAGAGAAAGTGACCCTCTGAAGGTTACTCTGCCAGCACCTTGTCTTCAGACCACCTGTGCTAGATAATTTCAGTTGTCAACTTGACACTCCTGGGTAGAGAGAACCTCAATTGGGGAGTTTCCTCTCTGGATGGGCCTGTGGCCATGTCTATGGGATGTTTTCTTGATTGTTGAGTGATGTGGAAGGCCTAGCCCACTATGGAACATGCCACCCCTGGGCAGGTGGTCCTGTGTTGTATAAGAATGCAGGTTGAGCACAGGCCAGGGAAAAAAGCCAGTAAGCAGAGTTCCTCCATGGTCTGTGCTTCAACTCTTACTTCCAGGTTTCAGTCCTGTGTTCCTGCCCTGACTTCCCTCAGTGATGAACTGTGACCTGGGAGATGTAAGATAAAATAAACCCTTTCCTCCTCAAGTTGCTTTTGGTTAGTGTTTTTATTACACCAATAGAAAGTAACTAAGATAGAAGTTGGTACCAGGAGTGGGGTATTACTGTGAGACAGCTCTGACCATGTTGTTTTGGAAGGATTGTGGAACTTTGGGCCGGAAAAAACAATGAATGCACAGAGCTTAGTGAGCTGTTGCTATGGTGCTTGGGTACTGAAAAGGGTGTAGACAATGGAGGCCTGGATTTAAAGCTTCAAAGGAAAGTAAAGACTCCATCAGGAATGTTTATGTGGAACTAAGAATTTTTGGAAGTGAAATCTTTGGTGCTTTACTGGGACAATTGATGCTGGTCAGCTAGGGCTGAAAATTAGCTGTGAATAACAAGAGAATGGCATCAATGAGGTAAAATCTTTTGGGGAGTATTTCCTTAGGGTTAGCACATAGAAGCTGTGTCCAGAGGGCACCCAAGGGTCTATCTCAAACTGGAAGCAGGACTTGGTAATATGTAAGAGTTTCCTACATGGTATTGAATTTGAGGGCATGAAAGGGTCATGGAAAGAATATGAGGCTTGGCATCATGTGAGGCCAGAAGAGGCCCTTGATGAAGTTGCAGCCTCTGTTGCAATGGAGATCCCAGCATATTGGAGATGCCAGGACCATGAGATGACCACCAAGGGTAGCAGCAAGTGTTGAGTGGAGCAGGACTGAGACTACAAGACAAGCTGTGTACACTGTGGATGGCAGAACCAGAGAAGTAGAGCTGCCCAAGCCCTTTGGAACCCAGAAGATCATGAGTAAATCAATCCAGGCTTGAGATACTTTGCTAAAATTTGGTTTTGCTTATATGTGCCTGATTTTTTCTTTTTGAAATAAGACAGTATTTAACTTGTTTGGGATTTTACAGAAGCCCATAATCAAGACACTTTTTAAAAAGACTTTGAACTTTTAAAGTGTTTGAATTTTTGAAGACTGAGGAGCTTTCAAAGTCATAATGTTTTATGTTGTAATATTAATATTAACATGAGCGCTTCAGGATAAGAAATGAAAAGATTATGGTTTAATAGTAATGTGTTTGTGTGTCAAGTTGACCAGGGGTTAATTGTGCTGGATAGCTTTAGTTGTCAACTTGACATACCTGGGTAGACAGGAATCTCAGTGGAGGAGTTTCCTCCATTATATTGGCCTGTGGCCATATCTGCGGGGCATTTTCTTGATTGTTGAGTGATGAGGGAGGGCCCAGCCCACCCAGCCCACTATGCAAGGTGCTACCCCTGGACAGGTGGTCCTGTGTTGTATCAGAATGCAGGCTGAGCACAGGCCAAAGAAGCAAGCCAGTAAGCAACGTTCCTCCATGATCTGTACTTCAGGTCCTGCCTCCAGCTTCCAGCCCTGAGTTCCTACCCTGACTTCCCTCAGTGATGAACTGTGACCTGGGAGATATAAGATAAAATAAACCTTTTCTTCCCCAAGTTCGTTTTGGTCAGTGTTTTTATCACAGCAATAGGAAAGAAACTAGGACACCTCCAGCCTCCAGAATAAATAAATGTCTGTTGTTTGAATGACCAGTCTGTGGCATTTTGTTATGGCAACCCTAGCAAGCTAATATAACACCTATAATCAATATGGTTATTACTACCATCTCACAGAGGAAAGAACAGTCTAAACAGGCTATGGAACTTGCTAGCAGAGCTCAGATTTGAGACTCTGGTATCTGAGTTGAGAGCATGAGAGTTAGAACTGTGTCCAATGCCTTATCCCCATGCTGTGTTATATGTGTGCATGTCCCGTTTACTTGCTTCAGTGTAACAAAATGCCTCATAACTTTATGGCTTAAAATGCAGCATTAATATTGCTCATGTCATTGGTCAGGCAAAGCTTGTTGGGAACAGATTTTCCCTGATGCACTTGTCATCTGAAACAGATTGAAGGTTGGACCAGGTCACCTGAAGCCTTGTTCATTAGTCTGGCAATTGACACTGGTTGTTGACTGAGATCCTGTTGGTCCAAAACTCCATGGAGCCTATAACATCCTCCTGACATGTGGCTTTTTCCTAGAACAAGAGAGACTGAGCCAGGCAGAACCTGTCTCACCTTCCCCAACTAGCCTTGGCAGACACAGAGCATCACTCCCACCACATTCTCTTCCTGAGAAGCAAGTCACTGAGGCTGTTCCACGTTCAAGGGGAGACTTTTCAACGCTGTCTTCTGATGGTAAGAATGTCAGAGAATTTTCTAAAGAGTTTCAAAGCCACCACTGTACCTGTGTCATGGACATGGTTATGCATGTTTATTAGCCACACTATATCATTGAAGGACTTCAAAGAGGAAGTCAAAACCCTGTACAGCTTACAGGGATGGGATTCCAAGATCTATCTACTTATCCACTCCAGTTTAGCCACCCCGATCTGTGTGAGACTTGGGTCCTTAACTCTTCCAGTCTCTAAGACAAGGGCTGCTCTCAATCGGGGGAGTGTCAGAATGTTTCTTGTCAGACACTTTATTTGGCTTTCAGAGCCACTATCTTAGAAAAGCAACAGTCCGTCAGCACCAAGTGTCCCTACTGGTGCATCTTGTTTAACTCTCTTAGCTCTCATTTCTACCCTATAAGAAAATAATATTATCTCTGTTGTCCTAGTTTGGTTTTTGTTGCTATAATAAAGCTCTGACCAAAACCAACTTGAGGAAAAAAAGGTTAAATTGGATTACACTGCCAATGTCATAGTCCATAACTGATGGAAATCAGGGCAGAAACTCGAGGCAGGAGCTGAAGCAGAGATCACTAAGGAACACTACTTTGTGGTTTGCTTCCCCTGGCTAGCTCAGCTACTTTTTTACTATAGCCCAGGCCCACCAGCCTAGGAATGGCACTGCCCACAGTGGACTGGACCCTCCTCCAATTAGTAATTGGACTGGACCCTCCTATATCAATTAGCAATTAAGAAAATGCCTCTGGCATGGCCATAGGCAATTCTAATGGAGGAAATTCCTCAGTTGAGGCTCCCTCTTCTGAGGTGATCCTAGTTTGTGTCAAGTTGACAAGAGCACATCTGTTTTATGAATAAACTGAAGCTCACAGTAGGTGTGTAACTTCCCCAGAAGTTAGTAAGAGACAGAGACAGAACCACAAGCTGTGCTCTGGCCAGTTCTCTTTGCTCTAAGATCTGCTATCCTGCCCTTGTAACCCTGTCTAGCATCTGCAGCTTGAAACACTATCCAGCATCTGTGATCTGCTCCCTGCTGGACATCTGATGGCTTCCAAGTTGTCCATTTCTCTGCTCATCTGGCCTTTTGGAGGCTCTTCTCCCTCTCCCATTATGTACTACTCTCTGGACTTCAGTGGGGGACAGTCACCATGCTATGTCCATCGTCCCAGTCTATCCATATCTTAGCCCTTTGTGTATACCCAGCGCATCTTGGGCAATTCACAGTTCCCTAGCATGGTTAGACAGCATGACCAAGCATCACAAATGAAAAGAAGAGACCCTGGAGTCAGACCAATCTACTTCCAAATCCCAGCTCCATTTATTACTTGTATGTAAAAATAACAAAGCACATGTTGCCTCATTGCAAGAATTCTCAGTGAGTTAATACACGTACAGGGCTTGGCACAGTGCCTAGCACACAGTAAATTCTTAATAAATATTAGTTATCTTTGCTGTTGTTATTATCAATAATATTTGTAAAAGATCCACTAGAGAATCTAGCATATGGTAGGCATTCAAAAAATGATAGCTGTTAATCTCATTGTTTAAGTCCTGGAAAAGCTACAGGAATTCAGAGAAGGGCCAGATAACAAGGTAGTGAAGACAGAAAACAGGCTGCCCAAGCAACTGTGCAGATCTGCAGATCTTAGGCTAATCCTAGAGCTTGGGTATGACTGGCCTTGATTAAGTGGAAATGCCTCCCAACAGAAATCTCCTCCTCATCTGGCTCAATGAGGAGATGACAAGAGCTTCCTGAGCCTGGGAGCCCCTGGGAAAAGGAATTTCAAGAAAGAAAATCAGAAACACCCTCTGTCTGCTCCTGCCCAGCACCTTCTGCTGTGGCAACACCAGTCTACTAGTCAACATATTGTGCCCTGATCATCCAGTTGTCCTTTGGGTCTATGGTTTCACAGACTCGCTTCAAGGATGTAAATTTGTAGAAGGTGAATGAAGTGGTCAGAAACAGTCTGGGCCTTCCAGTCTCAAAACCAGCCCAGGTCAAGCTGTTAAAAAAATAGTGAGCAGAAGAGCTGGGGATATAGTTCAGTGACAGAGTGCTGGTCTAACCTGAGCAAGGTCCTGAGTTCTATCCCCAGCACTACAAGAAAAAAATAACAACAGTCCTTGGCACGTGGCTCAAAATATGAGGACTTGAGTTTGATCTCCAGCACCCATATAAAAAGCCAGGCACAGCAGCAGGTGTCTGTAATCCCAGTGCTGAGAGGTGGAGATAAGGGGATTCCAGGGACTCACTGGCCAGCCAGTTGGGCCAGTTGCTGAACTCTAGGTTCAGTGAGAGAGTCTGTCCCAAAAAATAAGGTAGACAGTTATAGAGGAAGATACCCAAAGTCAACCTCTGGCCTACACACACTCACACACACACACACACACACACACACACACACACACACACAAGGGCGTGCATACATGCACATACACATATACCACATACACAAAGTAACAACAAACAGCAAACAAGTAGATAGCAGCTACCAGATTTGTAAGAGAACAGCCATTGGCCTACACACACACACACACACACACACACACACACACACAAAGGAACATTTCGGAGCTGAGTTGCTGGTGTATTCCACTTCCATCTTATCTTCCTGCTGTTCCTTTCCCCAGACCCTCCCAGTCAGATCCGCCAATGCTCACAGCTCCTGGGTGAGTGCTACCCAAGCTGAGGAAGGTACAATGTCTGAGCACACAGAGATATGTCACCAGCTCAGTCACTTGACTCTGTGTTCCTCCTGATTTTCCTTCAAGCCAGATGTTCAATGAGGTGATAGGTATTGCCCCCAGACCACTCTCATTTCCCTATTCCAATCATACATGGACCTGGTCCCCCCTGGAATGACCCCTAAGAACCCACATTGTTGCTAGGGTTGCCTGGAAGTCAGAGCTCTCCCCTCCAGGCGCCAGCCTGGGCCTACTCTGGTACAATCAGCCTCCTCTGCCTGGGCTCCTATTCATCCACTTTGCCTAGAATTCAGCTTTCCTCTGAATTAGTTATTGCTTTGGAAATACTATGTAGTACACGATCCCAAATCTTGGTGGCTTACAAAAACATCAGCAGGATATGGTCGCACATACCTGTGATCCCAACACTCAAGAGGTTAAGACAGGAAGAGTTCCATGAGTTTGAGGGCAGACTCAGACACAGAGTGATTTCAAGGCCAGCTTGAGTTACAAAATAAGAACCCATCTCAAAAAAACAAAACAACAAAAAAAAATAAATATTTCTTTTTTACACTACAATAAAGGCTAGCTTGAGGGGCTCTGACTCAAAGGGTCTAAAGCTACCTGGGGCAGATTCTTACACTGTGGATAGAACCCCCCCTCTTGCCCAAAAGGGCCAGCAGAAACATTCCATGACTCTCAAGCTTTCTGCTCAGAATTGGCCCACTTTCGAGTCTATCCAAAGCAAGTCAAGTGGTCAAGCCCACAGTTGAAGAGATGAGAATATTTGCTACACTTATTCCAGTAGGGTGTATGCCAAGTCATGTAGCACAGAGCAGTGGGCATATAATTCTCTTACACAGAGAAAGTGAAACTAATACAGTCTCCATCATTTCTTAAACCCTGAGTCCTGCTCTGAGCTCACCTGGAAACCCGTCTTCTGTCTGCCTGCTAGGTTTTCCTATTCCTTCTCCCATTGCTTAAGAGCTCTCATATGGAGACCCCTGTCTACTTAGCAGCCAGCCCTTGCTCTCATTAACACCATTTGCTGTGCTTGGCCTTCCCAACTGCTCCTCCTCAGTTCTTAGGAAGCTTATCAGCCTAATTATCTCCTAATTTATCTTGCTAGTATTTACTGACCCCAGGATGGGCCAGAACCAAGAACTGAACATTGAGAGCCAAGGGGCTTCCCCTTGTTCTCTCACGACATGGCTCCCTCTTGGCATACCTGTTGCATCTTTCTCTCTAGACAAGAGTTTTCTCTGCTCATCTACTGACAGGATAGAACAGGTCTTAAACCATCACCTACCTGAAGAATGTTCTACTGTTCTAAAATCCCAGAGAAGGACACCAGTCAACTATGACTGGGGTCATGAAGCAGGACCCTCGCTGCCCATCACTCAAGCTAGATGAGGTGTTAGCTTCCAGACACCCAGAACAGCATACACAGCAGAGGCTCCAACTGGAGTCCTGCAGGCTGCCTCTGGCCAGGCTTGTGATTTGTTTGGCTCCCAGTGCTGTTAGTCTTTCATTTTTTAATATTTGAGTTGCTGACAAAATTTAGAAATTGAACCGTTAGTATATGACCCCACATATTTCTTTCCTTAAAAGGTAGACGCTCTCGGCCTGAAGGGAGTGTGAGGCCTGAGAGTCCTGCTACTGTTCTGATCCTTGAACCAGCTGCAGAATATTTCTGTGTTCTTTTCCTGAACTCATCACACCAGTATGCATACTTTTCAGTGTGTATAGCACAGCTTTTGTAAGTTTAAAAAAAAAAATTAGAAGCTCTGGACTGGAATCACATTTCAGCAAGGGGTAAAGTTTTCCATATTGTCAACCACTTTTCTGTTCTTCATTCTCTTCCACTCCAAGCCTCGGAGCCAAGAGTCAATGGTCATCAGCTTCGACTAGGTTTTTCTTATAATAGAGTCAAGAAGAAGATAATATCGATATATACATATACATGTAAGTACATACATATAGCCATATTACCTTTTTGGGGGGAAGAAGGATCTTTTTGAGACAGGGTCTCCCTGTAGCCCCAGTTGGCCTGGAACTCACTATGTAGACCAGGATAACCTCAGTCTCACAGATATCCACCTGCCTCTGCTTCCTGAGTACTGGGATCAAAGGCATGCACTACCACGTCCAGCTCCCATACTATCTTTCGACGATAAAGGCATAAGCCAGGCGTGGTGACTCATGCCTTTAATCCAGCACTCAGGAGGCAGAGACAGGTGAATCTCTGAGTTCAAGGCCAGTCTGGTCTACAAATTGAGTTCCAGGCCAACTGGGGCTGCAGAGAGACCCTGAATCAAAAATATCAAAAAAAAAAAAAGATTAAAAAAAAAAGATATAGGCATAAAAGATTAATATGTGTGTTTGTGTGTGTGTGTGTGTGTATCTCCAGTCCACTTATGTAATCAAAAGGGAAGAGATTATCAAAAAAGACTGCATATTGGAGAGGAAATAGAAAATAGCCTCTTTTTATGATTTCAAAGCATTCTTCCAAGTTTGACATGTAAATAAAATGAGTCAGTAATCAAAAAAACAAAATCCAGTCAAAGAAGCCATAGCTGGTAGACAGAAAGTTGATGATGTAAAATAAGGGACAAGAGGTTCAGCATGTTTTTATTCAGTATTCATAAGACAAGTTGGTGTCGCTGTGAAATGAAGACCAGGGAAGGGGAGAATGCTACAGCCTTTTAGGCATGTGAGTTTATAGAAGAGTGCCCACTAAGGACAGGAATTCATGCCTTGAAAAAACAAGTTTGCAGATGGAAAACTAAATAGAAATGCTGTTGTTCCACAAGATGACCACACGACTGAGAACTTACAAAACAGGTTGTGTAAAAAAATTAAATCATTTGTGGCATTTCCTAGCGAAGCTTATGAAAGCCCAGTTTAAATAATACCACCCAGTCTGCTAGATTTATTTATGGTTCCAAAGAGACTTGGCGTGATTGGAGAACTTTGGGGCATGGTGTCCATCACAGGCACAATTTCAGGAAATGGCTCAGCTTTGCGTACTGGGAAGTCTTGAAACATTTAAAGGAGACAGGTCAAAATTAGTAAATTCAGCTAAGAACTAGAGCTCCTGAGCTGGTCAGCATTAACACTGACCTTGTCATGAAACTTAAGTCCAAGGTGGCAGAATTTGCACAATTGCAGAAAGTAAATAATTCAGCAAGAAGTTGTACTAAAAACATAGTACACATACCATGGGCCTCTGAAGCCATCCCACTACAGAAAGGATGGGGAGGCCAAAGCCTGCTTGACGAACTAGATACAAAGTAACACTCGACTCTTCTGACAGATGGAGAGTAGATGATGCTGGTATCACTTATTTGAGAGGTGTAAGAACAGCTGAAACTTACTAACATGTTCTCATCACACAACAAAAACCCCCTAACTCGCCAACAAAAATTGGATCAAAGTATTGACAATCTATCCAGTAAATACTATTGCCATCTAACTCCTTGGACACTTCTCTGTAAAAATCTTCACACATATGTAAATAGGCTATTCAATTTGTTTATTTTTGGTAAGATTGTATTGTAGGAAAACTCACTTGGTAAAGAATAATCTGACCCATTTCCCTAGGATGGAATGAAAGATAGGTTTCCAAAAAAGATTCTAACTTTACAAAAATTACCTTTTTCAAGAAATAGTATGCCATACATGCAACTTTTAAAACTCAACTCTCTTGATTAACCTTGTGTCAGAAGTGGAATTTTTTGAGCCACAATTCAGTTCTAAAAACTAAATTTTGCAACATTAGAATGCCAGAATTCTACAAATATCTCAGGACTGGTTACCCTAAATATAAAAACTATCATACAAAGATTCTATCCATGTTCAGCCATGAACAGCTGTTTTCCATTATGAAACTAAACAAAGTTATTGCTCTCAGTTAAAAGACTCAAGGTTGAATTCTATACAGCACATCACAACATGAAATGCAAGGCTCGACACTGACATGTTGGGGCAGAAGAAAGGTGTCACATTTCTGGTTCTAAAGCAAAGAAGTAACGAGATCCAAAAGAAAAAATTAATAATTACATATTTCTGTTTTTTCAAATGTTATGTTGTTCAATTTCAAATTTAATATGTAATCTCCAATATCATACATGTTTATATTGTGCATTCTTATACTGCGGTCAAGTAAAAATGAAAGAAAGTTTGATTACATTTCTGGCAGTTGATTTTTCTTACAGTGGGTCGACACTCATTTTTGTTGCCTTTCTGAATTTTTTAAGAGTCTGAATTTGCAGCCTCTGGTGGACATTCTGCACACACTGAATGTTATTTTCTTTTATCTTTTTTTAAGACCCTAGGATTAGAGTTGTGCTCCACCAAGCCCAGTTTATGTAGTGCTAGGGACTGAATCCAGAGCACATGCAAGGCAAACATCCTACCAACTGAACAACATCCTCAGGCCCTTTTTTCTGAAAAAAAAGAATAGAAAAGAAATCCATTGAAAACAATACACGCTCACTTAACAATGAACGCATAAAACCCAGGACAGAAAAAGACTGTAGCTTACCATTTGACAGTACTTAACAAAAAAAAAGAATTCACCCCACTGCTTCCAGAAGCAGGAGAGGGGTCCACACTGCCTGTCACCCACATCCAGCAGCCTCACCACCAGCAAGGGAAGATGTTTGACTGCACCAAGCTTACCTGCACCCACACTGTGATCCCAGCTGAATCCACAGTTTCATAGAGACCAATTTCTGCATCAGTATTATCTAGAACGGAGTCTAGGACTGGAGAGGGCTCTACAGTATTTAATGGGGCCAAAAATGGTGTGTGTCAGCTGATCCAAAGGGAGTTTCAGACGTGCAATCAGCAGAGATATTGATACTGCTGCCAAATTGATTAGTGTAGGTGCTGCAACAGTAGGAGGTGCTGGTACTGGAACAGTCCTTTGCCGTCTGGTTATGCCAGAAACCCTTCACGGAAACAGCAGCTGTTCTCATACGCTATCCCAGCATTTGCCTTTTCTGAAGCTATGGGTGGGTCTCTTTTGTTTGATGGTTGCTTTCTTTTTTATTATTATTATTTTTTTATTTTATGTGTATGAGTATAATACCTACATGTAGGCAGGTGCACCCTTGTGCAATGCCCACAATGTCAGAAGA
The DNA here is from genome assembly GCF_000622305.1 of Nannospalax galili. Lineage (NCBI taxonomy): Eukaryota > Metazoa > Chordata > Mammalia > Rodentia > Spalacidae > Nannospalax > Nannospalax galili. Next base: position 2,408,757 of record NW_008340854.1, read on the forward strand.
GGGCTTTGGATCCCCTGGAACTGGACTTACAGACGGGTGTTAGCTGCCATATGAGTGCTGGGAATCGAACCTGGGTCCTCTGCGAGAGCAGCCATTGCTCTTAACTGTTTAGCCACCTCTCCAATCCCAATGGTTGTTTTCTTGATCTTGTTTGCCATGTAACAGAAATTACTGCCTGAAATGTTGGCATTCATAGTAATTACAGATTAATTCTGTGTGTCTTACTGTGACTCCAATAACTGTAGTGTTTGTATCATGGAAATGTACATTATTTCCAAAGTCATTTTATTAAAGGTGAACATTAAAGCCGGGCATGGTGGTGCATGACTTTAATCCCAGCACTTGGGAAGCAGAGGCAGGTGGATCTCTGTGAGTTCAAGGCCAGCCTAGTCTACTTGGTGAGTTCCAGGCCAGCTGGGCTACAGGGAGACCCTGTCTTAAAAAGACTGAAAAAAAATAGAGAGAGAAAGAATGAAAGAAGAAAGAAAAGAAGAAAGAAAGAAGAAAGAAAGAAAGAAAGAAAGAAAGAAAGAAAGAAAGAAAGAAAGAAAGAAAGACTTAGCCATGTATGGTGGCCCACACAGCTTTAGTCCCAGCACTCAGGAGGCAGAGGCAAGCAAATCTGCATGAGTTCAAGGCCAGTCTAGTGTCCATAGCAAATCCAGGCTAGCTGGGCTATAGGGAGACCCTGTCTTAAAAAGACATAAATAAGTAAATCAATAGACTTAGTCTCCAATTTATGATAGTTCAACTTAAGATTTTTTTCACTTTCCAATGATGCAAAAGCAATATGCCCTTTGTAGGGACTGTATTTAAAGTTTTGAATTTTGATATTTTTCTAGATTGGCAACATGTGGTACCATACTCTCAGACAATGCTAAGCCACAGTCAGCTATGCAATCACACGGAAAAGCAACCCAAACTCTCCTTTGGACTGTGCTACTTACTAGGAGGCCCAGCAGGGTAGGCATACTCAACACATTTTCCACTTATAATACACTCTCATTTCAAGTACCAGAGCATCTGTATGCATAATAGATTTTTAATTACAATGGAATCCCACAGAGATTTCTCATAAAAGTGTTCTACAAGAATTAATGTTAGTTTTAACCCACTGTGGTGGCACCTGCTTGAAAGCTAGCACTCAGGAAGTGGCATTAGGAAGATTGTGAGTTCGTGGCTAGCTTAGGCTGCATAGTGAGTTCAGGCTAGCCTGGATTACACAACTAAACCCTGTAGAAGAAAGGAAGGGAGGGGTGAGGGGAGGAGGGACGCAAAGAAACAAAGAGAGAAATATTGATGGTTACATGTTATTGTGATATAACTAGTCTAGCTTGTTTACTATTGCTGCATATTTAGGCTTTTGTTTGTAGTTTTCGATTATTGACCTTGATAACAGCCCTGGCTCCATCTTTTCCTGACCCATAGCCAAGTTATTACCTTTGGTGTCATAAATCCAGTGCCTGAGTTTCCACTTGGCGCTTCTAATAAAGACTGGACTGGACTTCTGTTACACTTCACTAATCCTCTGAAAAAAGGCTCAAATGAACGATCTCTTCTTGATCCCAGCAACTCCAGCACTTCTGTTTTTCTGGACCCTTAGTTATATTATTATTGCTTAGAAAATAATAGTTTGCTCTATACTGTAAGAGGTCTTTGATTGGCTCATTCACCTATGTAGGCCCCATGGAAGGGAGAACAGTGCTGTCTTGTTACAGAAAGACAACATCCACGCTCTTAGAGACAGGTTAGAGAAAGCACTTCTAGGTTCAGATGGACAGCTAGCCCAGGGCCAAGCATCCCACACACTACTCCTATTTTCCCAACTGTCCCACTGAGCCCATCACTCGCCATCATCTCTACTCACAAGTGTCTACCTATACCACAAATGTCTATGAGTCCTACTAGTCCTAGAGGAGATAGAGGGAAGCAGTCCCAATTGTTCAATGAACAAGTTGTCATTCACAACCTTGGGGATCTCTCATTTGACAGGGAAGTGGACCCCACCATCAGGGAGCCTCTGGCTTGATGAGAGAAACTCAGACCTCACTGCTCTGATCAAAGGCTTTAAGAGAACCTGCTGATGGCATCAAATGGGCAGGACAGCATGTGAAAATAAGCAAGATCTAAGACATACAGAGAAGTCCTTCAGTCAAGTCCTCGGACCAGGGCTGCAGGACGGCAGCACAAGGACAAGAGAGGAAAATGTCACAGCTGGACTGAGGACACCCTGACCCTGTCAGAGCAAAAGTCCATGAATAGCTCCTTTGAGGGAAAAAAAAAAAAAAAAAAAAAAAAATACATAGAGGATTTGTGCTTGCCTTGCTTACTCATCTTTCAGGTTCAACATTTATTGCTAAGCAAGGTACTAAGCTAGATGCTGGGGACAGGATTTCTTTACTTCAGGGAACTAAATTAGCACAAGTTGAACATCATAAGAGTAAGTAAAGAGTCAAGTTTGTCCAGTGGCAGACAAGCCAGTGTGTTCACATTTCCTCCCTTCCAACAAATCTGGTTTTTAAAAGGCACAAACCCCATCACAGAGAAGAAAATGAGTGGGGTCTTTCAGTGGAGAAAGAACTTGGGGTAGGACACCAGCCTAGGACCTTCCTGAAGGAGCTAGAGCCGCCACACAGGCCAGACCCTCAGAGGGTCTGCCTCAGACAGCAGACAACTGAGTGACAAAAGTGAGAAGTGGGGGATTAGTTCAAATCTGTGCACAGAATGCTGAAAGGCACCGACAGGAAAGATTGGGAGAAGAAAAGCAGAGAGGGGGGAGGGCAGGCAGGGAAGGGAAGGGAGTCAGGCAAAGTCCTGGAGAAATGTCATTATCAGGGAGAAAAAGGCCTAATACCTTTGTACTTAGGCAGCCCACATCAAGGTGGCCAGAGCAGAGCATTCCAGGGCCCACCCATAAGCACAGAGCTCCTATTGACCTTCCGGCCCCTCAGTGTCACCCACGAACAGACAACTTGGGCTCCCCAGACACAGAGGAAAGCCTGCAACATGAAAGAGACCCAGGGAAAGAGCTAGATCTTCATTCATCATAGCCCAAAGGCAGAAGATTGTGTCTGAAGTTGATAAATCAAAGAAGAATGGTATAAGCACATCATTTAGATATGCTTTAGAACTAGAAAATAGAAACAGATAAAAGTGGGTGTCTCTCAGTAGCAGAGCAGGAGGCAGGGGAATGAAGTGGGAACTGTTGCTTTTCATTATAAGTCCTTTGGTGCTATTTGACTTGACGTTTTTTAACTTTTAAAATATTTTTAAAGAAAGGTCACATTGTAAATACTATTGCCAAAAAAGGAATCATCATAATAATTCATTGCTCTGCAGCCTTAACTTTTTGTTCCTGGAGTTTGTTTTTCTGAACAACCAGTGCAGATGGAGGCTCTCTTTCATGAATGTCCATACCATACTAGCTCAGATGTGCATTGTGTTTTAGGAAATCATAATCCAGAAAGAACCAGATTAAATAACCCCTAAGTAATTTAAAGGTGGGTTTTCTTTTTTGTTAGGTGATGAAATAAAAAACAAAGAAGAAATTAACATTGAAAATATCAGGTAAGAGTCTTTCTTGAAAGCATACTGGTTAATCTTGCTCATGGACTTGATTGGATTGAGATGTGCCTAGGTTAGTGAAGTCTACCTCTGGGTGTGTCTATGAAGGTGTTTCCAGAGAGCAGGAACTAATGGGGATGACCTATCTTGAATATGGGTGGTGCTATCCTATAGGATGAGGGCTTGGATTGGACAAAGAGGGCAAAAAAAGAGAATGCTAATACAGCTATTTCTCTCCCCCCAACACCCCACTTCCTGGCCACCATGAGGTGAGCTACTGTGCTCCACCACACCCTCCTTGCCAAGGTGCATCAAACCTCTGAAACCATGAGCCAAAATAAGTGTCTTTCTTCCCTTAGACTGTCTCTCTTGGATATTTGGACACAACGACAAAAGCACCAACAAAAATACTGTATACCAAGCAATGTTCCAGATGCTAGAGGGATAATAGTGAGCAGGACTGTGCAGTGATGTCCTGGAACTGACAACATTCTACTGGGAGATGGAACAGGCGGGGTTGGATGGCATACAACGTGCAGACTATAGAGCAAACAACAGAGATGTAAATGAGGGCATTAGAGTCACAAACTATGCAGAGCGTTGAATGCTTTGATGACAGAGGATAAGCAACTACCTTACTGTAGATAATCAGGGTCTGTCTGCCTCTTTGAGGGATGACAGTGACATTTAAATCAAAATCAGAATGAAAAGAAATCACCAATTTTGTAAAGACTTAAGTGGTGGAACTGGCAGTTCAAGTGCAAAAATTCTAAGTGGAAGGTAGAAAGCGTACTATATGACATGTACATGTGTTGCAAGACTAGACAGAAGGCCCCGGCTAGGGATGCAGCTCAATTGGTAGACTGCTTGCCCAACATGCACAAAGCCTCAGATTTGATCCTTAGCATCACATAAAAACCAGGCATGGTGGAACCAGGTGTCTAATCTCAACACTCAAGAAGTAGAAGCAGGAGAATCAGAGGTTCAAGGTCACACTCAGCTACATAGTGAGTTCAAGGCCAACCTATCTCAAAAAGAAAGTAGGCAAAAGACCATTAGAACTGACCTCTATAGGCAAGGGAGGATGAAAGAAATAACGAAATAAAGTAAGAAACACACAGACCAGACCATAGTGGGTTTGTAAGGCATCTGAGGAATTCAGTTCTTTCTTATAAGCCTAACACAAGTCTTTGAAAACATTTAAGCAAGAGGGGAACTTGATCTGATCTATATGTTCAAACTACTTTCTAGTTGGGATGGTCTGAGGTCAGTTATTTCATATTGATTTAGTTATTAGGTAAATAAAGTTATGGTTAACTCAAATCAAGTTAGCGCAATTTAATTAGGAAGACAAATTTTCTTTTTCTTTTTTAATTCTAATATTAATTTAATTTTTCTAATTCTAATTTAATGTTAATAGCCACATGTGTGTCTGTGTTGTCTGTATAGATATGTACATAAGTGCAGTTGCCCCTGAATGTCAAAAGACAGTGTCAGATCCCCTGAAGCTGGAGTTACAGGTGGTTGTGAGTCATCTGATGTGGGGTGCTAGAAAGAGAGCTCAGGTCCTCTGAAAGAACACCAAATGCTCTTGACTGTTGAGCCATCTCTCCAGCTCCCAGGAAGACAAATTTTCACTCAAGCCTTCATTCATTCATTTGAAACTATTTATTGAGCATTTCTTAGGTTCTCAGTGGTAGGCCCAAGAGTTAGAGATACACAAGTCTTTGTCAAGGAAACTGCATGGAAGACTAGCATGGAAGAGTGTCATTGACTCATACTCAGCTGGAATAATGTTTGGGATGAGAGCATGAACTATTTTCTTGTTCTGAGACAGTCATCTGGCCATCTGGATTTGATAGGAACCAAGAAGGTACACCTCTCCTATCTTGGAGAAGTATGGAAAGCTTGCAAAGATGGTCTCCTGCTGTCCATGTATTTGATGTGCCCTTCCCCTGTGACCCTGAGCTAGCTCTGTGACTCACTGTAGCTGATGGGCACATTTGGAAGGCACTTGAGCATTGGGGCCTTCTTGTTTTTGATACTCTTGAGAACTTGAAACCACTGCTCTGTGAACAAGCTCAAGCTAGATAATGAGAAGCACATAGACAAGTATGTTCTGTTACCCCAGCTGACACAGAACTAACCACCAGGCCTGAGTCTGAGCCATCCTAGACCATTCACCCCTCACAGTATACCTACCCTAACCACAAAATAGGAAGAAATAATACTGTGCTGTTTTAAGTCAGTACATTAAATTTTTTTACATTTATTTATTAATTTTGCAAGTGTGTGCACACATTTGCATGCCAGGGCAGATATGTGGAACTCAGAGGACAACTTGGCAGAAATGGTTCTGTCCTTCCATAGTGTGAGTTCTGGGAATTGAATTCAGATCATCAGGCTTGACAGCAAACACTTTTACCCAATGAGCCATCTCACCAGCCCTAAGTCAGTACATTCTGAAGGTGGTTTGTTACACAGCAAAAGTCAACTGATACAAAACCACAGAAGAATCAGCTTACATCTCGTAAATAAAAGTTCCTTGCATATTTCTCACCGAAGCCTGGCTCCTTCTTATTAATAGCAAACGTCCCACTTTTCTGCTTTACATCTCATACATTTGATTCTTCTTTTGAACACTCACTCACTATAGGAGAAAAATTGATCACTCTTGTCCAGAAAGAGAGCTGGCTCTATCAAAGGTGGGGTCGATGAACTCAAGCCAGCACACAATGACAAATGCAGAGTGACTGAACTGTAAATCCCAGGCTGTGACTGACAAGAGTGTACCCACGGTAGAAAACACCCTGGGCAGCTCTGCTCTGAACCCTAACCCTATCCAAGAAATCTTCACCCAGCCCAGGGATCTACCACTCAATGGTGAGTCCATGAGTCAGTAAGAAAGTTATAGCTTCCTTCCTCAAAAGTCTCCAAAATAAACAGAATAAACACCAGTTGTTCTCAGCTGGCTGCACATTGGCCTGCCTGGAGGAAGGGGATGCCAGAGATTGCTTCTGGAGACTGCTCCCAGCCCCACACTTCTAGGAAATAGACAATTACAAACAACATGGATTTTATTATCATGACATTGCTAAGGTCTCTGCATAAAGCCTATATTTAAAAATATAAACATGTAAGTGAAAAAAATGTCAGGGGAATAAATATTTGTCTTAAAAGAGAGCATCTGTTTCAAATTTTTATTTAAAAAAAAAAACAACATGTGTTTTATTTTAAATTTGTATGTGTGTTGTTATCCTTGGGTTAAGTATTAGGTAAATAGACAGAAGCATTGAGAATCCATTTTCCAGCAAATTTTGGTTAGAAATCCTTGCACACGTGACACAGGAGATAATTTGGGGGCTAATTGGAGCTTTGTGGGTAGCCAACTCCTCACAGACCTCCCCCCCTGCAGCCTCTGTTTGGTGGGGGTTCCCCCAGCGCTTGTGTTTGTTTTGAATGACATGCATTTTACACCTCTGAGGACTCAGCCAATACAGCACATGGCAGGCTGCTTGCAGGCCAACCCAGATGTGCACCCAGATGTAAGGAGGCCAGTGTGACAGGAGCACAGGACCCACTTTGGTTGAAGCTCGGTTGTACTCAAAGCACAGTGAATTTGGATACAAATCTTGTTTGTGAAGAGGGGGCAAAAAGAGCTTCACAAAGGAGATGGCTGTGAGCTGCTGTCCACGTGCGAACAGGAAAGAACAAAACAGGTCATTCCAGAAAGAAGTGAGAAGGGATCTGACGGGGGCGGGGGGTTGGAGGAAAATCATCAGGTTCCTTGATGGCAGGGTCTGGCATCTGGTACAGAAGAGAAGGGCAGGAGAGGACGCTAGAGACTGGCTGGGAACAAGCAAACGATTTCCTTTTCTTTTTTTTTTTTTTTTTTTTTTCTTCCATCCTGATAGGAATTGCCCCTCCCTCCCTCATTCCCTGCAGGGCATCTATCACCTAGACTAGGCTTGTCCAACCTTTAGACATTGCAACACCACGTTTGTCATCTACAAAGTTCACCCACGCAATTAAGTTACCGAAAAAGGAATCACAAAAAGAAATCTCAGAATGTTCTAAGTAAGTTTACGATTTTGTGTTGGCTGAATTCTGAACACTCCAGCCAAGAGCCCGAGGGTGGTCATATGACCCAGTTAGGACATGCAGGGTCTTTTTTTTGTTTTTTTGGTGGAGGATAATTAATGGGATCGATGAGAAAATGTTTTCCCCTTCTTTCTGATATGAGTTGAAAGGATCCAGTAAGGACTCTTTCTCCTACCTACGGTGAGGAGAGTTCCTGTTTGTGAGTAAAGGCCAGCACAGAGAAAGCAGAGAGGAAAGAGAAAAGGAAAAGAGAAGGGGACTGACATTATTTGAGCTCTCCAACACAGCTCCACCTTACAAGGATGTTTCTGTTTTTGCTAAAACGGAGTGGTGATGGGTTTCTGCCTCTTGCAACTGAGAAATGTTTGGTCAATATCATTCAAGTCTCAAGTTAAAATTAAACTTGCAGCAAGAAGCAGACAGCTCTGCCTGATGCAGGCAGAGACCAGTGGTTCCCTGGGGTAGAGAGAGCCTGCTGCTCACCAAAATAATATGTTTCATTTCCATCAGACAGGGTTCATAACCAGGAAAGGGATGTCCAGGGAAGGATCTATGTCCCCACTCCCTCCCTCCCACTTGGATGCAACAGGCACTAGGTTCACCAGTGCAGTGTGAGCAGGAGCAGCAGGAACCAGTTTCAGACCAAAACCTCGAAATGAGCCTATCTTCTCCACAGTCTTTGCCCTTTTGCCTAGATGGGGAGGAGCAAAGAGGGGATTAGGTGGAAACTGAGGCTGAAGTCACGGGAAGCCAGGATTTAAACCAGTATGGCATAAGCAAGATTATTTTTCTGTGGACAGAGAGGTACCAAGACACTAAGAGCAGTGTTGGCACTCTCTCACTAGGGGTTAGGGTTTATGTGTGAATTGAGTTGTAAGGGGGTTAGGGGAAGAGTTCCTGCAAGCCTGGCAGCAGGTTTCAGGATGTCATTAGCCTGATAGCTATGGAAATGTTAGTCAAACAGGGGGTCTGTTATTTTTGTTCCAGAATGCCTTTGCCTCTGTTTATTCCTTATCTCTTAGAAGTTGTTAGTTCAGCAAGCTCCAGGCCAGATGTCATGGTATTTCTCCATCCAATTAGAATTCAAAGAAAACAGGGTAGGATGAGAGAAAAGCTATTTTTATTTAGGAGTCATTTTGTGACGGTTCTTTCAGAGTGGAGGATGGGAGGTCCTGGGAGATAGTGAGCCAATGAAAAAGGACCTGATTTCCAGAAATTTCTAGCTGAGGACAGTCACTGTCAAGGAGGAGGACCGCCTGCTCTGGATGATCAATGCTGGCAAAAAAATAAACTCTGGGATTTGAAGTCATTAATGAAGTCAGCACAGCAGTTGAGATTACCCCAACTAATATATCCCCCACATTGTTCTGGAAGATGATTAGAGTCCTGACAGCGTGTTGCCTATCCCTTTGCTGGAGTTACTAGATCAGTGACTCCAATAACACTTGCTCACTGCCTGTACTGATTGAGCATCTATCACACTGCAGGTCATGTACTGACATGCAGGCAATGTGAATTAGAGGCACTACATAGTCCTGATTCTAAGTCACCATCAAGTGTGAGACATAGCTTGTGTACCACTGTAATAAAAAGTATGTGGCACTGGGGCTGGAGAAATGGCTCAGCAGTTAAGAGCACTAACTGCTCTTGCAGAGGACTCAGGTTCAATTCCCAGAACCCACATGGCGGCTACAAACCACCCTTAACTCCAGTTCCAGAGGAATCCAAAGCCCTCTTCTGATCACGACACGGGTGCATTCACATACATGCAGGCAATGTGAATTAGAGGCACTACATACACATAAAATAAAAATAATAAAATATTTTTTAAAACTATGTGGCACTAAGAAAACATATTGTCAATTAATCAACATTTATTTCTTTTCTTCCTTTTTTCGTTTGTAGCATTCAGGTTTTTGAGACAACTTGTTTCTTGGTCTTTTTGAGTCAGGGTCTCCCAGTAGCCCCAGCTGGCCTGGAACTCACTGGACCAGGCTGGCCTCAAACTCACAGAGGTCCGCCTGCCTCTGCTTCCCGAGTGCTGGGATCAAAGGCGTGCACCACCACGCCCAGCTTTAAGTAATTTTTATTGCTTGTTGTTACTGTGTATGTGTGCCATGTGTGCGGGTGCCTGTGCAGTCCAGAAGAGAGTGTCAGATCCCCTGAAGCTGGAGTTACTGGCAGTTGGGAGCCACCTGATGTGGGTTCTGGGAATGGAAATTCAGTCTTTTGGAAGAACATACATGCTCTTAACTGCTGAGCCATCTCTTCAGCCCTTACAGTATTTCTTAACTTCAGGAAGCTGATGGCCTCGTTAGAGAGGCAGATAAGCAGATAAAACAGAACTGTGTGTTGTAAATACCTTAACAGAGATTAGATGCTACATCTAGGAATGGGTAGCCAATTTGGCTTTAGGGATGAGGACAGCTTCTCAAAGGGGGCTGTTGAGCTGAATTTTAAATGAAGAAGCAGAGGGAACAGAAAAGTGATTACTGAGAGAGAGTCAGCAGGTCTTTTGAGATCCTTCCTCCACACCTGAAGAGAGACATATGTGCATCCCCCAGGGACTGTGATGGGTTAATAAAACCTCAAAACACTCTAGAGTACAGTCCATCAAGACAGCTTCATTTTCTGACAGATGGAGACTTAATCCTTTAGGTGCCAAGGCACAGCTTTAACTGGATAGTCTAAAGTGGAAAATTTTTCAAAAATATACTATAGTAGACCCTTGGCATCTGTAAAGGGGACACCAGGGGGTCTTGGTGAATCTCCAAATTCACAAGTGCAGTTAGGCCTGGACAGACTCTTGCTTGCTCAAGGATCACATTTATGGAAAAAGCCAGAACCATCCACTGTGAAACCCACACCACCACCATCCCTTCCCATGGACTCTGTACTTCACCTCTTGCTTGATGAGCAATTCTGCATAGCCAATTTATTGACCACATATGACTTATGATGTAGCCAGAGCCCAATTATCTCTTCAAATCTGACTCCATATGGGTAGTCTTTCTCCACTACTGGATAAAAGCTCTGGTACATCCATCACTTTTCAGCTTGGTCTTGTGGTTGGCATACTAAGTCACTTGAAGTGACAAACAACAGTCCCTATATGGTAATCTGAATGCCCATTTCTGTGTAATCATCAGACTTTCTAGTTTGATTTAACAGCATGCCTCCTCCCTCACTGAAGCTCAACTTGGCTGTAGGCTGAGAAACATGGCAAGAGGGGAGGGGACAGTTACCCAGTCTGTCTGCCTCCTGTGCCTTTTACCTCCTTATCCCTCTGCTTCTCTCTCTCTCTCTTTCTCTCTCTTGCTCTCTCTCTCTCACATAGAAACAGACAGATACAGACAGACACACAGATACACACACACACACACACACACACACACACACACACCGTGGAGAAGCAGGCACAGTGCTGCCACAGCTCTCTCCAGAGAAATCGCTTTCCAGATCTATTCTCTGTACTGCCTCTCATTTCATATTTTCAGTGTGGATAGGTGGTGTTAAGAGTTCACTTTGGAAGCCCAATGTGGTGGTGCACATAACACCTTTAATCCCAGTACTCAGGAGGCAGAGGCAGATAGATCTACAGAGGCCAGTCTGGTCTACATAGTGAGTTCTGGGTCAGCTGTGGTTACAGGGAAAAGGAATTCACTTTGGGGGCTAGGGAAATGATGCTTGTCTATCGAGCAGCCAGGAGGATCTGAATTAGATCCCCATCATCCATGGGGCCGGAGAGATAGCTCAACAGTTAAGAACACAGGCTGGTCTTGCAGAGGACCCTGGTTCAGTTCCCAGCACCAACATAACAGCTAATAACCATCCATCTCTAACTCCAGTTTCAGGGGATGTGAGGCCCTCTTCTGGCCTCCTCAGGCATTTCATACATGTGTACACCTACATACACTCTGGCAAAACACTGATACACATAAGATTTAAAAAAATACATATTTTTAAAGAAGAGCAGACTCAGCTCTTTTATACCTGTAATCCCTATGCTGAAGAAACAGACAGACAGATCCCCAGAACTCACTGGCCAGCCAGCCTAGCCAAATTGGTTCGGTGAGCTCCAGGTTCACTGAGAGACCCTGCCTCAAAAACTAAGGTGGAAAGCAATTGAGAAGACACCTGACATTGACAGCTGGCCTGTACATGTGCACACACACACATGCACACACACACATACACACACACACACAAGCATGGTGCACTATGCCTAGTTTCTGAAAAATCAGTGTTAACTTCTAGTTCCTCTTTTCCTACTATACCTCATCTGTTCCAACTCTATTTCCTCACCCTGCTGCCTGTCGCTTGATGTTGGTTTCTAGCTGTTTCAGAGCACCAACCCTTTGTCTGTCACTACAGGCTACCATTACTCCTCCCAGGCTGTCATTTGTCTTGTAATTTTGTTTATGTTATCTTGTACTTGACATAAAAGCTTTTATTCTTACATAGCCAAATACAACAAATGCTTTCTTTGTGGTTTCCTTTGCTACTTCCAAGGTTAATGAAATATTCATCTACATTTCCTTCAGACATTTTCTTTGTTTTGATGTTGTTGGGGGTTTTTTGTTTTGTTTACAGTACTAGGGACTGAACCCAGGGCCTCACAGATGCTAGGCGGTCACTCTACCACTGAAGTCACTTCTTAAGTTTAGCTCTTTATTCTGCCTGGAACAATTTTTTATAGATGAGAAAAAAAAAAAGCATTTTCCTAAAATTTCAATTGACCCCATCTCATTTATTGAATAATTTTTTCTTTTCCCTTCCTACTGGCAAGTGATATTTTTATACCCTAAATTAACATATATAAATATACATATCTGTGAGTGTTATTTCACCTTAATTTATCCAAATATCTCTTCTCCTAAACTCCAACCCTCTTCCTAGTACCACGAGCTGGCTTTGGGGGAGGATCTACTTCTCGCATGCACAGAAGATTCTTTTCATTTCCATGATGGAAGACAGAATGTGAACACTTGACATCATTAATAAAGAGACTCCTTTTCCACTCCAGGCTGACGTTATCAGCAAATAAAATTCATGTTTCAGCAAAATATCGAATTCTCCTAGGTCAGGGAACCTGCACACTTTAGATGCAGATCCCATCCGAAACCGCTGTACCCTCAACCCTCAGGAGCATATCAAATGATGCGCAGCTGCTCTTGACCTCAGGGGGACCCTGACCTAGGCTGCTACAAGAACGTGGACTGGGGAAGCCTGTCTAGAATCAGTTCTGTTGGCTGGAAATGCCCACGTCAGTGGTATTAGACTTCTGATGAATAAAAGGTGTCCAGACAAGAACCACAGGATGTGTTCTAAAATGGCTTCTCTTTGGCTTCTTTACCAATGATCTCTTGGACATCTTGGATGCCAATCCCAACCTTCCTTTCTGTTATGCAGAGCAAAAAGGCAGAGAGATGATATTTCATTATCACAAAGTAGAAATGAACTGAAAAGAAATTTGCCACACTAGCCAATTATTTCCCAAAAGAATGCCATAAGCCAACCATCCTAAAACTAATATTCTCTCTCTGATAGGCACTTCACATTTTCACTGATTTAAAAATAACGAACGGCCCAGTACAAGTTACTTCAGTCTGTTACCTTGGCACTAACACAGAGTTTGTCTTGGATGGGGTCCTGACAGTAGCATTGCTCAAAGCCAGGCAATCTCAGGTGTTTTGCCAAGATTTTATTTGGCCATGGCAAAGATCTGGTTAGACCAATCTTAAACGCTCTTAGCTATGGGCATTACTTCAGCCTTGCTAACGGAAATTGACTTTGGTGGGGGGGGGAGGGGTTGGCTTATTCGTTTACACACTGGATTAGACTCCAGGTAACTTCAGAAGAGAGTCCTTGTCTTGCTAGTGGACAGTGATGGAGGGCTCATCCTGTGCTGGATGTCACTTAAGACATGTTACTCAAAGGATAACAAAGAACACTGCCCTCAAGCCATCTAGGGAGTACAGTTTGAAGTCCTACTACTAAATATTTATATAAGAGTCCCGCTGAGAAATAACACTATTCTGAGAAGATTGCCTGAAGGATAAGCAGTTCATCCACTCTTTCAGATTTTCTAACACCAATCCCTGGATCCTGCCTGAGCAGCTAAAACACAGGTACCTGGAGTGCATCAGACCAGCCCCAACAGAATTGCTTTTGCTAAACTGCTTTTGGTGTGATGCCATCCGCACTTTTTTAAATGTCGTTACAAGAAACAGTCCCAAGAAAAGTATCATTGTATTGGCGCTACCTAGGCATCAAAGGCATTGTGCATTATATCTCAAGGTGTTTTCTTTATTAAGTACCCTCCAGGGTAGTTCTGTCTTGAGTTTAGTACTAAAAATAGCAGTCCTCAGTTTATCTAGGTGTGGCCTGGTTTTCTGAAGGTGCTCTGAAGAACATTAGTGCAAAGAGTAGTTGATTGGCATTTTCTGGAAAAGTTGTTTCATGGTGAAAAAAAATAAAAACTTTTAAAACACATAAAAAGTAGCAATCTCTAGGGCTGCATGGGTAACTGTCTTGCTATTTGCGGTAGACTTTCCTGAGTTGCTAGTGTATGTTATTTAATGTTATCAAGCGTAACATTTGCTGGGATCTGGGAACCAGTTCAGTTTTCATAGTGGGTCTTACAATAGAAGCTAACAAAGGAATCTAGAAGACCCAAACTGCCTTCTCCTCACACCCTAAGACTTTTGGTTTGTGCCGACTGGCTCTCCTTCAGCCTGACATGGAAGCCTAGTGGTTGTGGAATGTGACATGATGCCTGGCATCTTCTCTCACTTTTGCATCTGGCTCTCACCCACCTCACAGGTATACACAGACAGGAGCACTTGGGGATCTCCAGAGCCCTGCTCTGACCTGCCAGGCTGGTGGGTGTCTTTGTCTCACAGCCTGGCTCGGCTCTCTTGCCTCCCAGAATGTCTGCTCCTACCCTGCCTTCTACTGCTCTGGATGTTCAGTACCTCCCTGGTCCTTTCTTTTTTTTTCAATTGCCTGGTTATTTCTGGCAAACTTCTGGGGGAAATGTTGACACTTTAAACATATCATGAGGGAGACAAGAATCTGATTTCTTTCTGTGAAAGGAACAGTCTCATCAGAAAGCATGATCTCCTTTCTGAGTGTGTGTGTGTGTGTGTATGTGTGTTTGCACACGTGTGTGTTCATGTGGTTCCATGACTACCACCACCCTACCTTCTTCTATATCCAAGGCTAAGAAAGATATCTTAAGATTCTAAAAAACTGCATTCTGATTATGGCAAATTACTTCTTATCAATCCCTTCTTTCTTAGCAACAGAAGTCTCCATTTTTAGTAGACATTTGGCCACTCAGAATAAATATTGCATTTCCCAGACTCCTTTGCAACCAGAAGCAAGCATGTAACCAAGTTCAAGCCAGGGAGACTTAGATGAAACTGGTGACTGCAACTTCAAGGAAGTATCTTTAAAAGGCTTGTTCTTTGTGGGGCTGGAGGAATGGCTCAATGGTTAAGGGCACTGGCTGCTCTTTAGAGGACCCAGAGTTTGATTCTCAGCACCCACATGGTGGCTAACAACCATCTGTAACTCCAGTTCCAGGGGATTCGATGCCCTCTTCTGATGACATGAGTACACTTACACACATAAGTGCACACTCATACACATAAAGTAAAATAAATAAATTTTTTTAAAAAAGAAAAGAGGTTTTCTCTTTATGACCTCTCTCTTCTGTCTAACTCTCTTGTGGCAATTTTAACCAGTGAAGTAACAAATCAAGGGTGACAGCAGCAAAATGCAAAGACAGTCCTGCTGATTCAGGCCTAGACTTCCTGGCCCTGGACCAGTCTATGCGCCACTTCAGTTAAGCCTCTTTTTCTAGGGCTTTTCTGTAACTTGCACAGCTGTACTTATTAAAATATTTAGTAATTGAGGTTCACAGGAACTAGAGAGAATGAGACTCAAGGTCTAAGGTTAAAGAGACCCTCAAAAGAAGGGACTTCTTAGTTTCCCAAAGCAGAATGTGTTGAACAATGGGGGAGGGAGAGCCACCAGTGCCCAGGATCCTTGCCTAAGGTGAACTTACCAGCTCTGCTCAGTCCCTGTGTCAGCACCATGGGATCACTGAAGAGTGTTAGAACATGGCTCTCAGCCTCCACTCAAGGTGTGCTGGATGGCAGTCTTCACTGTTACAAGTTCCCCAGGTGAGCCTCAGCACAGTGAAATACAAGAAGCCCTGCTTTATGAGGGGGAGGACCTTTAACATCATGTAGAGACAGAAATCAAGGTCACAGTTTCTGTTTATCACAAGGTGCAGGAACTAGGCAGAAACCACATGGGAAAGGATGACCCCATCTGAAAAACTCTTCTCATGCCAAGGTGATAGCAGAGAAGCTGGCTGCCATACCAGGCAGAAAAAATATTTACACCTGCAATCCCAGCACTTGGGAGGCAGAGGCAGGTCCCCTGGAACTGAAATTACAGTTGGTAGTTTACTACCACGTAGGTGCTGGGAACTGAATAACAGGTCTTCTGCAAGAGCAGCCAGTGTTCTTAACCACTGAGCCATCTCTCCAGCCCCCCATAGAGACTTTTTTTTTAATGAAAAAGAAATGGACAAACCAGAAGGATGTAGTCCTGATTCTGTCTGGGTGCTGAGGGAAGTGAACGAAGGCAAGAGGTAACAGCTGAAGATGGCTAGGGACTTTACAGATTTGAGGAAAGTTTCTGAGCCTTGAGTTGAAAAAGCACAAAGATGAACACATGATTGTGAAAGCACAGAACATCAAGGGAAGTGATGGTATTTTTGAAGATACTAGAGAGAGGAGATAGATTATCTTCAAAGAAATGTCTATCCAATTGGTATCAGCCTTCTCATTGACTGTGATGGTTGCCCAAAGATGAGGGACTCACATCTTAAAAGCACTGGGAGAAAGTCATCTGCAGTTCCCTACTCTGCTGGCCACATCTGAGACTGGGAACAAGGGAAAGATATTTCCAGAAAAAGATTAAGCATTACCTAAATGCAGATCCTCCCTGAAATAACTACAAGGATTCAGAAAAAGAAAGACGGGGCTATAAGAAGCAATGTTGTTCTGAAGAAGACTATGAACACTTTGGCAAATCTAAATAAGTATGGATTCTAAAGTAATAATGAAGACGACTGTTGGGTAAAGCCACAGTATAATTTACTAACAGACCATCATAACATGAAAGATGAAGACATAACTTGAAACATCTTAAATTCTGCATCTTTAGTGGCATATATACATTTTTAGGATTCTGTGCTTAGAAGTATGGTATAAAAATGTTGGAAAAGATACAAAAAAATGCAGAAATTGTGTGTGTGTGTGTGTGTGTGTGTGTGCGCGCGAAAAATCCCAAGAGCAGGGAAGGCTGTAAGCCCTCTATATGCATACAGATTCATGGAATGAGCATCAAAATTGTGGGCCAGAGACATATACATCAAAATAGTAACTATGGTTACCTCCAGATGGGATTATAAAGTAGGGCAATTACTATTTCAGCATTAAACTGGATGCGGTGGCACACACCTTTAATCCCAGCAGTTGGGAGGCAGAGGCAAGCAGATCTCTGTGAATTGGAGCCCAGCCTGGTCTACAAAGCAAGTTCCAAGCCAACTGAGGCTATTGTCTCAAAAAGACAGAAAAAAAAAAAAAATTCAGCATTATCAGTAGTGGTATTCGGGGGTTTTGTTTTGTTTTGATTTGATTTCTTTTACTGAAAAACAGAATCTAGGGCTGAGAATGTAGCTTAATTGGTAGTGCATTCCTAGCATGTACCATTCTTTCCTGTGTTCAATCCCCAACACCACACAAGCCAGGCAAGGTGGCACATACCTGCAATCCCAGCACTAGGAGACTGAGGCAGACACACACACACACACACACACACACACACACACACACACACCCTGCAAAGCTTTTGCTCCTCCACACTAAATAACCCAGTCCCAGGCAGGCCGTTTTAAGGCCCTGGGCTCAGGCACCTGCAGATGGAACTCAGGTCCACTGCATATGCAGGAGCAACAAACTCAGAAAATGGCAAGGACTTGCTAGTAAGGATGTGGTTGGAGAAAGGAGCCCACCCTGCGTGCCTCGCACTGTATTAATTATCTTCGTTAGTTAGAGCTTTGCAAACTGCTCTTTAAGATGAGTATTACAGCCTTCACAGAGGTTGCTATGTCTATGACTGTGGGCCTGTGGCCTCTCCCCTGGTAAATTGCAGAGTTCAATCTGGAAAACCCACACTCTACTTCCTCTCACCGAGGCCCTGGGGATGTTGTTAAACATGCCCACTTTTTCCTCGCCTCTCGAAACCCCGTCTCTAGCTTTGACCTTGGGAAACTTGCCACCCAGTCCTGCCACCATGTCCATCTGACTGCCAGCTGGAGTCTTCACAGTGTAGGTCACACTGTTGCCCAGGCTCCACCACTGGCCCTTCACCAGGTATGTCTATTGCAGCCACTAGACTGCCAATGTCCGCTTGCACTTCTGTCCAGGCTGAGTAGAAAAGGGGAGATGCAGAGTCCCTACACTGATCTCTACAGTGTTACAGCACTGTTACAGTGTTACAATGGAGAGGGTGGCACTAACGTTGACAGGATGTATACTCTGGACACTGTAAGAGCTACTTGCATATATTTTCTCCTTTGATCTCCCAATAAGCCTACAGAGCATTATCAGCTCTATTTTCAAGGTATAAAGAAAAGGTAGGTAGGTCACCTCTCTGAATTTATAAGTTATTTCCCTTATGGAAAGAAAGTGAGAGATAATCAGCTGCAGACTCCAGGCTCCAGGCTCCTTAACATGCAACTCCTAGCCTCCCCAGGGAGTTTTCCAAAGTTGTAGCTATCCTAGGATGATGATGATGATGATGATGATGATGATGATGATGATGATAGCAATGACAATAATGTAACAGCAAATACTTATTGAGTCCTGGGCATATGTCATGTACTTTCATTTCTTATTTTAATAATTTTATTACAATTTTATTTATTCATTTCTAATTATAATAATTTGTTATGTATGCATAATTGGGGGTAAGCATGCCACAACATACATGTGGAGGTCAGAGGACAATTCTCTGGAGTCTGTTCTCTCTTTCCACTTTTACATGTTTTCAGGGATCAAACCCAGGTTACCAGGCTTGTATGGCAAGAGCCTTGACCCACTGAGCCATCTGGCCAGCTCATGTCATGTACTTTATGTTACCCTATATAGCATATATGCAAGTATAATAGTGAACTCTACTTCCCAATCAAGAAAACTGAAGGACTTGGGAGGTTATAAGATTTGGTCAAATTATGGTCTACAAAATGACAGTGGTAAGATTTCAATCCAGGTAATCTGACCATGAACCCAAAAGTATGCCCACAGAATGAGCTAGATCCTATGTGACAGAAAAACCAGTACAGCCATGGTTTAGCAAGACACAAGTTTATTCCTTTCTGGATTACAAAATGTTAGAAGCCAATGATCCTGGTTAGTCAACATTCTCCATTCTCTGGGGCTAGTTTATCACTCTGCCATGCCTAAGGTATAGCCCTCATCTTCCCATTCTAAGCTGATGGCCCCAGCTAGTTAATGTCCTCTCTTCTCTGGATCCAGTTTATCTTTCTGTCCTGCCCTCATCTTCCTGTTCTAAGGTGGCTGCTACAGTTCAAACATCACCTACATTTTAAGGATGTGTTCTAAAAACCAACAATGCTAAGCATCAAGAAACCTCAGTGGCACCTTTGGTCCAACATGATCTTGATGAGTTGGGCTAAACCAGGTATAAACCTGGGGAAGACTAGTTTAAAGCCTAGATCAGGACAAGACAGACCACTGGACTCCATGTCCCCTTTCTACAAGACCTGTCATCTCCTAAGTGCCACATGGGAAAATACAGAAGTATCTGGAAAAGACAGAAAACCCAAACTGCTCCTCTCTTAAGGGCCCAGCAAACACGCCTCTCTTCCTCAGTAAACCTTTTAGCAAAGATGGTGTGGCTTTATAATCCCACGTTCTATCCGTGCAGCACCCACCTGCTTTTTTTTTTTTTCTTTTCCTTCCTTAAGTCATCTATATCCTCCCAGGAATTATTCAGATGAAAACACTCGGCCCATGAGAATGAGACACACAGCTGCTCTTAAAGTCAGGGACTTGCTGGAGGATTTCTGCACTACCACAAGAGGCAATGTCCTAAGCTGCTCAGTGGTGGAGGGAAGCCCTAGGAGTCTGTCAGACAAGGATGACTTCATGGTGACTCACATTTGGTGACAGAAGTGCAGCAAGACTGTTCACAGGGGTCTTTCTAATCCACTGACAGCTACAGACTATGTGTCTACATCTATTAACTCTGTCTTGCCTGGCAAAGGCACAATAGCCCTTGATCTGGAGGCAACTTGGTCTCACTGTATAAGGGGCTTGCTTCCTCCTACTCCAAAGAGTTCTGACAGACACAGAGGCAGAATGTTTTGACAATCAACACATTGGTCTCACCAACATGAAAACGCACTCTCAGTAGGGAGGCCCTTCTGGTTGTGTCTCTTCCTCTTTGCCTGATCCTTTGTGCTCAATTTTACTGTACCTGAAACAACCCCTTGGTCATATTTTTCTGTAGCAGAAAAAAAGAAACAAAATAAACAGTGAATAGATGTTTTCATTTATCCTTTACAAAAATGTAAATTGATTCAGGTTGAAAAATTTCTGTGAAATGGAAACAGAAAAAAAAATAGAAATGTTCTAATGGTACCATGATTTTAAAAAATTAATTACAAGGAGAAAGAGCAAGCCAGTCCCTTTAGAGAAAGTAAAATTTACCCTGGCACTTACCTTTAAGATAGACTTCTCATGAAGACTTCACATCCAGTACTCCTCAGAGAGAAGTCCCAGCAGGATGTGGTGGCGCACATCTTTAATCCCAGCACTAGGAAGGCAGAAGCAGGCGGATCTCTGTGAATTCGAGGCCAGCCTGGTCTACAGAGCAAGTTCTAGGCTAACCAATGCTACATAGTGAAACCCTGTCTAAAAAAAAAAAAAAAAAAAAAAAAAAAAAAAAAAAAGATCTAATTATCTAATTACACTCTCTAGAATTCCATAGGCCCTAGAAACCAGGCATGAGTCCCCAGAACCCCAATTACAGGCATGACAGAGACACTGCCTCAAACCCTTCCTAGTAAGGAGAGGGCATAGAGAGGGATCGTCCTGAGCACCCACAGGGAACCACATTGGCAAGACTCCTGAGATGTGGCTCGGTCAAAGCCTGGCACCATCGTGTGCTTTTAAGCCTTGCCAAGCTTTCAGAATCGAAATTTGTAAACTCTTTCAATGCTCCTTATTTTCATCATCTCCCATCACTTCCTTTAAAATTAAAGACCATTTACATATATTTAACTGAAATTAACAATGGTGACGAAGAAAGTTTGCCTTGGCTTAGAGCTTGACACCATGGCATTCCTGCAAGCTTAGAGCAAGAGTGAAAGATTAAGAAAGTGAGATGGGAAGGACCAGACTGGGGCCGGGGTGGCGAAAATTCAATCAGCACACTCTAATCCTTGCTCTTCCTGAGTTCATGCACCCTGGTGTAGAGGAATGGGGAGGGGCACTGATCTCAGACAGTCATGCATTTAGATGTCTCTTTATGACTAGGTCACCTACTATCAATATGCTTTGAGCAAGTCATTATGTCGAAGTCATATGTTCAACATCTAGCATACTGCAGAAACCACACAGTACTTTTGGAGAATGTAAATGTTTAGGCTCCCTAGGCTCCCTAGGCTCCCTGGGTGATGAGGAGGCAGAATGTCCATTCTTTGGGCCTCAAGCATGAGCTGTGAGAGCCACATGGGATGCTGAGGATCATCAGCACAGGTATCTCAGACCTGCTCACAAAGACCTAGAACCATTCTCAGGGGAGAGAAGAAAGGCTGAAACAGAGAGCACGCTTTCACTGAAAAACGCCAAGAGAAGGCATGGCACTCCAGGGGTGACAGAGGAAAAAACGCTGCTATTGACATGTTGACCAAAAAGCAATTTCTGAGTCCCATCTCCACTGCCTAGAATCAAACTGAGTGCTGCCTGGTGACACCAGAGACCTCTGCAACCTGCTTTGTGCAGTGCCCACTATCACCATCCAGAAGTGGCCATGGTTAGGCTCACAAACCCAACCAGGAGAGCAACTACCACCCAAAGTGAAATATCACAGCCCAAGCTTTGCCCACATGAGATTCTTTCCAGAAAGGAAATCTGCCAAGAGGCAAAAACTACCGAGAACAGGGAAGGGAGATGGCATGTTGGAGCCATGTGGGGAAAGTTGATTTCTGGCAGTGCCCATACCCAAAGACAGGAGTCAAACACATGAGGAAGAGGTGCCTTAGTTCACTGCTCTAAATCCCAGGCATTTAGGGAGAGCAAGTCTGTCTCCTTGTAACCCAAAGGTATCATGTCGGTCCATACAAATCACCCTGTGAGGACTTACACACTGCCAGCCACTCTCCAGCCCTCCCCATTGCTTTTGAGCATTCCTACTACCCCCACACACCAAATTAGCCTGAGTGTCAATCCAAAAGGCAAGGCAATGCGAGCCAGGAAGCCAGGGAGCCCTGCACCCTGAGCTCCCTTTCCTTCCTCCCCCCAGTGCTCAGCTCAGACTTGCCCCTCATAGGCGGAGCCTGAGGCAGGCTCATTTCCCCCCGAGGTTGTCACAGACCAATTTTCTAAACTGCATGAAAACAGAAAACAAACAGAAAACTAAATCCACCAAAGCCTAAGTCTCAAGAACAGCTTGGCAGGCTGGAGCAACGTGCTAACAATTTCATGCTGTTTTAAGACTTTCTAACTAAGCAATGAGTACCAACAACCAGATGTGCCCTGATACCCAGAAAAAAAAAAAGAACATCAGCTTCTAGGGACAGAGATTTGTAAAACAGGAAAGTGCTCATCAAGAAGTGAAGCTTCCAAGCTTGCTGGCCTGGGACTGGGAGGGAGGCCATCCTGTTGGGCTAGACTTGGCAACAAAGGTAGCCAGCTACTTACTCACTCAGCCAGAGATTTTGTTCACTGCCTTCTTTGAGCCAATCACACATAGATGCTCTTAGATGCCCACAGCCTGCACAGACAAAGGCAAGGGAACAAATATAACCCTACTATAATATATTATGTCCTGAGATGGAGAAAATCCCAGAAGAGGCCTCTCCTAGACTTGATTCCATTTATATCAATATATATGTGAAACATGTAGATATATGTGCTGAGGACACAGAAGGGGAAAGTCAGATACAGTCCCAGTACATAGGGAAGGCAACAGTCATCAAGCAAGAGTGTAAAGGCATATTGGCTGTGTCTGTGGCAGCTGAGCCTGTAGCTTATACTCAGCACCCATGACATGCAGGGTGCTGGAGCCTGGGCTCATCATGGACATCTATCCGCCAAGAACCACAGGCCTTTGAAAGAAGACAGACTCGCCTCTTGTGTATAGGCCTGTGGCTTGCTAATGGGCCTTACTTTCCAACGAGATAAGGCCACCTCCACATCTCTCTCAATGGTGCCCAGCTCAACCCTGAGAGGATCTCAGTGATCAGTAGAGACTAGGCCCTGAGCTTCAAGCTGCCGTATGGACCACTCCCATGAAGTAGGGTGACCATGAGCCCAGGATGAAAGGTCATGCTCCCTTAAATTTACATCCCATAGTTTATCTTACTACTAACTGCAGTGCATAATTCATACTTCTCTAAGTTCTGAAATTATTGTGAAATATCACAATCTTATTACATATAAAGTTTGAACTTGTGGGTCTAATAAATATAAACATGTAAGTTATAACATCATCTTTATAACGCTCTATTTTGAAGGTTTCAGAGGGTTACTTGGGGTTTTTTGTTTGTATTTCTCTCACTTTGTTTTCTAATATACTCAGATGCTTAAGAAAGAAAGAGAGAGAAAGAGAGAAAGAAAAAGGAGGGAGGGAGAGGGAGGGAGGGAAGAAAAGAAAGAGAGAGAAAGAAAAAGAGAAAGAAAGGAGGGAGGGAGGAAAGGAGAGAGAAAAAGGAGAGATGGATGGAGGAAGGGAGGGAGGAAAGAAGGAAAGAAAGGAAAGAGAAAGAAAGAACGGAGGGAGGGAGGGAGGAAGGAAGGAAGGAAGGAAGGAAGGAAGGAAGGAAGGAAGGAAGGAAGGAAGGAAGGGAGGGAGGGAGGGAGGGAAGGTAGCTAGGAGCTGCCTTCCAAGCCTGAGAGGTCACTCCAGGTCAACAGTCCTCCCCTCAGGGAGTCCCTACTCCCTAGTAAAAGCCCATTAGCTCGGGCTTACTGCTGTCCTAATGCCAGTGGCCTTCTTTATTAGGCTGTGTTTGTCACCTGTTAACTTGTTTATTGGACTAGTACTAGGGTGGGGAGGGGAAGGATGGGCGTGAAGGTCACAAGTAGGTGGGAATTGTACACCTCAGGCCTGAGCCTCTCCTTGGTCATTATTTTCCCCAGAATGACTTCTAGGATGGTGGGGAGGGGTAACAAAGCCCTCCTTGAACTAACACATGACAGGCCAGCACAAAAAGACTGCAAACAGGCCCCTAATTAATGGGTTTGTTTAGAGCTGTTTCCCTGTTTAGGGACTTCATCCCAATAATTGCAGGCTCCATAATCATTAATCAGTCACCACCACCTTTCTGAGTACCCACCACAAACCCAACCCTGTTCTAGCAACTGTGAGGAGAGCAGAGACAGGAACTAAGACACATGGAGTCCTTGGTCTAAGCTAGGTGCTGCTTGTGAGCAAGCACAAACCCTCACAATCATCAGATGAGAAAAACTGAGTCTCAGAGAAATTAGCCTGTGCGATGTTACCAGCTTCTGAGACTCAGGACAATTCTGCAACCTGGGTTCACGCCTTCCAGGAGATAACAGACAAATGCTTTAAAGCTTGTGCAGAAGCAGCAGCGTTCATAACAAGCTGTACAGGGCACACCCTACTACAGAAGACAAGAGAGGGCAGGAGGCACAGTGCTGAGATCCCTGCTGAAGATTTCTCAAAGGAGAGGATTCATGTGCTGGGCCTGAAGGGTGGGGAGAATTATACACGTTTGACAAATTGTACTTGGGCACTTTGTCCAATCATAAGTTCAAGCTTGGAATAGACTATGGAATTTGTGCCTCACTTGGGGCCAATAAATATTTAGCTAAATGTTCAAGGAGGATGTGGAGACACACAGACGTGATGAGCTCACACATATGCGCAGGCAGACCCACCTCCACAGCTCCAAATGGTGCCTGGATTGGACCCAGTGAAAGAGTACCTCAGCACAAAGTGAGGCATTGGCATCAGGAATCATGGGATTAGGGTGAGGGCCAAACCAAGAGGAGACATACAGAGCCAAGCAGTCCTGTGACCACCCTGGACCAAGAAGGTTGGCAGCTCCTAGGGAATGTCTCATCCAAGTGCCCAATTTAGAACTTGTCCCAGAATGTGAAAAATGCCAGTGGGGGAAGAGAGAGGCCAGGAAATGATGAAGAGCAGAGGCTGACCAAGAGCTGGTGCCTGCTCCTTTCCCAATCATCCAGTCCTGCCTCACCTCTGAGCTGCCCTCTTTCACCCTGTACATGTACACTGGCCGGGTGTTCAGACCCCCTGGCCCCTCCCAACCCCACATGGATTCATCCTGGAGTCTTGTGGGCACTGGCCATGGCAATGTCTCCACCAGAAAGGGACTTGGAACCCTTGGACCAACCTAGGACTGGTCAGAGGTGAACAGAAGAGAGCTAGCCATCTGGTCATTAAGCCAGCCCATCTCCCAGTGGGATGTGTGTGCCAACCAGGAAACCCCATGAATAAAGCTGTTCTCTCCTAGAGCTGGAATAATAGGAAAATAAGCCTGGCACAGATATTACCCAAGCCCATCCCTCAAGGCTCCCAGGACCTGACACAGCCCATATGACAGTATATAATACATGTGACTTCACTGTGTTTCCAGCTTAGATTCCAAAGTGGGTCGCGGCTGGAAAGGCCAGTCCAACTCTCCCTCCAGTGATCAGGTCTCTCAAACTCTAAGGAAAGAGAACAGGCCTGACACTCATGGCCAGACTCTGGCCGAGAATTGACAAGCCAAAGCCCAAAGAGCCAGCAAGGCTCAGGTCAAGTTTTGACTTCTAGTTGGTGCAATTCAGTTGCCTGGGCCTCAACATGAACTGAATGAGGACCATTGGATGCCAGGTCCCTGCAAGTAAGAACTGAAGAGGCTACCCTGTGCTAAAGCTGCCCCCTCCCTGAGCCTGGCTTCTCTCCTAATCTTCCACAGAGCCTCTGGCTGTTCCTGTTCTTGACTAAGTGGTCAGTGAGGCAAAAATCCATTTATCATTTTAACTAACCATGAGATATTCTCCCACATCACATGTAGGGTACCTGGGGGAGATGTTCCAGAAAGACCAGCAGTCCACACTGCAACTCACCAAAAAAAGGATGAAAAAGGACCCAAGACAGACAGAAAAAAAAAAAAAAAAAAAAAAAAAGAAAAAGAAAAGCCTGCCTTCCCCTAGGCTTGAATCCCAGAAGAAACACAAAACCAAGCCTGTGACCTTCATTTAAATTGCAGTGATTTATCACTCTGTGAAGATGGTGGTGTCAGAAGGGAAAAGAGACTTCCAACAGGAGAAAGTCTAAGCAAGGAAGCCTCTCCCATGCCTGCAGGGTCTGACTGGCCCATGAGCCTCACCCAGGGACACAGAACCACTAAAGAACACAGAGGAAATAGCTGTGGCATCAGACTGAGTCTGGGCAGCGTGAGCGTCGTATACCTTTTTCTCATGAAGTTCATTGGCTGAAAGATGATATTTCAAACAGACCAGTACCAGCCTAGTTCTTTTTTAGGAAAGGCTGGAAAGATGAGCCCAGGTACAGTTTCTGGTCAACCTGCATTGTGCTGTACATCCCTAGCTATGTAACCAGCAGGGTGCAGACATAGGATAGATGGATGGATGGATGGATGGATGGATGACAGCTTATCTTACACAACTCTCTCTGGGGGGGGGTGTTATTTTTGTTTATTTGTTTTGACAGGGTCTCCTTGTAGCCCCAGTTGGACTGGAACTCGCTACGTAGACCAGATTGGCCTTAATCTTACAGAGATCCCCCTGCCTCTACCTCCCAAGTGCTGGGATTAAAGGCACATGCCACCATACAGGGCACAGCTCTCTAGCTTTATTTGTGCTTCTCTTTGCTAACAGCTATCTCTTTCCCACTCTCAGCCTTCCTCTTTCCTCCCTCAAGCCTCCTTCCCATTGGGAAACCAGCAGGGAATGAGCTGTTCCAAGCCAAACGGAACGAGAAACTGCCTTTTTACTTGAATAAGTTTTAGTGGAGCAGCCTCTGCTGAAAGCCAGACACGCCAGGCTCAGACAAAGAGCAGCCGCTTCAGAGAGATGCTAAAGCTGTGACTGGTGAGCCAAGTTTCCTCTCCACGCATGTCTGAGCCACCATCACTCAACAAGGTCACCTCCAGTCCATTAGATTCCCCATCTCTTGTTACATGCAGCCTCAACTGAACAACAACAATGGAGAAGACAGTACTTCTGAGGAACTCCCTAGAACCACCTCAACCCCAAGGACTGCTGAGAACATGTCAGAAGTAAAGTTCAGTTGTCCACAGGTGCAGAGTCAGCCATGCACCCACATATACCAAAGTAATCCCTGGAGAGCCCAGGAAAGCAGACCTCCTGGGAACGAGGTGCCAACACATACACATGGACAATTAGCTCAGGTGGCAAGAGCTAATTAAAGTCTGGAGGAAGCCCTACTCACAGGGAACATCTTCGAGTACTGAGACTTTCAGGGTATCTGTAGATAGTTATCAGATAAAATATAAGATACACCGTTAAAGCTGAATTATAAATAACTAACAATTTTCTGATGCAAGTATTTCCATATATTACATAGGCCATACTTGGGCTAAAATATTATTTTTTATCTGAAATTCCTGCTTAACTAGGTTATTTGTGACTTATTTGCTAAATCCGGGAACTCTGCCACATCATTCTATAGTCATCTTAGAAACGGTGAGAGTCACAGAGTTAAAAAGATCAGAAGTTGCAACCCACCCAGCTTATCCCTAGGGTCCTTCCTCCTCAGTCTGTACTCCCCACCTTGAACATACATCTGTCCCTCTCGACCCCTTAGCTGCTCTGAGCTCCTGAGGCCCAGGTACAAGTCAACACTTTTGTCCTGTAAGTCAGCTGCAGTGAGGTTAAATTTTTCAAAAGGATTTTTTTTAAGTAAAGGCACACACAAATACCTGAATTTGTATAAAAAATGAAAGTATAGTTGTAATCACATGTAAGGAGATCGAATATCAAAGCCCTGAGACTAGGTCTATGGGCTTGTAGTAAGGTTTTTTTAAGCTGGTGTCCCTTTAATGAAACCTCACCAATGTTCTGGAACAGAGAGGTTCTAGCTGGCAGCATATCCAAATCATTTAGGAATCTTTTTGCCCCTATCCCAGACCAATTAAACAGAAGTTTTAAGAGCAGGGCTCAGGTGTCAGGGTATTTAAAAGTTCCCCAGGTGATTCTAACATGGAACCAATGTTGAGAATCTACACACATTGGAATCACCTGAAACCCTACTGAAAAAAAGACTATTAATGCTCGAATCCTACCCTCCACAATTCTGATTTCATTGGTATGAGATGCAGCCTTGGGCACTGGGGTTCTTTTAAAGCTTTCCAGGTGATTTTAATGTGCCACAAAGTTTGAGAACCACAGCGCCTCACACTTTAATATGCTTCAGATCTCCCAAGGATCTTGCAAAAATGCAGATGTTGGCTCAGTAGGTCAGGGTGGGACCTGACAGTTTGCATATCTAACAAGACTCCAGTGATATCCATGCTGCTGGTCCTCAGACCACACTTGGACTCAGGAGATCCTAGATCAGAGAAGCCAAAACCTGAAAGTTGGATATCTGTCAGAATTACTTGAGGAGCCTTAAAAACCATCTTTGCCTGGGATACATCCACCCTACCCCAAAGACTCTGACGTAACTAGTGGAGCTGGATGTCAGAGTTATAAAGGCTCCCCAGCTGATTCCACTGCTGTACCTAGAGTTGAAAATCTTGGCTATAGACCAACACCCAGGTGTCATTTTACAAGTAGCCCATGACACCAGGGAGGAATACCACTCTCCACAAGCCTTTGTGACTCACCTCTATTGCCTACCCAGCTGGCAGAGGATATTTTCTCCCCCTGACTCAGAAGGTCATGGCCTCTAGTGAAAATTCCCTTTCCCCCACTTTGGGTTGAACAAAGCCTATAATTCCTAGCTGCACTGCAGAAGAGAGAGGATTGCCACCTTACCCTAATGCCGTGAGTGGCCAGACCTGTCCAGTCTGTTTTGTTCTCTTTACCAAATGTTCTTGTTCAAGTAGGCTTCTCTGAAGACACCTCTGTCAAAGGAGCCATAAGCGACAAAAAGGAAATGTCACACAAAGAAAGGAAACTCGAGTGCTTGACCGGACAGTCTCAATAAAACGTGCCAAGCATGTTCAGTACTAAGCAGCTCCCAAGATCCCTTTCCTACCTCATCTCTTTGAAATGGAGTCGTGATGACACATGGGACAAGACGTGGCCTGCAGAGAACCAAAAGGAGAATGTGGAATTTAGAAAATTATTACTCTATTTTGGGTATAATTTCCATGAAATTATTCATGAGTCTTTTTTTCCTAAGAGGTGACCATAAATACCACAAGTGATACATCTTCATTAATAGCTTTCATCTTCTGACAGGCTCTGTGCCTTTGTTGGAAGGTGGATCTTGATTGTAGACATGTGACCCCATGCTTTGGGTGTACACATGGAGTGTGTGTAAAATATGAACTCTAATGTACAGAATTTGCAGGTCGCTGAAGTGTCACAGTCTACTGAAATGGGTCTGGAATCAATAAGGTACACATCAAACTCAATTGCATTTAATTTTCATTGCTACCTAGAGGAAAACTTTGTGCAGTCCTACATGCATGAAATTAAACATGAAAGCCCGTCTAAAGTGTAGAAGCGATACCTAAAATGACCTGCAAATAGGGTAAAACACGGCAGCCCAGCACACTGCAGCATTATTGTTCATTTTTCTTTCCATACTGGAGGTGACGCCCCGCCTCCCTAAGAAAATCAGAAGAGACATGACCACACGGCAGATCTGAAGGAAAACTAGGCATTTTCAGTTACGCACTAGCAGGGCTTCCATCTTTACTATTCTGGAGTCACTTCCAAGTGGAAAATCACATTCTGACCTTATGTGGAAAGCAAAGAAGGCCAGCAAAGCAAGGCCCTCCTGAACCTTCAACCCCCTCCCTCCAAACCCCACCCCACCCTAACCACGTTCCTCAGCTGGTATGACAATGGAAGGTTCTGCTCTTTGCAGCTGGCATGGGGTGAGGGGCAGACACTCACTCTGGGCACTTCCAGCTGACACTGACCTTTCACTCAATGAAACATTCCCCAGACCGACACTAATCGGGGGCACATCTGGCGTTTGGACTGCATCCAGATGGGAGTTTGTGTTAGTCAAGTCAGTATGATAACCCACTGGGGAGGCTGCAGAGGGGAGAGTGCACCACTTCTGAGAGCAATCGCCATCTTCGGTTTGTGTATAAGACATAGTCATGCAGTGGCCAGTGACTTATATAACAGAGGCCACCTAGTCCCTGTCCACCCCATATTCCTATCCTCACCAAGAGAACACACACACACACAAACTGGATAGACCCAGAGAGAGCTAGAACAACTTCCACAGCGATCTACAACTAGTCAGAGGCACTCTAAAATCCAGGGCCCCTACTCCTACTGCAGCTCATTTCTCCTGTTGCTATACACTCTCAGTGTACTGTATTCACTTGAGATAACATGCGAACTAAGGTGATGAAAAGAATCCAGCTGTTTCTTCTCTTCTAACTTCCTGTGATTTTCAAAGGTATGGATAATTTTCCAGGGCAATTATGAAGTCCTTGGTCACCTCCACCTCTCGGTCCCATCAACCCACCCCATTTCTTCCACGGTAGACTCATTTTGGGATATAGAAGAAGAGGCTGTCCTTCCCGACTAGTTCCTGAACTTTTATCAGAAATGAATATGGTTCCTTATCTCCCACCCCATAATGGACTATAATTAATAATAAATAAGACCATGGTAGCAAAGTTCCCACCATACAGACCAGGAATGACAAAGGACCTGGGCCAGTTCTTAGTCTCTGTCACTGCAAAGTCTGACACCTGTTAAAGCGAAGGACAACACTGCTAAAGAGGTAATCAAGCAAACAAAAGCCAGGATAAATGGGATTATGTCCCCACCCACATAGAAGGCTGTCTCTAGCTGTCAGAATCAAGTTCTTTAGGTGGTCGCTGGATGGCCCTACCCAGTCACCTACCCCAGCTATTCTCTTTCCTACAAACCTCAAGATAGGGATTACAGAAATCAGGTGTCTACCCACTCAAATCACAAAGCAGTTTACAGGATATTCTAGGATAAATAATTGATACTTGTAGACATCTAGTTGTCCTTTTATTTCCATAAAGAATTCATAAAAGGAAGTCGGTATTAATGGTGAGCTTCCAAAGATAAATTGCAGCTTCTGTGCTAACTAATCACTAGAAGGGTTGCTAGTCTCTTCCTTCTGCTTGAGCCTCCATACAAAGGGCAACTATCAATCCCCATCTAGTCAATTCTGTCCTTCAGGAATAATCGGAAAGGAAGCATATCTTCACTTCTCCTACCCACCTGATGACCATGCCCTTACAGACCTCTCACGTCTATCTGCTGGAACTACTCTAGTGGACTGGGCAGTAGTAATTGAGATAGAAGAATGGCAATGGCTGTTCTCCCCAATTTAGGGGACAGCTAATCAGGTTCCCCCCTACTTGGGAAGACTTCCTAACACTCTCTAAATTCTGCAGTCTTCAAGAAGCAGTTCACAGACACTGTCACTCTGTCTAAGCCAGCAGAGGCCTCCGCTGGTGCCAGCACTTTTTTCTTCCACCAGTGATTTGGTACAAAGCCATTTCACGTCCCATGCCAAACCGGTAATTCGCAACACTCATCGAAATCTGGGCCCATCAACTGACTCAGCATTCCTTTTCTCCAAGCACAGCCAACAGCCCTAACACCCTTACATCCAGCCTCCGGCTTCACTATTTACACCACAGGAGTGATCTGTTTCTCAGAGCCTGGCTCCCTGTGGATAAGTATGTGGATGACTCATCCTTTCCAAAAAGGCTACCCATCCCAGGTCTTGATATCCAAGCCAGGAGGCCTCTCAGAGAAGACCAAGGGTAGGCAGGGGAGGGGTGTTTGTCCTGTTGCTATGGAAATGATCAGGCCAATTTCCAAAAGAGAAAGACTAGCTGTCTTTGGGGCACAATTTTGCCAGTGTCCACAGGAGCTAAGGAAGCTTCCGGCCTGGGGCAGCTGTGGACACAGCCTAAGATTACCCTGGAGCCTCAGACCACACTGATTCCTCCAGTCTCCTGTGTGAAACCTTGTCCCACATGGAGAACTGACCCACCACAGACACCCCATCTGGCCTCCTGAGCGGTTTCTTCAGCATAGCTCCAGAGCCAAATTAAACGTTCACTCTGTGTCTACAGACAAAAAGCGTTTTGACTGAGTTCTGTGTTTTAGAGAGTGAGTGAAATTCCATTAACATTTTAGGGGTGGGTGAGAGAGGGATGACAAATAACAACTTGTCTGAATGTTTTACATTTCTCCCACTGCCTCAGGAAGGTTCACCATGAGGTCGTCTATGATAAGGAGCAAGACCTCCCAGTTGGGCTGGGAGGACATTCCCAAGAGGACACTGCACAGAGATAAACTGACAGAACTTGGAGGGAGACTCTCCCTAGAGAACAAGAATATGGCATGGGCTGACAGAGAGAAGAGCCAAGATCCCAGGCATGTCTAGGAGGGAAACTGATGATGTACAGGGTCACAATTTCTGTCATCTCAACATTCAAGGGTTGGGCAAGTAATGGCTACCCCATCAATTAGCTACATAGCTAAGCCAAGTCTGGAAGTGCATGCCTGTAAATGCCAGTTCTTGGAAGGCTGGGGCAGGAGGATTGTGAGTTTCAGGCTATCCTGGGCTATATAGCAAGATCCTGTCAAAAGAAAGAAAGGAAAGGAAGGAAGGAAGGAAGGAAGGAAAGAAAGAAAGAAAGAAAGAAAGAAAGAAAGAAAGAAAGAAAGAAAGAAAGAAAGAAAGAAAGATGGTAAACTCCCAAAACCAAGGCTTAGCTGTTGAAGACACATGGGGCAGAGATAATAAGTCTATTACCAGACTTTGAGGGCTTATTATGCCAAATATACTATTACATTCATTATACAATCCTCTTAGCAACCATAAGAGAACAAAACTATCACATGCCTATTATACAAATGAGAAAACTGAGACTTTGAGAGGCTAGCTGAGAACATACAGTAAATGAAGGGACTGGAATCCAAACCAAGGCTCCTCTTACCACAGCACACACCAGCCCTTAAAAATGGTCACTCCTCTATCCATTAACCAATTGGGAATTAATATGTGGTGTTGGAAAGAGACAAACTCCCAGAACATAGTCTTTGGCTTCTTCATTTTGATGAGGGAATTAGTCATGAATTTGAGCAATACTATGAACCTAAGTGCAGTCGTCAGGAAAGGCATATCAAGCAGTCATCAAAGTATTTGCATAACCACTACCCCTTAAGACACTCCTTCTAACAAAACACACCCAAGCATGGTAGGCTGCACTTAGACTCCCTAACAGAGGCCTTTGATGTCCCTCTGTTCAGTGTGACACCAATGTACAATGTCTTCATTTATAGGCCCCTTGGAGGAGGAGGCAGTCCCTGGATCACTCAGCATGCAAAGCCAGAGCGGGATAGAGGCTCTCACGCACCTATTCCTGCTCAAGAATTTCCTGTCTTTTATTCCCTACCCTCCTCAAATTACCCACGAGAATTAAGCCAACGGCCTCAAGAAGCCTGCAGAGGATGGGGTAAGGGTCAGATTTTCTCTTTCAGTTGGCTGTTTTCTGACTATTTTCCACTTGACCTAGTAAGGCTGAATCCACCATCCTATGCAGGAGGCAGGTGGAGAGTAGACAGTGGGGTTAGGATATTAAGGCCTGGGGAGGGAAGCTAGAGGAGGAGACACAGTTGCACAATTAGGGATCTAATAAGACCTCAAGGTCCCAGAAGGACCAGCATAGTAAGAGTTTTAAGAGGTGATAAAAGTAACTTGCTGTCGAAGGAGGCAGATATTGCTAAAGAAACGAATGAAATTAATTCCTTTTTCAAGCCACCATAAAGGTGAATGGTTACCAGATGGTCAGACAGAAATACCTGTTGACCGGCTGCTGGAGAGAAAAAGAAGTGCAAGAAGAAATCAGATCCTCCTCAGAGCAGGTGGACATAGCTGTCCACTCACCGTGATTCAAGACCACACACTATCCTAAAGAGGCTGTGCAGACAGTGAGTTAGCGTTGGCCCTCAGGCTACCAGCCATCACCCAGAGTTAGTCACAAACCCCAGGGTTCCAGAGGGAATAACTTTCTGAGAAAAGTTAGCGATACCAACAGAGACCAAGATGGGACAGCAGAGACCCAGGTAGTTCTGGGAAACCTAACCCACATACTAGACAAGACACTTGACCAAGGAACAATGATTTTTTTTTTTTTTTTCCTTGAACATTTCCTATGTACCAGGCACTTCTGCAGGTGAAATGGCTGTCAGTGATTCTTGCCTGTTTTGCCCTTAATCCTGGGCTGGACCTAGTAACACACATCTAATAAAGTAAATATACAGTCATCCTTTCTGGGAGCTTTCTGCTGTGTTCTTCCTAGAACACACACACACACACACACACACACACACACACACATACACACACGTACCCACACACGCAGGCACACCACCACTCTAGAGAGAGCTCAGCCTGGTCTTACCATTGTTCTGCTTCTTCCCAATCAATCTCCTGCCAATCACAAATTAGCATTACACAGACATTTACAGAGCAGCCCCCCAGGATGACTAGGAGCTGCTAATCCTTCAGAAGGGGCACTAGTACAATAGTGAGAGGCCCAGGGCCTCCTTGCTCATGGGGATTTTCTTTAGGAGCACTTCCAGCTTTTTCATGAGCTGTCCAAGTAGTCAACCACAAATGATGCAGTCCCTGGGCCTTGAGGGTAGAGGGCCCCCAAAGAGCACCAAGGCTAGTAAATGGCTGCATGGCACAGATTTCAAAGGACTCAGTTTATCACCAGCCATTGATCCTTTGGAGCAGGATATCTTCTTGGAGTTTCCACTAGTCTTTTCCATTTTTACTGGTTAGCATTAATGAAGGGCTCCAGCTGGGACTCGTCCAGAGCATGAAATCTCCTGGGTCCTAACTTGCTATACCTTCTCAGCAACTCAGATTAACAAAATCCAAGGCTAATTTTGTTTGGTTTTGCTTTGCTTTGTTTGTTTGTTTACGGGATTGATTTGGACTCGATTGTCAGATTTAAATTACCCGTCTCAAAGGCAGGTGGCCCTCGGTGGGATTCCAGGGGTCCTCAGGTCTGTAGTCCTTCCTGCTGCAGCCCCCAAGGCTAGTTCTTGCAGTGACCTCCTCCAAGCCCCTTGCCCAGCTCATGGGCCCTTATCCTGCAGCTGGCTCTGGAAACAAGAGGAGTTTGAGAGAGGGAAACCTCTTATCACAAACATTTCCTGCCTAGTCCCTCCTGACCTTGCATAGCACACTCCTTCCCTGGCTAGTTGGGCCACCAATGCAGTGCAGTACTAACAAGCTCTTCACAAAGAACTCAAAAGGCAGGGTCCCCGGACTGTCTCTACTCCACCCACACTATCCCCCTTCTCCCGACAGCTGGGGGGGGGGGCACACCTCACAGGCCACTGAAATATATGAAGCAAGTCAGGTATCATCCCAAAGAAAGACAAAACCTGGTGAGGAATTCTGCTTCAGATAGACAGGTGACTTACAGCTGGAGGCTCATCCACTTCCTCTAGGACCCTGCTGTGCTGATCTCTGACAAAAAGATAAGCAGAGACAGAGTTGAGAGATGAGCCTGTGGCTAAGTGCCTGTCTAAATCATCCCTGTGTTGAGTGCCCTGTGCTGTGTGGAATGGAAAACTGAATGATCTCTAGCTGATTTTGTGTACTGAACCAGTACAGCAATAGTACTGTAGTCTAGAACCAGCCCAGCCCAGCTGTGCTCAGCAGGCCACTGTGTTCCAGGCCCTCTCCCCTCCCCACACCTGGGCACCCTTGTTCCAGCCGCTCTTCACTCCTGTGCCTATGCTGGCCTTCTGTCTGCCTCCTGCCCCAGCTTGCTGTGTGGTCTCAGCCTGCTACCACAAGAAGAGCCAGGGAGGGAGGGATGGGCCTGCATGTTTACAGTCAAGCATAACGAAACCTTTATTTTAAATAAATAAAACTTTTAGCCAGTTTTTATTTCCCCTTCCTTTCAAATAGGAGTTTTCTCCCTCCTCCTCATGGGTGAGACTTTATCTCTGGGGCCACCCAGTGAGGGCCATCAGACGGGGGGGAGGAGTAGAGTCCAGACTGACCCTGGTGCTTAGTGTCTTCTCTCTCTCTCTCTCTCTCTCTCTCTCTCTCTCTCTCTCTCTCTCTCTCTGTTCTCACACCCACAGAGCCCCTGGGGTTCTTATGAATTTGGGGATGTCCACGCCTGAGGACTAGAGACTAAACAGGAAGCCCCGGCTCCATCACGAGCATGCTGTCCATCTGTTCTCCCCAGTCATGGTGTTGCCTGCCCCCCACACCCCATTTTCCCATCCCACTACAAAATTGCCATCCATCTGCACTTTGGCCTGTCATCTGTCATCTCTCTCTCTGTCTCTGTCTCTCTCTCTGTCTCTCTCTCTCTGTCTCTCTCCCTCTCTCTCTCTCTCTACCTATTAGACCCTCATCCATCTGTCCCTCCCCCAGGACAATTGGCTCTACATCTCCTTTGGGTTATCATAAATCCACCTTCCCCATGAGATGTTCCATCTGCCCATCATCCGACTGGGCTGTCATTCCATCCAATTCCCTTGATCATTCATTTTGCCCATCTGTCTCCTCCTTATCCCCATTGAACATACTTTTGCCCATCTGGCTTCCTGAATGGGGCAAGCAATGGTAGGTCTCTGAGGTGTGGGAACAGTTGGGATTTGTTCTTGTCTTGATCCCAGCAGCAATAATAGTAGCATCCATCAATCAAGTGCTAGTGCTATACACTTAACATACATTATCCCTTTAACCCTCCAGCAGCCCTCTGAGTGTGTGTATCTCCCCATTCACCGATGCAGAAACTGAGGCTTAGAAGGGGTCATTACTCCCAATGGTGGGCCTAGGGTGCAGGAGCAGCTCTGCCCAGATAGAAGGAAGGTGAGGACATGGTCTCCCTATGCCTCCACCCCAGGAAGTGAGGTTCCCTCTCCTCTGGCCTCTCTGCACATTTAATTTACACTTTGCTGCTGGATGTTTTCAGACTGATGAAGTTTCCTCCCTGCCCTGGTTCTGCACAAAAAAAGTAAAGGAAGAAAAAGCAGCCAGATGTGAGAGCAATTTGAAGGTCTTTTGGTGGGGGCGGGGGGGGGAATGATGTTAAATAAACATCCAATAGTATTCTTTCTGCAAAGTGATCCATTTTCATGGCACCCAAGAGTTCGTCCAAGGGTCTCTGGGTCACTGGGGAAAAGTGTGCAGTGTGTTTTGGCTCCATGTTCTTCCATTGGCCACAAAGAGCTAATTCTTCCAATTAATGAAATCAGCACCACTGGTAGAGATGTGCTGACAAATTATTTTCAAGACAAATATATTCACACTGATGGTGAGGCTGATAGACCCAAAGGATTTGGAAGCTACAGGGCAAAGGTCCCCTGCCAGCCAGAGACACTGAGGTCATTCATGGTGACTGGGATGTTGACCACTGCCTCAAGGGATGCCTCTCTCCACCCAGAGTCATGGAGGCTGAAGTGGGCTGCGTGTGGAGGGGCCACCTCTCAATGGGCTTCTGTATGGTCCTGCTAGGTCCCCAGCACCCTACCTCCACTGCCCCAGTCAAGTTCCCTTCAGGGCTTGGAGGAAGGGCCTATTCAGTCTTTAGGATTCCCAGATAGGAAGTAAAAGAGAGACAGACAGATACATCCATGGAGCTACGGAAAAGCTGGGGCCTGGAGACCAGAAAGGAAGCTTAAAGCCACAGGGATGAACCCAGTCAGAAGAAAGAGAGGGCAAGCTGGAGACCATGTAGGGTTAGATGGAAAGGAGGGGAGGCTTTGGAGGCTTTGGAGGCGAGAGCTAAAGAGGGAGCATGGGAGGCTGGGAGGAGGTCCCCCAGGTAGAGGGAGAGATCCTAGATGAGAGACTGACCTATGCCAGAAAGCAATATGGGATATTTTCTTAAGCCACAAATTTAATTTCCTGATGATCTTTCTTTCAGGCTGATATTAGCAGCATTTTTCATTCCCTGAGCAGTTGTGAAAAAAGTGACCTAGAATGTATTAGATGGCCAGGCCTGGCTTGAGCCTGAACACGCTCAGAAGGTTGGTCCAAGGTCAAGCCAATGTTGCATAGCTTTCTCATTAAAGAATAAGGCCTTCTGTTGATGTGGACAGTCCTAAAGGATCCTGGAGAGAGCAGCTCCTAGGCAACGCTGATTAATAAACGATCACTGGAAATCCTGGGATAAATTCTTTGTAAAGTATCTCTGTGGTGTCTGCTTGCCTAGACCCTTAACTGATCAAGATTCTGAGCTTTGAAAGTTGCAAGTTAGGTGCTTAATGAACCAAAGTGCAACCTTGCTCTTAGCTAAGCACCTTGTACTAGTGTGATAGTTAACCTTGATTGTTCATTTGATGGGCTTTAGACTTACTTGGAGGACAGAATCTCCAGAAACATTTAACTGAAGAAGGAAAGATGCACCCTGAAAGTGGCCGGCACCATCCCATGTGGAATGTCCCATTTGGTCGTGGACCAAATAAAAAGGAAAAGCAAGCTGAGCACCTGTATTCATTACTCTGCTTCCTGACTGTGACCATCCTCCTCCTGCTCCTGCACCAGGCCTTCCCTGACATGGCAGACCGTACCCTCAAACTGTGAGCCAGCATGTGCTCTTCCTTAAGTTTCTGTGAGCAATGAGAAAAGTAATCAATACAGTCACTGCCACCAGACCACCTTCTAAGGCTCTACTTCCCTGTTTAAAATCCACCTGGGAGTCCTAGGAACCAAATAAAGCCCACACTACTGAGGCAGGAAAGCGAGAGCTCTGGAGTCCAGCAGCCCCAAGCGTGGCCCAACACTAGCTACCTTGGCATCAAACAGATCACACACCGTGGCCTGCTTACGCTGAAGCTTCACTTTCTTGAGATCCCCCCACCCCCCACCCCACCCACCCCCACTCAACTAGGTGACTCATATGCATATGCCAGTGGGAGAGGCCCTGTTCTTGGCTGTTTCTAACCCACGTCCATAAACAGAATTGTAAAATTCTCCAAATACACCTTTGCATGTCCAGTTCTAAGTACTGGTTTGTGACATCCTCCCTGTTGAACATGCTTCACTTTGTGCCCACTTGTAGAAATTTTTCCCACTTAAGACCCAGCTCAAATATCATCCCCTCCAGGGAATCTGTCCTTCCTACCGTTCCCTACCCTTGCCAACAGTTTGTGCTTTCACTCTACATCTTGCATGTTGGTCACCTGAATATCAAGGGGACAGTATAGGAGCAGTTTACAAGACTTCCTGGGTTCAAATCCTTCTCCCATCGTTTCCTAACTGTGGTGCCAAGCAAGTGTTTAACCATTTTGGATCTCAGTCTCATCCTTAAGATAGGAACAATAGTTATACTTACTTAGAGTAGTAGTAAGAATTTAAATGATGGGTAGCAACTGTAACTCCATCTCCTGGGAATCCAACATCCTCACAACACAGTGTTATATTATATCCTCAACACCTAACACAAAGCCTGGCACATGCTTCATAAATGATTGTCTAATGAAGTGATCCAAAGAGCAATGCTGCACAGTAAGTCAGATATACTATCTATAAAAGCCACAGTTAGCCAATAAGATGCAGCCTTCCTAAGGCTCTGTTTTACGTTCATCTTCCCAAGATCATAAAGTATTTGTTTAATCAGTGCTTTTTGACATTTTTTTCTGATAATCCTTGGTTAAAAGCCCTGTTTCTTCTATTTGATGTCCATGCTGTCCTTCAATTACACTTTCCTGTTCCTCGTTCATCTTCAAAAGCTCCATATTTTCTTTCGGCATCTTTTAAAATATTGCGACTAAAGCTGGGCGTCATGGTGCACGCCTTTAACCCCAGCACTTGGGAGGCAGGAGCAGGTGGATCTCCATGAATTCAAGGCCAGCCTGTTCTACATAGAGAGTTCTGGGTCGGCTGGGGAGATATATATATCAAATAGTCATAATATGTATTTATTTTATTTTTTATATATAACTTTTTTAAAGCTTTTTTGGAACAAGGTCTCATATAGCCCAGGCTGGTCTCAGACTTGCTACAAAGCCAAGGATGACCTTGAGTTCCTGATCCTCCTGCCTCTACTTCCCAAGTGCTGAAATTACAGGCATGCCAAACTATGGCTGACTTAACTTCTATGTATACCTTAATCAACCATTTCATTAACACTCTTTTGACTCCCCAAATAAATGTTTTTTGTTTGTTTTGTTTGTTTGTTTTAATTCTCATTCTGTGTTTCCTGCTTTGCCCTGATTTCCTGGCAGAATGACATAATCTTTCACAGCTGGATAGAGATATATAGCTGCATTTGCCCAACCCTACCTTCTTGATCCTACACCCAAAGAATCCCTCACACACACACACAAGGCCCCCAACTCTCCTGCTAATCGTATTTCTCTATTAACAATGCTGAGCTGGCTATGTAGTTTAATGGTACAGCACTTTCCTAGCATGTGTGAAGCCCTGGGTTCTATCCCCAGTACCCCCAAAAAAGTTCTCCTTCTGGTTAAATCATATGGGAAGTGAAATGCATACAATTAAAGCTTGCTCAAGATGAAGATCATTCTAGAGTCCAGTTGCCTTGAGCTACGATGGCCCCTGACATATGATATTGTTTCCTTCAGACTCAATTATGCTATTTTTTTCTATCTATAAGCATTTTTAATTTCCTTTCAGAGTCCCACGTGGTGACCTGGGTTGGCTTAGATGGAATTCCAGTCTTGTCTGGTTCCCATGGTTCTCTCCCATCCAAAATCTGTATGCCTTTTTTATTATCCAGGGGCAGTATATTGTTTGGTGCAACCAAGCTCCCTCCATTACAACAGAAAAAGACTTTCCCTCATTTGCTTTCCCACCCTAACTTTAAGAAAGGAGGAAAGACAATTAAAGCCACTTGTTTGGATGTCAAGGAACTGTGGGGAGGGGGAGGATGGAACCTAGGGCAAGTGGGAATGTGATCTACATGGGAAATCTCTGAGAGGGCACCTGACCCTCCACGGTCTTTGTCTCTGAGGCTCCTGGAGGGGCAGCCTCAAGGGAGAAGCCTCCTGTTGGAAAGTGGGGGCACACAGCACAGACCAGTAAGGACAGAGTTCTCTGTCTGTGGGAAAAGGACAATTGGTGAACTTTCAAGCCCAAGGAGTCAGGGCAAAGCCTCCAGCTTGAGCTAGACGTCTGGAAACTCAATATTGCCCAAAGTATCAGTTACCTCACAGACTGAGACCCTGCTCTATCTCAGCAGCTAAGCAGGCCTATCACATGAAATGTTTGGTGTGCCTCTGAATGAACCCTAAGAAAATGTGTGTCAGAGTCTCCTAGAAAGGGAAACTGAACCTGGGAGAAGGACAGAGGAGTCATCAAGATAAGAATTTGAGCATGACAAAAACATCAAGAGGTTCCCGTGTCTGTCTTGGCCCAGGTGTCTAAACAGCAGTGGGTCACTCTTTAAGTGGTGGAGTTGGAACTACTCCCCACCAAACTTCTGCTTTGGCCTTCTTTTCCAGAGAGAATTGTGAAATGTTCCCCTGCGTGCTGTTTTATCATCAAATATACTTGATAATCAAGCATTAAAATATGAGACACCAAGCTGGGCATGGTGGGTACACCCCTAGTCTCAGCACTTGGGAGACAAAGGCAGGCAGATATCTGTGAGACTGAGGCCAGTCTGATCTACACAGAGTTCTAGGTCAGCTGGGGCTACAGGGAGACCCTGTCTCAAAACAAACAAACAACAACAAATAGATGTATGAGAAACCTTGAGGTCTTGATTATTACACAATGGGGAATTAGAGATACAAAATCCTTCTTACCATTTGGTTAAGACTTCTCTCTGCATTCACTCAGAGCCCATCACCCCACTGACCATCTCCAAGGCTTCATTTCTGGATTCAACATTAAGTAGGGACCCACCAATATGCTCGCCACAACTCCAGGCCTTCAGGATATAAGACATGGTCTCTGTCCTGAAGGACTTCATTTTCTAATAGGAAATTCTGAAGTATGAATTACTAAGAAGAATAGGAACTATTGCCTTTGTAGTGTGTGTGTGTGTGTGTGTGTGTGTGTGTGTGTGTCTACTAAGGATTGCCCCAGGAATTTGCACGTGCTAAATAAGCACTTTACCACTGAACTACATCCCCATCCCCAGCCTCACCAGGTTGCCCAAGCTGGCCTTAGACTCACTCTGTAGCCCAGGTAGGCCTTGAACTTGTGATTTTCCTACCTCAGACTCCTGAGTAGCTGGGATTCCAGGCCTGTACCACTAGATCCAGTTTATGATATACTTTTGACCGGCATTAGGCTGAGTACTCATGGTAGCTGGCCTCCCAGAAAGTCACTGATGATCCTCAGCCCCTTGTATTCGTGTGCTCCTAGAGACCCCTTCTACACTGATTAGCGCTGACATGTGTAACTAATAGGATTTGTGGAAATGAAGATGTGTGACTTCTGAGGCTGGGATGTAAATGACAGTGCAGTGCCTACCTTGCTCTCCCTTGGCTCACTCACTCTAGGGGAATTGGACTGCCATGTGGTAAAGACACCCAAGAAGCCCTGCCCTGTGGGGAGGTGCCATGGAGGTGCCATGGGAAGGAACTGACACCTCTTGTTCTGATTTAAATGTGAAATGTCTCCCAGAGACTCATGCTTTGAGCATATTCCCTAGCTAGTGACACTATGTGGAGAAGCAGTGGAATCTTTAGAAAGTGGGGCCCAGATAGTGGAAGTGATCTCAGCTTCCTGGTCCACAATGATGTGAGCAAGCCCCAATGCACACTCCTGCCACCAAGAACTCAACCATGCCTTTCCTGCTTGGATGGACTAAAACCCTCTGAAACTATAAGCCAGAAAAACATTAAGTCATTTTTTACCAGGTATTTTAGCCACAATGATGTGAAAGTAACTAATAACCTCCTGTCTGAAGGCAGGTAATTAGGCCATTTTAGAATCAGAGCCTCAAGCCTCAGCTAAGCCTTCATGTGCCTATGGCCTCAGCTAATACCTTACCTGTACCACCATGAAAAATCTCAAGCCGGAACTATATAGCTAAGCTGCTCCCAAATTCCCAACCCATAGAAACTATGTGACACAGTGTTTATTGCTAGTTTAGACCACTAAATTGTAGGGTAATTTGTTATGTAGCCGTGGATAATGAATACAGTTCCCTTCCAAATGAATCCTATGCCAGGTCCTGTTGGGTGTTTATTATTGTCCTAAACTTACAGTTGAGGAAATCGGGATTTAGAGAGGGTAAAATAGGAGGCAAAGCCAGCCTGTGTCTACCAAACTTTTAAGCATGTGCATCCTTAAATGCTACATAATAAAATGATTTGGGTGTAAAGGTAGATGTCTGTATAAGGAACAGAAAGAAGATCACAGTGGGAGAAATGGTGAGCCTTCCTGGAAAGTCTGCGACTGAAGTGAGGAGACAGAGAAGGCTGGTTAGAGGGTATGAAACTTGTGATGAAAATGAAGGGGGATCAGATGCTTAACCAGGTGAGCTGCTAGGCGATGGATTACAGAAGAAACCGCATCAACAAAGCATAGGATCAAACAGCC
Organism: Nannospalax galili; assembly: GCF_000622305.1. Lineage (NCBI taxonomy): Eukaryota > Metazoa > Chordata > Mammalia > Rodentia > Spalacidae > Nannospalax > Nannospalax galili. The sequence goes on from NW_008340854.1 coordinate 2,452,467, forward strand.
TGGGAGGTCCAGAACCTGGAAGAACCAAGGCCTTGTGCCTCATCTACCAGAGAAAAATCGTGGGTCTAGCCCAGAGTCTGCTTCTGCAGCTACAGGACCCCGAGAATCATTGGCACTTACCTCTTCTACACTGCAGCCCAACTCCTTGACTACCCAAACCCTGCTAACATCACTTCTTATCTGGGACAGGTCTCCTTTCCAGACCCAGCTCCCTGATATATCTGGACACACACTTCTGTTCTTCCAGATGGGCAACTTTCATTCTTTACAAAGTTGTAGCTATGCCGTTTACATTTGTTTTTACAACTTATTGCCTGATTCAGAACAGCACTGCAACCTCTTTCTTTAGCAGGCTTCCCAAAATGGCATATGAAAGCAACCCAGGAGACCAAATGTATTGCCTTTCTTCAGGACAGCCTTCGAGATGCACTGGTGGGATGACAGAAAAACACACTATGGGAGATCAGTAGCTGCCATAATAACCACACTCAAACGCTACTGACTATGTTGATGTCAAGTTCTAGAACAGTCTGCATTGGCATGACTGGTAGCTCTACCCTCATGCAGCCCTCTCCCAGGCAACATCTTTTGAGACAGTAACTTAGAGGTATAGAAAGGATATTTATCAAGTTTCCTGATGACTGCAACTGGGTAGCTTAGTAACTGTGTGGACTGGAAGAAATGAGACCTGCCACCCTCCAAAAAGCTAGCATGGGGCTGAAGAGATGGCTCAGCTCAGCGGCTAAGAGCACTTGCTCTTCCAGAGGACCCAAGTTTAGTTCCCTGCACCTATGTCAGGTGGCTCAAGGCCTCCTGTAACCCCAGCTCCAGGGGCTCCAACACCTCTGGCCTCCATGGGCACCTGCATTTACATACCCACACATAGACATACACACATACACATAATTAAAAATAAATTTGTTTTTAAAAGCATGATGCCAGCTATAGTGGCACACACTTATAATCCCAGCACTGGGGAGGCTGGGGCAGGAGAACCAAGCATTCAAGGCTGGGTTATACAGCAAAAGCCTGTCTCAAAATAAAATAGGCTAACATAAGGTAGATCTGCCCAAAATGAAAGAGCGTTCACAGGGTTGTAAAAGTAACCACACAAATACACTGGAGAGTTCTGGCTCAGCGGTAGTTGTAAAAGGGAAAGATGGTGAAGGGTGTTGACCCAAGGTGAGTTAAATAAGAGGGAAGACACAGTTTGCACTAATCTGGCACAGGAGAAAGAGGAGGGGTTTGTGACTCTGAAGGTTTACTGCTGAGATTCGACAGCCTCACCGCCCTCCTCGGGCTGTATTTAGTAACTTGTACTCTACTCCATTAACTGTGCTTGGGTTCCTGGCTCTCCCCCAACCCTCCCCACTGCCTGAGTAAGAGCCCTTAGAAGGTAATGAGAATGCTGAGAGCTTGGAGTCCCGGGAAGAGCTTGGAAAGGAAAGCTCTCTGAGCCTCTCCCTGTGCAGCCCTAGCCCTGCTGATAATGCTAAGAGCAAAGCAGCTGACAAGTGATTGGAAACAGGAGTTCCCAGACCCCTTTAACCCTTCCCTGCCTGCCAATGTGTGAAGAATCTCCAGGTGCATTAAGGCCTACCCCCTTGCAGCCCCCCCCACTCCCCACAACCAACCTGTCTAGTTCCCTTTGTCCCGATAGGTTCCTGAATGCTGTCCTTCTGCCTGAAAAATGGTACCACCACAAGTGATACAGTTCCTCCACCCTCAGGCCACCCTTCACATCAGAAGATCATCCCTTGGCTCAGAGTACCCCAGCTCACTTAAGGACCACATTTGTGCTGACTACATCCTGTTGTTTAGCAGCAAGAACCTACCAGGTGAATGCTGGCCCTGATTTGCTTTGGAGGGTCCTGGAAAGTAGGCCCCAGGCCCAGTCTTAGTCACCTGAGCCAAGAGCTACTCTCTGCTGCCCTGGCTGGCTGTGGAACCCTACTGGATGGCTTCAGGGGGTACTCTCCAAGCCAGGCCTTCCTTTGTTGTCATCCCAAAGGCCCTCCACACACACACACACACACACACACACACACACACCCGTGTTGCCCAGTGCGTGGCTGGGCCTCATGCAGGGGCAGATGACTAGAGGTCTGTCCCCTGCAGTGACCAGCTTAGTTGAAGCTGAGAAGCACGCAGCTCAGTTTACCTTAGGGTGGGGAGGCATTAGGGAGAAACCTAGTTTACTAGCCACAGTAATTAAGTGTAAAAGAAGCTTCTCTCAGTAGAATGGAATTCAGATAAACTGCCATTATCATGCAAAGCAGCTTTGCACCTAAAAGCCCTTACCTAAACAGGCAGTTTAATGAAATCTCTAATCTCCTCTGGCCTGTTCTGACCCCTGCCCTCCTCCTCTGGTGCCCCCCTCACCACCTGCCAACTTAAAGATCCCATTTAAAACAAATAACCTTGTGCTTACAAAACACACCAAAACCTGGTGAGTCTGGGTCCTCTTTGAGGATCTGGTTGCTATGTCTTAGGTGTCAGCTTCCTAAGGCTCAGGCAGTCCCAACTGAGGTGCTGAGTGCCATCCACGGGATGAATCATGGGGGATGATCATGGAGGTGGTATCTCTGGCAATGGTAACGATGGAGGGTGAGGTACAGTCTCAGGCAGTGGTGTGCGCCCTGTACCACCCCACTGGCCCATGTCTGCCCCCAGGACACTGGTACCCATTTATGATCTGAACCTTGTCCTGAAAACTGCCTGCAGTGTCACTATGCTGTCTGCAGCAGCTCTAACAGACTTAATGAAGGATCCTGATGTTAAACCAGATGAAGCAAGGATGGAGGACAAATTGATCTGCCCATGGGCTCTCCATGTCTGTTGATGCACTGGACACCGTTGGGAAGTCTAGGAGGAACTCTAAGTTTGTTAGGGGTTTGGAGTCTGCTGGAAAAGCCCAAAGCTGTGATGTTCAGGCTGTGTAGTAGGTAACAAGTGGTTAGGATTAAGGGTGCGTGAAAAGAATAAAATGGGGATAGCAGAGCTGGGCAGCACTGAGAGAATAACCAAATAGTAGTAGCAGGCCAAGAAAGAAGGAAATCTCATACAGAATGCCACACATATATTCTCTCTTCAATTTTTACTTCATAAAATAAATCCCATTCTCTTTTGCATACTAGAGAAAGCTGTGATCAGGGAGGTAAAGTGACTTGCCCAAAGGCACACAGCCTGTGACTGGCAGAACCAAGATTTCAAAAACCAGCCTGCCTTCCTGAAAATTGATGCTCTTTCTGCTAAATCAAAGATGAGCAGTGAAGATGATCATGCTGCAGGGAGGGGGTTAGCCACTCAAGAATACTGTTCATCACATTACAGGCTGAACTCTGCCTCTTCTTCCTCTGGCAACCAAAACCATTTCATTCTCTAGGCCAGGGCCTCTGCAGGGGTGAAGGACCCTAGCCTGAGGATACAGGACAAGGGAATTGAACTTCAGGAGGCCTTAGGGTTCAGTCCCAAGAGGCTGAGGAGTCCTGGAGGAAACTTTTCCTTCCAAGAAAAGAGCTTCCCGTGCAGTGGCGTGAGGGGGAGGGGGCATCTGTAAGTCATATAACAAACACCAGACCTCTCCTTTTATACCTCATTCCTTGGGTGGGGGCCAGCAGAGGAGCCATGTCTATTTGGGAAACAGTGAAACTCAAATCACCATGAACCCTGCACTTTCTCTGTGAGCTGTGTGGACTTTGCTGAGCCTGGAGAACGCAGGCACCTTCTTTAGAGGAAGCTATATTTCTGGAAATATGACTCTCTGGATTCATGAAATCCCTGTTTCTTAGGGGATTCCCTATTTCCTTACACCGAAGGGTTTGTGTTGTTTGGTTTGTTTGTTTTTTGTTTTGTTTTTTTTCCTTCAAAGGGTAGGAGCCTTTGGGGAGGTTCCAATAAATCTTATGAATAAATGAGGGAAACTGGGGGTGGTTAAGGCAGCATAATACAGGGCCCTGAGGAGACTCCTGAGCTTTCCAGTCTCCAGCCCTGAGCTGGTTCTGCTCAGTTCAGGCCTGTGGCAGCCATCCTGCTCTAAAAGCAGATATTTCCAGAGGTCCTTTGCTTAGAATATCAGGTGCTGCTGTTTTGACATCAGACAACCCAGGAGGGAGCCTCTGAGTTCCAAGGCTAATGTGATGTGGATGGGTTAAGATAGTGGGATTTGGGACAAGATCTGTTACAGAGCCCTTTGTCTTTCTTTCAGCAAAGACAACAGAGAAACATTTTTAAAAGCTGTCTTGGTTTCTAGAAACCCACTGGAAGCAGATGGCATGTCAACAGGTCCCAGAGGCCCCAGACCTGGGAGCTTTATTGGAATGCAATTACTCTAAGTGCTGGCTGTTAGGATGAAAAGGCAGGAATGCAATTATGGTAGGAGCAGGCAGCAAGCTTTCATTGATTAACTTGTCCTGTCTGATCCCATTCCCCACTGGAGTGAATTTGAGGGCCCTGTGCCCTGCCCTGTGCCCTTGGGTTATGAGAAAGGAAAACAGTTACCGTGGACAGTGAATGCCTGAAGTGAGATTCAGCAAGGCCCTGAGCCCCTGAGGCTGCCTGAAGAACACAAGATGTGCATTTTCTAAGAAGAGGCTCTGCACACTTAAAGTTCTGCAGCCCTGAAAATGCTAAGACTCGCAGGTAAGAGGGATGGCTGATCAGATTTGCTAGAAGAAACTTCTAGAAGTCCCTTCACTTTTGCACTCCAAGTGATTACCATCCACCTGGGTTAGTTCAATTCTAGCTTCATCATTTATATGCCAGTTACTTAGCTTCTGTGTGCCTGTTTAATCTATAAAATAAAGGTTTAAAAAAAGTGTCTGTATCCTGGGTTGATGAAAGAAGTAACTGACAGAAAAACTGTAAAGCTCTTAGCCCAGCACCTCAATAAATTCTCAAAACATGAGAGCCAGATGGATATGACTATCTACTCAAGTTATGAAAATAAAGGGGAATACACATGCACATCCTTCTAGTCACGTGTGTGTGTGTGTGTGTGTGTGTGTGTGTACACGCATATGGAAGCTAGAAGTCAATGTCAGGTGTATTCCACACTCTTTCTTCACATTTTTTTAAACAGGATCCCTCAGTGAACCTGGAGCTCACCAATTGGCTAGACTGTCTGACGAGCAAGCCCCCAGGATCCTCCCGTCCCCACCTCCCCAGCACCGGGATTAAAGGTACATGTTGCTATGCCCAGTTTTTATATGGGTACCAGGAATCAAACTCAGGCTCTCACACTTGCATGGAAAGCATTTTACCAACTGAGCCATCACAGGTCCCCAAGCAGTTTTTTGACCCCAAATTTAGTCTAGATGGGAATCCACAGGCAAACCTTCAAATTGCACAAAGCCATGGGCCCCCAGGGGCTCCACACACTGCTTCCTAGAACCCTTTCCCACTAGGGTGACCCCAGCACCCAGAGAGACATCAAGATCTGGCCACACTAGGAGACAAGCTTCTTAGAAGTCGGGGGGGGGGGAGCGCATCAGTGTCAGTGTGGTGCCACTGCAGAGGAGGGGTTACCTGGGTTTAAACCCGAACCATCACCAGCTGGCCCCAACAGGGAAGTATCTGGCAATTTCAGTCACCAAAACCTTCTTGATGTTGGCATAACACAGTCAGATGCTCTGTTCAGATGGACTTCTTTATCCAAACAGGCCCTAGAAACACACCTTAGGCCTAGTATCAGCTGAGCAAACAGTGGGACTAAGATAGCAACACCCACATGTCTCCTCTTCCCCTCTCCCCCATTTTCTTTCCCTCCTCCCAGATCTGGGAGCTCTCCTCCTTCAAAACCTACAGGCTTCCCACCTGTCTTCCATCTAGGCCCTAGTCGCTCCAGATTCCATCCTCCGTACATCCATCCTCTACAGCCACAGACCCTGCTTCCAACCCAAAGCTTCCTCTAGCCCAGGGTTAGATTGGTGCATCCCAACTCCAGCAGGGAATTCCAGAGGTGAGGGCCATTGGAAGACCTTTATTTCTGTGTTCCCAGGAAGTAATATATCCAAAAGCAGGGAGGAGGAACTGGTTCTTGGCCGTGCATTCATTTATTCATCAATCATTCATTTATTCATTAATCATTCATCCCCCACACCCATCAATCATTTATCTGCTTACTTATTCATTCAGTTTGTACCTCTTGCTTGCTTTGGTTGCCACAGATGTCAGTCTGCTCTTGCTTTGATCTGTCCTCCCCTCTGTGGCAGCTGCACAGCAGATACCTTCTGATGTACCTCATAGGGTACCTGCCTGGAAGGAGCTCCCTCCTTTGGTGTGGCTCAAATCAACCAAAGAGACAATAGAGAGCTCTCTCCTCCCAGCAAGGCTGCTTCCATGTAAGCTACAGACTTCTGGTCCAGGGGATGGCGTGAGGGGTTTGGAGGCCGGGGGGGGGTCTCTAGAGCTACTCTTGGAATAATGGTGGGGCAAGCCTCACTGCATATGAGCTCTGGTTGTTTGAAAATCATTACTTTGGTTCTTCTGGTAGGCAGGGGATTCTAAGGCCCTAGGTGTGGCTGTGGGGTCTGAGTCTAGAGGACATGGTACAGAGGAGCCTGAGGTTGCTGTTCTAGAACCTAAGCTCTTAGTCTCTTGACAAGTTGCCCGGCTTCCATGCACCCTGTCGGTACCTTACCCCCTACAGTCCATCCTCAGCCAGCAGCCAGAGACCCTTTAATGTAAGTCAGATCACATGCTGCCTGTTCAAATCCCAGCCATTTGCTCAGAGTAGAAGCCAAGGCTCTCTTGACCCAGTTCCCCTTGTCCCCTATTCCTTCCCTTCTCTCAGTTCCCTCTGGCCTTGCCCTTTCTTACCTGACCAGAACACTGCTGCCTTAAGGCTTTTGCAGGAAGCCTTCCCTCTGGAACACTGGGCCACTGTTAAAAGTGGTTCACTTTCTCACCTCCAAGTCTTGGGGTGTGTGTGTGTGTGTGTGTGTGTGTGTGTGTGTGTGTGTCTGTGTGTCTGTGTGGGTCTGTGTGCCTGTGCACACTTGAGCTCTCTTGAGCACTCATCACCTTCCAACATACTGCATAATTTACTTGTTCTTTTTGCTGTTTTGAACTGTCTTTGCCTGCTAAGAGTGTGACCCTATTAGTAGGGTCTGTTCCCCTCGTGGATGCACTTGAAGCGTGTGTCTACAGATGCCTGGTACATCACAGGAGCTACTCAATCATTCCACAGATGAAAGAATGAATGAATGATGAGCGCTGAGAAACTCTGAGAATGAGGCTCGTGAAGCCATGGGCTGCGGAGTTTGGGGCTCCCTTGGGTAGAATTTAGAAAGCCCACAGTAGCTTCTGTCAGCTGTGCTGGGGAGAAAGGAGCCAGGCAAGTTGCATGCTGCCAGCCCTCCCGGAGGGAAGGTAGGCAGCAGTGTGGGCGGGGATTGCCCCAGCTCTGTGCCGCTCTGGGGCTGGCCAGCACTCTGGATGTCATTAGCTGATTTGTTCTGCTCTACAGAATATACTTTTCATATTTAGGCAGAAAAAACAGCTTTCGATCCTCCAGCCCTTTCTTCTGTGAGCTGTAGCACATGGCCTGCTTATTATGAATTAATCCTCTAAAGAGCATGTTCATTATTCTAATTTAATTGTGTTTCGTTTCAGAAAATAAACCCAGTGCGGAATAAACTCCAACACTGATCGGTTTTCAAGAAGTTAACCTAAGACAAAATACTGCTAGAGGGCAGCAGCAATTTGGAATCATTAAAGGGAACCCATGTAAATAATAAAAACAAAACTAAAATGCAGAATTAAATTAAGGAATAGGAAATTAAATTTGTGAATCTAATCTGAAATTGAGGCCTCATATGCACAGGCTTACCCTGGCTTGGCTCTTCGCTCAGAAGTGTTGGAGTGGGAAGTTCCACACAGGGGTGGAGGGCAGGGACTTTGTGGCTCCCTCCTACATTACAATGTGCTATCATGAGAAGAGGGAGGAAGGGGGCTTCCCTCCCAGAGGGTCCCTTCCAATGAACATGAAAGCTGAATTACTGTAACTGCATCTGAATGACTCATGCAGAGCCCTAGTGACTGGGGAAGGAAGACCACCTGCAGCTCAGCTCCACTATCGCTCACTAGGAGAAGGTGCTGGAAAGAAGATGGATGGGCACAGCGTGGGCTTGGGACCAAGCTGCTGGAAGCAGAGCAGCCGCTCCAGCCCTGCTCTGTGCCTGGCCCCTGCCTTCCTCCCACAGGTGGCCCAGCTCGGTAGAAACCAAAGGAATTGCTTTCTGCCCAGGCAGTGCGCTCCCCTCAACCCAAGCAGGGTCCTGGACTCCCCATCAGCACTCTGAGACCCCAGTTCTCAATAAGGGAAACTCAGACTCCAGTATCAGGACAAAGAGTCACCATGGCAGATCAGGCCTCCAGCAGGCACAAAAAGGGGCAAAGGGAGAGAGGAGTAGGGTACTGAGAAAACAGGCTTGTAGACTTTAAGGTGCCTGTGTATTAGGGGCACACAGTTAGCATGTGGCTCATGCTTCCTTGGATTTTTCCAGGAGTATTTAGGCCCTGTCTCTGGGGTGTTTTCTCTCTTTCCAGCCTCCCAAGTCAGTCTGGAGTCACAGATATTCCTCCAACCTGGTACCAGATAGAGGTTGGACAAACTCGCACCTTCCCGAACCTCAGTCTCTCCTTAGGTGGTAATCATAATGTTTGCCCCTCAACTTGTCATAAGGAGTGAGCAGGGTAAAGCACCAGCACAGAACAGCCCCCACCACTTCTGCCAGCTCCTTTTCTGTTGCACCAGGACTTGTTCACACACACTCTGCACATATGTGCACACACATACACACAGCAGGCTCATCTTCTGTAGAAGGTCTTGGGCTGTTGTTTTCAGAAAATAACATGTGGTTGGGGAAAAAAGCCGATCAATGGCTTCCTTTGAGTCACAAAAGCAAACAATCAGACAGATGGCCATATCCAGGGTCGGGGGAAAGTTTTCCATTTCGATCTTCATTTGGGGTCTACTTAGATAAATTAGCACCTTACAACAGATATTTTTTGTTTGTTTTGAAACAAGAAAGAACACAAACCATAAAAAGAAAAGAGGGAGGTGCCCTGAATGTGATCAAAATACATTGTATGAAATTCTCAAAGAATCAATACAAATATTTAATAAAAGAAGGAAGAAAGGTGAGGAGAGAGGGAGACGATGTGGGAAGAAGATAAACAGGAAGGAAGGAAAAAGGGGTAGGGAAGGGCAGAGTCACTTTACTGTCTTGTAGTATGAGAGGGCAGGTATGTGATGCATGTACATATATGTGTCAGTGTGTGTATGAGCATGTGGAGGCAAGAAGTTGACATCAGATATCTTCCTTGTTTTCTCCCAGTGGGATCTGGGGCTCACCAATTCCACTGGCCAGCGAGCTCCAGGGATCTTCCTATCTCTGCTTTCCCACTGAATTGGGATTGTAGGCATACATTACGGCACCCAACTTTTCCCTGGGTGCTGAGGATTGAAATCAGGTCCCACCGAATCATCTCCCCACTCCCCAATCACTTTTCCTTATATAATTTGCATTCTAAAATCTTGATCAAGGAACTGATTATTAACATAATGTAGGCTGCCCTGTTGTTGATTCATTAATGAATTTTACAGTGATTATACCTAAAACTGTCAGGCATGGAGATAAGAAAGGTGAAAAGAGTTAAAAGTTCCCTTGAATTCCCTGGCCATCTCTCCTGATCTCACTTTGCTAACTGTGCCACGTCTCCTACCCATCCCTCAGCCTGTAACAAACTGAGGCACCATATTGTTCAGCCAATCTCAAAGCAAACCTAGAAACCCCAGAGCAACTGTGGGTGTGGATCCAAGATCAGAAGAAGAGCCACATCGGTGACAGTGGAAAGGAGCAAGAGGGCCAAGCCCTGGCCTAAGACATCGCAGAGAAGAATGTAAGGACCTGAAGGCTGGTGCCAGGCCAAGAAGACCATGAGGTTGACCTACTAGATCCACAGGCAAATGCTAGAAAATCATCCCTCTGCTCTTGAAGGCTAGTTTAAGAAAAAAGCATGGATAGCCCAGCATGGTGCCACATGCATGCAGTCCTAGCACTCAGGAGGCTAAAGGAGGAAGATTATAAATTCAGGGTCAACCTGAGCTATAAGTAAGACCCTGCTGAGAGAGAGAGAGAGAGAGAGAGAGAGAGAGAGAGAGAGAGAGAGAGAGAGAGAGGAGAGAGACCCATTGCCACATGTACAAGTATTAGGTCATTTAATCCCTGAAACCACCACGTAAGAAGGTATTGTCCCCATTCTATAGATGAGGAAGTTGAGTCCAGAGAAATCCAACACAATGCCCATCTTAACAAGAGAACAGCAACACTGGGGGTTGAACACAAACAGTGCTTCCAACTGGAGCCTGCTAACCACTACATGGTGCTTCCAGGTTGTCACTCACTCCCCTGATCACAAACCTGTCCATAGAGATCCTAAACACAGGCCACATACAAGAATGCTTTCTGGGGGCCTTCAGTGACTCGCATCTGGAAACAGGCTGCTGTTTCCAAAATGCCTTCCCACTTTTCTCCCTGGGTCCTATGGGGGAAGGAAGCTGGGTGTGCACGGTCATCCTTACCTTCTGGCAAATGTTGTGGCCTGGGCTCTGTGGGCTATGCGGCTTATCGACAAGACCGTGCTTGATTGTGTTTCATGGATGGGCTGCTCACAGCCTGTGAGGGCAACACCAGCTTGGCATCCAGTGGAACATTCTGGGAGGAAACAACCTTGTCAGTGTGCAGGTACTTGTTTAAATTCCAGACCTCAATTTTAAGACACACATCTGCAGCGGGTATATGTACTCTGATAGATAAAAACAGAAATGGTTTTCCCTTGTATCTGTATTATTAGATTTGACCTCCCATAGAAACAGCAAAGAAAGAGTGGAAAATTAAAGGTGATTTGATATTAGCCTCCCATTCATATTAGAAAAAGTAACTGCTCTTGCGGTTTTCCTCACAGAGGTGTCTTTATTCATTTGACATGCCTTTAATAACTAATTCTAGTTGTCTGGTTGCCAAGAAAGATTTCCTACGGGCAGACTTGAAAGTGACTCGGAACTCTTTGCATGCCCGGCTTCAAATGATCCCAGAACAGTAAACATCAGCTTGCCTCCAGACATCTGAAGTGTGGGAATAACATGAAAGGGTGAACAGGAATCGTTCTGCAGGCTGCATATGCTGTGAGCGGAGCTGTCTGGCAGAGGCTGGAGCTACACGGACCAGGCATAGTCAGATTTGGAAATAATCTCATGAATTTGATCTGTGGAGTCAGCCAAACCAAATGATTTATTTCAAGAAAATAAATCTGCTTTGGGGCCAGAACTATCCAGGTCAGTCATAAACAGACTGAGCTTTCCTCTGGGTAGACCAGGAGTGGGCAGAGAAACACAGGGAAAGCCACAGAGATGGAAGCCAAGAGCGCACACTGTAAATATTCACTGCAGTGATAGTCGTCTATAGATGCCAAACTGGGCAGATGGCATATGTGATCCCATTTGAGCTTCACAACAATCTGATCAGTAAGATAACAGTGTCATTGTTACCATTCTACAGGTGTGAAAAAGCCTCTGGGATGGTAAATCACTTGCCTAGCAGGCACAGTTCCACGGGCAGTGGTCCCCTGGTGGTTTGTTGGGTGCTTCCCTTTTCTTCCTGGGCATATGGCAAGATGGCATTTCCCAGACTCCCTTGTAGTTACTGCAGCTAGGAGACTCAATGTTGCTCAAAAGAAAGCAAATGGAAGTTATGTCTCCATAAAACCTGTCTACCCACAAGTCTCTTTTCTTAGTCAGTGACTGAATGAAGAGGATTCCAAGAACCAAAAAGAGGCTAGACCCTGGATATGGAAGAATAGAGATCTTTAGTAACTGTTTTGAACAGAGTCCACCTTTATGAACCTGCATCAGAAGGTTATTTGAGTTAGAAATAATCATGCAATGTGTGGAGCCCCTGGAACATGATCGTTGGTGCCAGTTAAAAGCTAAATGAATAGAATAAAAATACTTCAGAATGCAAGGTCTCCAAATCCACGCTTGACCTCTTCCTTATCTGTAAGCACACTGGGTCTGGTCAACCCATCCCCAGGGGACATCAGGTAGGAAGACCCTCTAATTTTTTTTTCAATGTTGGGGACCAAACACAGGGTCTCAGAGCAAGTACTCTACCACTGAGCAACACCTCCTCCATTTCCTCTTTTGAGTCTCTGACCTACTTCTTGCTCTAACTGGTCTGAACTGTCTCTCTCTCTCTCTCCCTCTCTCTCTCTCTCTCTCTCTCTCTCTCTGCTTTACTGGCAAAGCAGATATGTTTCTGTTTTTTAAGATTTTGATTAAATACATATCCTATCTCATGGCTAATCCATGTCCATCATGGGGCTCTGTAGTTGAGTTGTTTTTGATTTCTCTCAAGTAGAAACATCTATTCAGTGACTAGTGTCTCCTCTCTCTTCCAGGCTTCATCATGTCTTGTCTAGTTTTATCTTAACACCTTCCAAACATGTCTCTTCCTCGCCTGTCCATCATCTCGTGCCTCCAAAGGAAACTTCCTAAAATAAACCAGCATCCTCTCCTTTAAATTCTTCCATATGAAGTCCACCAATAGCAAACGCACAAATACCCTTTGAACAAGAAATCTCCTATCTATACATTTACAGATTTGTGTGCAGAGTAATTTTTCATATGAGGATATTCACTGAATCATTGTTTTTAAATAGCAAAAAAAAGACACAAACAGCCACAGGCAGAGTTTTATTAAATAAACTGTGGCGCACAATAAGTTCTACTTAAAACACTCTAATATCTGATTAAATATAATGGGCAAGGTACATGCTAACAGTGTGAACAGGTACTGGGGTCATATAGTCTACATACATGTTTGCAAAGACTAACAACTCTTTCTACAATAATGCACAAGAAAAGTAATAACAGCAGATGCTTCTGGAAAGGGAACCAGGGGCTTAGGGTTCAGGAAAGAATTGTTTGAAGAATTCACTCTATGGATGTTACAACTTTAAAACATTAAAATAAAACCCTGCTTCCTAGCACTTATTTGATAAAACCCAAATCCTTTAGTATGAAACGCTCTGCACATTCTGGCTCCAACATGTTTTCCCTGCTGCTCTCTCACTCAACCACACCATTCTCTGAACATTCCTGTGTTCCCTCATCTCTATGCCTTTGTTTGGGTCTCTCCCTCCCTTGGAAAGTCCCATCCCTGCTCAGCAGAAACTAATCTCCTCTGTTATCTCCCTGCTTTCTTTATACAGCCCCGTGTATTATGGCTCTTTATCCTAAGTGAGTCTGCCTGAAGAGTAGTGCCTTTCTTTCCAAAAGGATGGCATGATGTCTTCTACAAACTCTTCCAAATATGCCTGCACTTGGGCCAGTGATAATCCTTCATGTCTCAGTAACAGCATCTTGGAATGGCTGGAAACAGGGAGAAGGAAGGGCTCATCCTTTTCCCTAGGAAACTAACAGCATCACCAATTTGCCCCATTAGGATGGAGGCTAGATAAGGTGAGGAATACGGCTCAGCCTGGGACATCCTGCAAGACATCCTCCTCATGTGTTCCACTCCCAAGGCCACTTCTCTCACCAAGTCAGTGCTGCTTGATGAGCTAAAGACCAAGCATAGGCTCTACAGAATCAGGTGGATTGCCTGGTGCTTCCTGGAAAGAAAGACATCCATTGCCCTGGACCACAGTCTGGGGTTTAAAGTCAGTTGTCACAATAATTTGAAGCCTATTAAGTTTATTTATGTTCCAAAGCAGGTCCACTAGAGAAGGACCATCATAGTCGTAAATATCAGGGCTGCTGCTCTCCAGGCACATCTGGCCTAGGGCCCCTCCCCTTCCCTAGCTCTGCAGGCCTTTGCTAAATGGGCAGGAGCCCTACACTGAGTCAACAAGGACCAATCCTGCCAGCCCAGCCGGTACAGCACATACACACTTCTATGTTTTTGTGTGCTGTTGTGATACGTATTTGAGCAAGGTTCAGATACTGAAGGGAGTGACGGTCTTCTCCCATCCTGCCTATATCATATACAGATGTGGGAGCCTAGGAGTAGAGGCTTACTCCTCAAAGGTGTCCTCAGACTGGCATTGGACCTGCAGATCTGGTGGCCCTTCTAATCCAGTCTAGTCCATAAAAGAATAAAAGACTGATTTTGTGTCTACTGAAAGTGCTCTCAGACTTCGTGGCTAGATGAGGAGCTCATCATTTTACCCATCCATGTGGATTAGTAAGCCCACTTAGTTCTAAGAGTAGTGTTTTCCAAAGCATAACCCATTGTGTGACAATCTTGTAGGATTTTACATGAAAAAGTGAAGGAGATTCTGTGGTTTAAAAAAAAAAAAAAAAGTTATGAAGCACTGAATCCTATAGCCTCCTCTGGGGAGATTCAAAATGCACATTTGTATATCAAAGGCGTGGACTCCTACAATAAAGAGTTGTATTTAACCCAAGCATTCTCAAATATGTTTTCTCCCTTTCAGTGACATTTACAGACATCCCTTGACATGGGACACATTTGGGAAAAAGCTGCCTTTAGAATCCTGTCACTCCCCAGTGCTGCCCAAGCAGAGGAACACTTCTCTAACTGCCCCACCCTGCCCTCTACTTTCAAGTGTTGGGCAGCCCAGGAATGGGCCATCTCGCTCTCTGTAGGCTTTTTCCTTCTCTGCCTCAGCCCAGGAAACTGGCAGAGGAGCAACAGCTTCAACCTCTATCACTCGAGCTCATCCTCTACCTACCTGGAGTTTAGCGCTCAGTCTCTAACTGTTGTCTCATTTCATCTTTACTGTCCTCCCCCTTTGTTTTAAGGAGTAAGATGAGAAAATTGCTGTTTGCCCTGCTTCCCAAGCTTTTCTCCACCTTCAGGAAGCCCCACTTAATAACCGAAATATGCACTCTTGGTTTAGGGCTGAGGTTGTCAGTGTGGTTCCAGGATCAGCACCATCATGTGAGAACTTGATAAAACTGCAAATTTTCAGAACCTTCCTAAATTAGATGCTCTGGGGGTAGGGATCCAGCAACTCCTGCTCTAACCAGTCCTCCAAGTGAGTCTGATGCAAAACCGTTTGTCTAAGGTTTTGGTAATCACTTTCTCTGAATGGAATCTATTGTAACCCATTCATAATTTTTTAATTATTCCACAGCCAATTCCAAAAGAACATGGACAGCCAATAGTAAAAGGTTTATGTGGTTAAACAAGTTTACAGATAAACCACACACTCCTTTCCAGTATCTGTAAGGCTCACTCCTGGACTTTCTCCAGATTCCCATAAGGCCCTCCTTGACCATTTCCACATAGCCACCTCTTCCTGCTCCCCTTCCCTCTTCTGCTTTGTTTTCCACCTTAGCACTTATCACCATGCAATCCCCATGCCATTTGCAGGTTCATATATTTATTTTCTCTCTGCT
Organism: Nannospalax galili; assembly: GCF_000622305.1. NCBI lineage: Eukaryota > Metazoa > Chordata > Mammalia > Rodentia > Spalacidae > Nannospalax > Nannospalax galili. The sequence continues at coordinate 2,467,897 of NW_008340854.1, forward strand.
CCCTCATACATATTTCTTGAAAATATGAACCTTGCTATGAGAAGGCAAGTGAGAACTGCAGCTGTGATTGAATGAGTTCCACTCTGAACCCCTGGAAATCAAAAGAGATTCGAGGATCTCTTTATCCAATAGTGGGGAATCAGACATTCTGCCTGGGAAGGACAGAATCAGTAAGCATCCTCCTTATTCCCAGTAGGCTCCTGCATTTAGAGGTAGAAGTGAGGGACCCAGACTCAGGCTCTGGGCTGCAGACAGAACAGCCCTGGAAGCCCACGTTGATTCCATTCCCACTGTTTCCAACTCAAGATGTATCTTCTCTCCAGGAAGAAACCAGCAGACTCCTGCCCACACAAATTATAAGAAAATGTCTGTTTATTTACAGCCTGAGTTTAATCTATGGAATCTGTGTATGTGGATTCAACCAACCGTGGATCGACAATATTTGGAAAAAATGTGTCTGTGCTGAACATACACAGACCTTTGTTCTTGTTCTTATTCCCCAAACGATACAGTATAACAACCATTCGTTCTGTATTTACATTGTGCTAGATATTATAAGCAATCTAGAGGTGATTTAAAGTATATGAGAGGATCTGTATAGGTTATATACAAATAACACTTCAGCTTACAAAAGGACTTGAGCATCTGTGGATTTTGATATCTGGGAACTTCTGGAACCAGAGACCCCCGGGATACTGAGGAATGATGTTACTCATCTTTTATAGTTGAAACGCCGTGGGGCACAAGAGCAGGCGCTGGAAAAGTGTTCCACCATGTTGAGTTCTTGTTCAACTGCCTGGAAGAGTAACCCCCACCTCGGGAGAATGTATCTAGCACTGATAAATTTATAAAGTATTTGACCTTTAATCAATCCTAATATTTTCAATCCGTAGAGCCTTCTTAAACGCCTGCAGCCCTGCCCCTGGACCCCTATTCATCACAATTACTGCTCCAACTGTCGGAGGCAGGGCATGAAACAGCGCATGCTGATGTCCAATATTTTATCACTAATAAAGAGAAACATCCCAAGTATTTGCACAGTTCTGATACTTTCCAGCCCTGAGCCCAGGAAAAGGGGGAGTGCAGTGATTTATGCTCACTGCCCGGTATTGTTAATTGGCCTTCTCAGTCGGGGAACTTGGGCATTTCTTTTCTTTTGCCTTCGAGTCACAGGCCACATTGTGGAGAAAGCAGTCAGTGAGAGGGTGCAGGAGGCCCCAGAGCACCAAATAGGCCCTTCTTTCACATCTGGGAAATGCCATGAAGCACTAAAAACGGCAGTTTTTCAAGATCACGATTTGGCAAGTGCTTGCCTACACTGGTGGCTTCACAAACAGACGTCATGTTTATGAGGAATTTTGTTCCAGTTGTCGCCACGGCTACAATCCTTCCTGTGTTCTTTGCCTTCCAGCCTCCCCTAACCCCCATCCCCAGGCAGAGTGGCCACCCAGTCCAATTCCCTCTCCACTCTTAAGTCCCCACCTCTCTGCCTTCCAGCTCCAAGCAGAAGAAACCTCTATTTGTAGACACAATGTTCAGAAGACCACACACACACACACACACACACACACAGAGAGAGAGAGAGAGAGAGAGAGAGAGGCTGCATCTACATGGCACCCAAACATCTGGATGGAATGTAAACAGAATAAGCAGATGTTTCTCCTTCAGAACAGCAGGTGTCTTGGCAAAGTCCTGGGTCTCAGGCTGGAAGGGAAAGGCTCCTCCTGAGATCCAAGTCCCCTGAGAGGCTTGGGAGAGCTCCATACCATTACTCTCGTCAAGGTCTCACAGAGTAGAAGGAGCTAAGGAAGCCAGGCACCCTTGGAAACCGGTGATGATGAGATTGGGTGTGGAAAATGCCACCACCTTCCAGGAGAAGGGGCCCTCCCAAGGAAGAAGAAAGTCTGAGCAAAACTGCTTAGCCCAGGGTCTAACACCCAAGCAGAACTGGGTTATAGGGACACACGACAACTCTAAAAGCAGCATCCAACTCCCCTTTCCCACTCCATCTTTTACCTGACAGAAGACAGGGCGTATACCCTATCACATTAATAAAGATGGGTTGAAATACTCATGAAAGGCATGGGGGACAGAGGACAGTGAGGAGCAAGAGGGACAGAACCCATGGATATCAGAGGCAAAAAAAAAATAAATTTTAAAAAAAGATTAATTGGCTGCACTTGCCTTCCTTTAGCTCCTTCTGCTCTCTCTAGCCAAACTGTGTTCCGCTAACATTCTTCTCCAGTGCCTGGCCAGAACACTGGACACCCTTCCTCTTCACTCACCCAGCCTGTATAATACACACACTTCCCAGCCTTTGTGTGACCCTCAACACACTCCTTCAGATCTCTCTTGTGCTCTCCCCCTCTTCTGTCCCCAATGTAAAACCTAACACATTCCCCATTCCTCTCCTCAGCTAAGCACTGTGCTAAGCACAGTCCCACCCCCAATTCCTCCAGCCCCAGGCTTAGCACTACACACATTCTCCAGGCCCTTATCTCTGCCCTAGTACTGGGTGCAACACTAACACGCTCCCTCAGCCCTGGCCCGACTCTCCCACCCCTTGGGTAAAGCACTATCACATGCCCTTGGCGCCCACTAGCTCATATCTGTGACAACAAGTGCATTCCACAGGGCAGCCTTCCTTCGGAGCAGCTGTTCCACTGTACTATCTCCAGAAGATTCTTGCCCTCCTGCAGTGATCTTTGATTTAGCTCAGAGCAAACAACCATGGGATGGGGGTGGGAGGTGGAGTTGAGAGAGACAGAGTTAGCTGTCCACTGATTGTTAGAGTTGATGCCCAGGACAAATATCTTTCTTTGACTTCAGTGCTTCTACCTGTGAAACTGAGCTGCAAACTGACCTCAAGTATCCATGGGAAAAGATCTGATTTCCATAACAGATGACTTCCATAACAAATCAAGAACTGAGCCATGGTGGACCAGGTGGACCAGGGAGATGTTTCAGTGGGTAAAGCACTTGCTTTCCAAATGTTCCAAACTCAGTTCCTGAGTTTGGATCCCCAGAGTCCACATAAAAAGTTAAGTGTTGTGGCACACATTTATAATCCCAGTAATGGTGAGATAGATGGGAGGCAGAGACAGGCAGATTTCTGAAAGCTTCCTAAACAGCTAGTCTAGCCTACTTGGCAAAGTTCCAGGTCAATGAGAGCCCACCCCAAACAAAAGGTAGAAGGTGCCAGAAGAATAACACGGAGGTTACTGATGCCCGAGGCTACCCTCTGACCTCCACACATGTGCACACAAACACATACAAAAGAACAAAAATGAATCTCTCCTTTGATAAGGAGTTTTGGGAGATTTTTCTAGTGTTTGGGGGAAATTAAATTGTTAAGCACTACAGAAAGACTCTGAGTTTTCCTCCTGAAGAATTTTATCCCTGATAACATAGCAGCCCTGTCAGAATGGGGAGGGGGGCTTCTTTTTAGGCTAGGGGTGTTTGGAGGAAGAGGTAGGCTTCAGACCCAAAGAGAGCTGAAGTCCGGGTGACCCAGTCCTCCTGCCCCCAGGTAGCCCCGCTTTTTAGCTTCATGGTTTAGAAGTTTATAGGAATTCTGGATCCATGGTTTCCTATGGTCGCTTTTACAGATCTTGTTAATTTATTACCCGTGGTTACACTTTTAATGGAAATCATGAAGAAATGGCAAAAGAAACATGAGCTAATTTTTTTCCAGTGACACATTTCACTGCTATTTAAATAGTTGTTTTGCCAAACCAAACACAGCGCTTACAGCCAGCAGTGACACATGAAGGGGATCACTGTGGCAGGCTGGGCCTGCGGCCTCCAGAACAGGCAAGACTTTCTCTCAGCTTCCCCAGGGGCCGGATGCCAAAGGGGGCAGGGTGGAGGGACTAGAGCCCCAGTGTTGGTGACCACAGCTCCCACCCTCCTCAGGCAGGGCTTGGTGTCCACTCTTCACCCATGGAGGGACTCTGGAATAACTATGCCCCTTCAGCCTTGGGATTCGCCCCCCCCCATGGCTGCCTGGCCCCCCACTACAGGATGATTTGGTCTCGCCTATAACTGGGAACATTACTGGGTTATATAAAACCAGATAGAGACTTTGGGGAAACCCAGGCCAGCTTCATTCCAGTTCTGTGGTGCAGCGACAGTGTTGCTGTGACCACACTTTCACAGGGCTCCTTTGTTGGACAAACCCAGGGCCTCTGACTTCTCCTCATCAAAACAACCCTCCACCTTCCACCAAGGCCTCTGAAACTCTCCCACCCTAATGGGGGGTGGGGGCTGTGATGTCACTATGCATGTATTAACTTCTCAAGAGGTGAACTGAGATTGTGTCACTTGATGAGAGGGATTCCAGGACCTGGGAATAGGCCCGCAGAGCTCTAGCCATGGCTGGTGGGGGAAGTGGTGATAGGTCAAATATTCTCACAACAGCCAGCCAAGTCATAACATCCCTGAACTCAAAAACACAGTGGGATTGAGGGAAGCCAAGCACTAGGGTCTCACTTAGGTTTTGGAGACCTTAAGTCTGTTTCCCAACTTCAGAGACCCCATGAGAATCCAATGACATCCACACTCTCCCCATACCTCCACTGATGCCCAGTAGTAAAAGGGGCTCCAAGAAGGGAACACAGAATAAAGAGGTGGCTTCCTGGAGGGAGGCACCCAGGCCAGCAGGACCTTGGGTGGGGCTTCTACTAGGTGCAGAACAAGACTGGCTACTTCCTGGATCCCAAACTAAGGGGATGCTCTGTGTCTCCCACACCCCTGCTGAATGTCAAGGTAGACAGAGCAGAGAACAGCTGTGTCAGAATCCAGGCAGCAAGCATGCTGACACACCAGGGGAAACCACGCTCCCTTTTCTGCCTTCCAGGGAGAACCCCCACTTCAATGAGGCTTGGGAGAGAAGTTAACTGTCATCCTCCCTTCACCAAAAAGTATATTAAATTCACTGACCACATTTTTCCAAGCCCAAGTGCAGAGGACATTAGATCAATGCACTCAGGCTGGGCTATGGTGTGCTAGGCACCCCACACATTTTATTTTGCATTATTAATATTTAAACCAAAGCAGCTGTGCTCAGCATTTACAGAGCCCAGAGCCTGCCCAAGGCTTCTGTGGTGACTTTTCCCTGAGGCCAGATGTACCAGCTAGCAAGACCACTGTTGGCCCTCCTGTCTTTGGCCTCCTGGAGTGAACTTTCCAGCAGCTAGCCATTCATTGGTGACATTTCTGGACAAGGGGGACTGGTGGTAGATCCTGACGTTCTGGCTTAGCTGAAACTCCCTGAGGGAGCCAGTAAGGTGAGAGCATCTCTTTGAAGCACCAAACTCCCCTCTGGGCCCTTTGTCTCAGGGTCAGGAACTCTGGGCTTGCCAACTTCAACATCAGAACAGCTGATTTTACACAAAGCATTTGTACTTTGGAGCCTGGGGTTCTCCCTGTAGGTTTTGGGAGTCAAACCTCATCTCTAATACTGTCTTCTAGACCCTTCTGGAGTCTCTACACTGCAACTTGATTATTAGAACTTTTGCAACCTGCCTAAACTCTTCCATCTCTGCCTGAAGTTCCCCAGAACCCTGTGCTTGCAGTCATGAGGATGTTGTCTGTCCCAGATACAATTCTGCAAACCCCCTATGACTTTTATTTGTCTTTATAGTCCCAGGATGCATTCCCTCCTTCATACCTGACACAGTGACTTACTATCGCTTTCTCTAACACTTTATGCATGAATTGTGGGTATATCTCATTATATCGCCGCAACCTTTGTTTCTATACTTACAAAAAAATCCCACAGTATTTGTTGAGTGCTTTCTGTGTGTGCAATGCTTTGAGTATTGTATAGCATGCAATTCTCACACCACAACCCATCTCTGAGATGAGTGCTACAATTATCTCCATTTTACAGAAGCAAAACCGAGATTTATGGATGATGAGTAGCTTGGCAGAAGCTACATAGCTAGACACTATGTATTTTCCCCAGTGAGTCAGGCCCAGATTCAAATTCCAGCTCCACCTGAATTTAACTTGCCTGCAATTCTGTTTCCCTGTTAGCGATTTGGGGAAAACAATAACACTAACCTTGATTTCATTCCTCAGTCAGTTCAGTCCTGCTTGAGATGGATGACAAAAATGGAAGAGGTTATAGTCCATAATGTTGAAAAGAGTAAACGAACGAAAATACGTGGAAGAGAAGTGCAAAGAAGCAATGAGAAAGACCGCCGGAAAGACCAAAGCCCCGCACAGCTGAAGCCCGGTGGTCCAGCGCCTGCGTGCCCCCCTCCTTTCCCCGCCTCCGCCATGCCCAAGACAAGGGCTGAAGGGGTTGCTCAAGGAGATAAAGCCAAGGTGATGGACGAGCCACGGAGATCTGCAAAATTATCCGCTAAACCTGCTCCTCCAAAGCCAGAGCCCAAGCCTTCTTAAAGGCACCTGCAAAGAAGGGAGAGAAGGCGCCCAAGGGGAAAAAGGGAAAAGCTGATGCTGATGATGGGAATAATCCTGCAGAAAACAGAGATGCCAAAATAGACCAGGCACAGAAAGCCAAAGGTGCTGGAGAAGCCAAGTGAAGCTGTGCGTTTTTGATAACTGTGCACTTCTGGTAACTGTACAGTTTGAAATACTATTTTTTTAACTGTTTATTTAATGACCACATACTTAGAAGAAGCATTTCATTACAACAGCATTGACATATTCAATAACAATTTCCCGAGCTAAGATGCATCTCTTTCAAAATTGGCTGTAAATTTTTAGGTTTACAGTTGAATTAATACAGTTATACAATATGGTACTCCATATAAATCCTTTAAGACAAAATTAAATGAGGTTTTAACCTTTAAAAAAGATCTCCATTTTCATTATTAAAATACACAGTTTCATACAGAAAAGTTCATAATTCACTGAGCTCCTTGGCATCTGAGCATGGATATAAAGTCATCAGGTAGATTTCAATGGTAATGTTTTTCATGTCTACTAATTATTGGGTTGCTCCTTGTCTTGGTTCTCTTTTTTTAGTTCATTATATATTCTGGTTATTAAACCTCTGTCAGATGTGTCTCTGGTGAAGATTTTTCTCCCATTCTGTGGGTTTTCTGTGTGCTTCCTTGGTTGTCTCCTTTGATGTACAGAAGCTTTTTAGTTTAATAAGGTCCCATTTGTTAATTCTTGCCCTTATTTCCTGAGCAATTGATGTCCGGTTTAGAAAATCCTTTCCTACGCCTATATCTTGTAGGTTTTTCCCAATGTTTTCTTCTAATAGTTTCAGAGTTTCAGGCTTTACATTGAGGTCTTTGATCCATTTGGAATTGACTTTTGTGCAGGGTGAAAGACAGGGGTTTAGTTTCATTCTTCTACAAGTGGAGATCCAGTTCTGCCAGCACCATTTGCTGAACTTACTGTCTTTCCTCCAGTTAATGTTCTTGGCCCCTTTGAAATACTATTTTTTATCAAGTTTTATAAAAATGCAGAATTTTGTTTTACTCTTTTTTTAAAGCTGTGTTGTTAGCACACAGAATTGTTGGTGGGGGCGAGGACGGGACGGGGACACAGATACATATGTGTAACTAACAAAATGTCTCCCAAGCTGGATTGATGTGGGGGAAACACCTTTCCCTGCTAGCTTTTGAAGGACTCTTCTTGGCTCCCAGGAGGGTATTTCCTGATGCTGGTGCACATGACCACCTTGGCACATAATGCCCCGTGGTATGGGAAAATTCAAAATTAATTTTTATATCCTCCTCTCCCTCCACCTTCAAATCAACATAGACTTAACTCCCTTAAAACTAGAGACCTATTGGGACCTGACCCCCTAAATTGGTTTTGCCATTACATTGGGCAATCTGGACTTTGCAGGGACATCACTGCCACCATTCCTCAGAAGAGCAGTGGTTCCTTTTCTAAAAGATTGTGCATCTTCAGATTGATAATTCCGCCATGTCCATTTCATTTCCTGAAAGTCAGTGTTGGCTTGTTGAAAAGCTGTTAAATAACATGCCTAATGTGAAATGCCAATCCGCACTCTAAACTTTCCCTATTCAGAGCATCAAATGAAGACATCACTGGATTTTATAGTGGCTTTCTGATTTTGATAGTCCGTACAAGAAGGGAGTTTGAAAGTTCTTGTATACTGTTAATGATTGTCTACCATGTCCTGCCTGAAATACCATGACTGTTCATGAAAAGTGTCTTTAGTAAAGCTGGATACAGTTTGGCTTGGGGAAAAAAAAGAAAGAATACGTGGAAGGTATCAATCTAATCTAACCCAGCTCCTGCCACATTTATAAACACACATACACACACACGCACACACACACACACACACACACACACACATACACATATCACTGTCTGGGACATCACGCTGTGCTTTGGCAATAAAAATGGTAATGATGTGTCATGATGGTATATATTGCAGGGCTCCCTAAGCACCACCCTATGGATACCTCATGTAAGCCTCACAGCTATCATAAACCAAGTATTATTATCATGATCCTGTTCTAGATATCTGTAGAACACACCACTGCAAAACCTGGTGACTTAGGAAAATAAAATAACATTTGATTTGCTCATAAATCCACGATTGGAGCCTAATAAGTATTTCTCTCTGCTCCCTTCTGCTCTTTCAGCACTGGCTGGGCCAGCACAAAGAAAGAGGGCACCCTGTTCCGAAAGCACTCATCTGTCTGTTCCTTGATGCTGACAGGCCAAGGTCATGACTGGGACTCTCAGCCAAAACCTACACAGACCCTATCTGATGGGTTGGGCTTCCTCAAGACCTGGTAGCCACGTTCTGATTCAGTTGGGGGAGAAAAAGAGAGCGTACTAGCAGAAACTTGCTATGGCCTAGTCTAGAAGTCACGCAGCACCATTTCTGGCAAGTTCTGTGTATTGAGGTAATTCACAAAGACCTGCCTAGATTCAAGGGGGAGATCCATTTCTCAGTGGAAGATGGCCTGGTTGTGGAAGAGTACCTGGCATTGACATGCTGTTGTAGTCTGTTTGGGAAAACATACCCAAGAGAACATTGAGGCTAAGGGTGTTGATAGATGAACTCTGAGTAACAGAACAAGAACTTGAATCCTGATCTTCCTGCTCTATATCCTGCACTTTTCCCTCCATACATTGTGCCTTCCAATCCTGTGGATCAAAGGGTGCTGTAAAAAGGCTGAGTGAGTCCTCCCCACAAAGAGAACCAGGCATCACCTTTTGTCTTTATTGCCCAGCCACGTTGAGCTGGGAGGCCACGAGCCAGACCTGGAAGCCCTGGTGTGTTGGGGTGAAGTAAGAAGGAATGACAGCAGACAGCTACTAGGATATGGAATTCTAGACAACAGCAGGGCCTGAAAAGACCTTGGGTAATACGGAGAGGTTTTGGAAAATGTGAGTTTGATGCCAGCCTCAAAGAAGGAGAGAGGAAGACTTGTGGAGGGGGAGAGGGCAGTCCTGAGGGGCAGACTGGAGAAGGTGAGGGGATTCCAGTTGGAATGGGAGAGTTTATTAGTCTAGAAACATTGAACCTGAACCTCAAGGCTGTCCAAACCCTCTGGCTGATACAAGTAAATCACAGGGATGTAATTCTAGCTCATGCTGCGGAGCCCTGGTTGAGTCAGAGGAGATGAGAAGGCCCTGATTTCTGCATAGACCATCAAGTAACCAAGCACACAGCTTCTCTCACTAGCCCAGTGCTAGAGCATAGAGGATCAGCAAGGGGCCCTGAGAGATCCCTGCCCAAGGCCAGGAGCAGGAAGGAGGATGTCCTGGTATACTTTCTGTTGCTATGACAAAACACTGACCAAAACCAACATGGGGAGGAAGGGGTTTATTTCAGCTTACATTTCCAAAGCACAGACCATCTTTGAGTTAAGTCAGGGCAGGAACTCAAGGTAAGAACCTGAAGGTAGGAGCTGAAGCAGAGATCATGGAGGAATGCTGCTTACTAGCTTGCTTCCCCTTGGCTTGCTCAGCTACTTTTCTTATATAGCCCAGGTCCACCTGCCCAGGAATGACACCACCCCCAGTGAACTGGATCCTCCTACAGCAACCACCAATCAAGAAAATGCCTGGAAGACACACCCACAGGTCAGTCTGATGGAGGAAATTCCTCAGTTGAGGTTCCCTCTTCCCGGGTGACTCTAGTTTGTATCAAGTGGCAAAATTAACTCACACAGAGGAAGCTGTAGAGGTTGGGCTTCAAGCCATCTGACCCTCAAGGGTCTATTTGGAAATGGACTGGTGCTTCTGAGAGTGCTGGTGACTGACCCATTGGGCTCCAGCAAGTCACATCCCAGTCTTCACATACTGAGCCATCCAGCCAGTCAGCAACACCCAAGCAGGCCAGTTATGACAACAACAGCACGCGACACTCATGTGCACAGCAACCTTGTTCCACCATCCACACTTGTTGACCTTGGGCAGCCACTTAACCTCACAAAGGCTGTTTCCTTGTCTACAGTGAAAGCACAGAGCCCACAGGAGCCTTATATAAGATTATAAACCGTTAAGTACCTACCATGGGCCCTGACATAAATGGAATCAATAAATAGTCATTCTCACTCCCTCACCTTTTCTTCTTTTATGTAAACCCAGTAACAGAATTCAGCCTAGAGCTCATCCAACCCAGACTTGTGGAACCAAAGAGAGGCAAAGATGATAGAACGTTGAGGCAGGAGTTGGGGACAATACACACTTGGTCTTAAATATAACAGACATGATTTATTCCCCCAGAGCACAGGAGAGTTGGACAGACAGAATATATGACCTCACAAGATATGCTGTCCTGTCAGCTCCTTCCTCCCTCTCCCATTCCCTGTGACATGGCACCCCCCCACACACACACACATACCCTTTGAACCCCCACAACATCCCCATCACAGAAAAGCCATGCGTGGCTCAAGGAGCCGCTAGGTTAAGCCTATGAGGATTTCTGTAACGTCCTCTCTGCATCCTGACTTCTGAGGCCTCCCAGTGCTGCTTCTCTGAGACATGTTTAGGATTTGAATAGAGGAGACTGTAGCCTTAACTTTTCTGGAGGATTTCTTACTCTTACCCTCTTGTTCTGTGGTCTCTGGAAGGTCTCTGGCCACCTCCCAAGCTTCCTGTGTTAAAAAATACTTTCCCTGTAGCCTTAAGAAGGCTGAAAAGCAACCAGCTTCAAATCTCTCAGGTCTGTGGCTTCCTTCTGGGACTCCCAGAAGCCTAGGCATCTGGTTCCCTTCCCCCTCCTTTCCTGGCAGTGCTAGCATCCTCCGGCTCAGTCCTGCCTGGATTGGACTGGGGAAGGGGGAGGTTGAGGTCCATGAAGTCATGCCCTGAGCTTTGTGGGGTTTGCAGGGCCAGGGGCAGAGCTAGGTCCCGCCCTTTCTCAACAAGAGCCAAAAACATGAAATGTAGGTTCTGGGGGGTAAAGAGGAAGCAGTGGGGCTGGAAGACAAAAGAAAAGATAAAGCAAAAGGACTGTAGTGTGGGCAGATAAAAAGGGATAAGAGGGGACTAGGCAAAGTGTGGTTATGTCATAGCCAGTAAGTGATGAGGGACAGGAACTGTCAAGAGTTGACAGAGTTTACTGACTACAGAAGTGGGTTTCAAGCAGTTGGGTTTCATTTGAAGAGACTGCTGGCCATCTTCCAGGGTCCACAGTTCACAATTCCCAGAAGACTCATGACCAGGACCTTCCCTTGGGAAACCCATTCCTGTCTCCCCCAACCTCAGACCTGCTCCAGAAAGGAGCCTCCAGGCAGCTGGAGTCAAGCCCTCCCTTGACTCTTCCAGCCCCAACATTTATCTTAGGGTTATTTTCACTCCTAAGAACAAAGAAGCTTTCTATTCAGCTAGTGGCAAGAACCCACACCTCTGACAAGCCATAGATCACCCTCGGGAAGGGCAGGAGGGGCTGGTCCAGCACATGGGCCTGCTGCTTCCTCCTTCCCAGATCCTCAGAGGTGTCTGGCTCATGGCTTGCAGTAGGATCCCTGGAAGAAAGCAGAAATTGTGTACACCAACTGATTTTAAGAGCTGGGGACCAAGACAGGGCAGGAAGCTGGGGAATGAGTGACAGCCAGTTCTCCACAGAGGCAGGAGCTTCAAGGAGTCCCTCCTTGGGCCCAGACTCTCTGGATGCAGCCTATGACACCACCTAAATCCCTGGAAAAGCTTCAAAAAAAAGTATACAAAAGTCACCCATACAGGGAAGATAGAACATAAACCCATCACCCCAGGACAGGCACAGTAGCTGAATTTGCTTCCTTCAACAATTGCATTTCAATGCACTAGCAAATGTGTGTGTGTGTGTGTGTGTGTGCGTGTGTGTGTGTGTGTGTGTACAGCTAAAGATGCCTACATATAAACTATATTCATTTTTACACATTTGGTAAGAAATTAAACTTGTTGCTCTACAAAGACCTTCTTACACTTAACCATATAGTTTGTAAATCACTTTGGATTTACAAATATAGACCCATCACCTTTTTATTGACTTCTTAATGTCCCACTGTATGGCTATTGACAGGTATAAAGAGAAATTTTCCATCTTTATTTGCAGTACATACCCACATAGCATACTCTTGTGAGCATTTATAAATGTCAGTAGAATCATTCCTGCAAGAACTGTGAGGCAGGTCAAAGGCAAATGCGCAGTTCTTTTGTTTTGATGAATGTTGTTAACTTACTCTTTATAGAAAAAGCTGCATGTATTTAGACAGACCCCGACAATATATTAAGGACCTGCATCTTGGGCTAACACAGTGTGGTATACTTTTCAATCCACACTGACAGATGAGAATAACAGCATTTTCATGTGGTTTTAAGTTGTATTTCATTCATCACAAATAAGATTAAGAAACTTTGAGGCATTTTAAAATCATTTATACTTGAGGAAGTTTTGAAATTATACATATCCCTGGGTTCCAAACTTAGAAATCCGATTTGGCAAACTCCAAAATTAGTACTTAAAAAAAAAAAAAAAGAACACATTGGAGTTGATAAAACATATTTTGATTAGAAATTAAAATGTGTTATATGAGGTCTGGTGGGAGGATGGGAGGGCATGGATGGGGGAGGGGGTCTAAATTTGATTAAGAACTGTTGTATGAAAATTACAATAAAAATTTTTAAAAATTTAAATGTGTGAAAAGACAAGCAATAAACTAGAAGCTATTTGGTTATGGGTTCAAAGAACTTAAAACCAGAAAGTGTAATGAACTCTTACCAATCAACAAGAAAAAGAGAAAAATTAACAGCCTAATTGTTTTAGACAGAACCAAAATGTAAAGAGACATTTTGCAAATAAAGATAGATGACTGGCTAGTACCCATAAGAAAAGATGCTCATTTCATAACTTCTTGGAGAAAGGCAAATTAAGACCACAATAACAAACTAGCAGTAGTATACTAGTAAATATTTAACAACTGACTCTCAAGGGGGGAAAAATGTTTTTGAAAGTCCTAATTTGCAGGACCTATTTGTTGCAAAGTCTCCGCTACCACTGTGGCTCCACTGAATGCAGAAATGGGAATAAATGTACAAGAGTGACCTTCAGAAGCCACATAAACTGACCATAGCACATCACAGAAACCACTGCACCCATGAGGGCTGAAACAAAAGACTGGCCATGCCAAGTGCTGGCAAGAGGGCAGATGCTGGTAGGAGTGCAAAGTGGTAGAGATGGAAACAGCATCTACTAAGACTGTGCATATGCTGACCTGATGGGGCTAGTCATCCTACAGAAATGACGTGTCAGCAACTGGGCCACAGGGCACCCCGACATTTACTCAAGCATGATTCTGGGTATGTCTGCGAGGGTGTTTTCTGGAAAAGACTAACATTTGGATTGATAGACTGAGTAAAGAAGATGTGGGTGACCCTTGTCTAATTAGCTTAATGACTGAACAGAACAAAGAGCCTAAGTAAGGGGAGCTCTTCCTGCCCAACAACCTGGAGCTAGGATACTGTTCCTTCCTCCCTGTGAACTCCAACTGAATTATCAGCTCTTTCCAGCCTTTGAGCATGCTGGAGCTCCACAATGGGCGTTCCAGGGTCTCCTTGTGAACTGCAGATAGCAGAACTTGCCAGCCTCCTCCCTCCATAACCATGAGGCTCTATTTCATATACAGAAATATGTATCCTATTGGTTCTGTCTCCAAGAACCATGCACATGAATGTACAAATAAAGCAGCAGTCTTGTGTGTGATAGCCCAAAATGCAAAACAACTCAAATTTCCCTCAACAGTAGAATGGATAGATACATGGGGCTGGATTTCTACCATGGAGCACTGCACAGCAATGCAAAGGATAAACTATAAACGCACACAAAATATGGGTGAATCTCATAAAGCATTGAAAAAAGGAGCCAGGTACAAATCTCTCTCTCTCTCTCTCTCTCTCTCTCTCTCTCTCTCTCTCTC